>NC_140999.1:128001977-128338761 GCF_052327205.1 Somniosus microcephalus | reverse complement strand
GTTTTTATATTTTTGCCAATTTACTTTCATAATCTATCTTACCTTTCTTAATCAATCTTTTTGTTATTTTTGCTGTCTTTTAGTTTTCCCTCTCTCTCTCCACTTCCGCTCCCCCCCTCTCTCTCCGCTCCCGCTCCCCCCTCTCCGCTCCCGCTCCCCCTCTCTCTCTCGCTCCCCCCTCTCTCTCTCTCTCTCCGCTCCCCCCCCCTCTCTCTCTCTCTCTCTCCGCTCCCCCTCTCTCTCCGCTCCCCCTCTCTCTCTCTCTCTCCGCTCCCTCTCTCTCTCTCTCTCTCTCCCCTCTCTCTCCACTCCCCCTCTCTGCTCCCTCTCTCTCTCTCCGCTCCCTCTCTCTCTCTCTCTCTCTGCTCCCCCTCTCTCTCTCTCTCTCGCTCCCCCTCTCTCTCTCTCTCCGCTCCCCCTCTCTCTCTCCCCGCTCCCCCTCTCTCTCTCCGCTCCCCCCTCTCTCTCTCTCCGCTCCCCCCCTCTCTCTCTCCCCGCTCCCCCTCTCTCTCTCTCCGCTCCCCCTCTCTCTCTCTCCGCTCCCCCTCTCTCTCTCTCTCTCCGCTCCCCCTCTCTCTCTCTCTCTCTCCGCTCCCCCCCCTCTCTCTCTCTCTCTCCGCTCCCCCCCCTCTCTCTCCGCTCCCCCCCTCTCTCTCTCTCTGCTCCCCCTCGCTCTCTCTCCGCTCCCCCCTCTCTCTCTCCGCTCCCCCTCTCTCCCCGCTCCCCTCTCTCTCCGCTCCCCCCCTCTCTCTCTCTCGCTCCGCTCCCCCTCTCTCTCTCTCGCTCCGCTCCCCCCTCTCTCTCTCTCGCTCCGCTCCCCTCTCTCCCCTCGCTCCGCTCCCCCTCGCTCCGCTCCCCTCGCTACGCTCCCCCTCGCTACGCTCACCCTCGCTCTCTCTGCTCCCCCCTCTCTCTGCTCCCCCCCTCTCTCTCTCCGCTCCCCCTCCCTCTCCGCTCCCCTCCCTCTCCGCTCCCCCTCCCTCTCTCTCTCTGCTCCCCCTCCCTCTCTCTGCTCCCCCCCTCTCTCTCTGCTCCCCTCCCTCTCTCTCTCTGCTCCCCTCCCTCTCTCTCCGCTCTCTCTCTCTCGCTCGCTCTCTCTCCGCTCCCCCCCTCTCTCTCTCTCCGCTCCCCCCTCTCTCTCTCTCGCTCCCCCTCTCTCCGCTCCCCCTCTCTCTCTCCGCTCCCCCTCTCTCTCTCCCCGCTCCCCTCTCTCTCTCTCCGCTCCCCCTCTCTCTCTCCCCGCTCCCCCTCTCTCTCTCCCGCTCCCCCTCTCTCTCTCCCCGCTCCCCCTCTCTCTCTCCCCGCTCCCCCTCTCTCTCTCTGCTCCCCCACTCTCTCTCTCTCCGCTCCCCCCTCTCTCTCTCCCGCTCCCCCTCTCTCTCTCTCCGCTCCCCCTCTCTCCGCTCCCCCTCTCTCTCTCCCCGCTCCCCCTCTCTCTCTCTCCGCTCCCTCTCTCTCCGCTCCCCCTCTCTCTCTCTCCGCTCCCCCTCTCTCTCTCCCGCTCCCTCTCTCTCTCTCCGCTCCCCCTCTCTCTCTCCGCTCCCCCTCTCTCTCTCTCCGCTCCCCCTCTCTCTCTCCGCTCCCCCTCTCTCTCTCTCCGCTCCCCCTCTCTCTCTCTCCGCTCCCCCTCTCTCTCTCTCCGCTCCCCCTCTCTCTCTCTCCGCTCCCCCTCTCTCTCTCTCTCGCTCCCCCCTCTCTCTCCGCTCCCCCTCTCTCTCTCCGCTCCCCCTCTCTGCTCCCTCTCTCTCTCTCTCTCTCTCTCTCTCCGCTCCCTCTCTCTCCGCTCCCTCTCTCTCGCTCCCTCTCTCTCCGCTCCCCCTCTCTCTCTCTCCGCTCCCCCTCTCTCTCTCTCTCTCTCTCTCCGCTCCCCCTCTCTCTCTCTGCTCCCCCACTCTCTCTCTGCTCCCCCTCTCTCTCCGCTCCCCCTCTCTCTCTCTCTCCGCTCCCCCCCCCTCTCTCTCCGCTCCCCCCCCCTCTCTCTCCGCTCCCCCTCGCTCTCTCTCTCTCTCCGCTCCCCCCCTCTCTCTCTCCGCTCCCCCTCTCTCTCTCTCTCTCTCGCTCCGCTTCCCCTCTCGCCCCTCTCTCCCCTCTCTCCCTCTCGCTCCGCTCCGCTCCCCCTCTCTCCCTCTCGCTCCGCTCCCCCTCTCGCTCCGCTCCCCCTCTCGCTCCGCTCCCCCTCTCGCCCCTCTCTCCCTCTGCACCCCCTCGCTCCGCTCCCCCTCGCTCCGCTCCCCCCCTCTCTCTGCTCCCCTCTCTCTCTCCGCTCCCCCCCCTCTCTCTCTCCGCTCCCCCTCCCTCTCTCTCTCTCCGCTCCCCCTCCCTCTCTCTCTCTCCGCTCCCCCTCCTCTCTCTCTCTCCGCTCCCCCTCCCTCTCTCTCTCTCCGCTCCCCCTCCCTCTCTCTCTCTCCGCTCCCCCTCCCTCTCTCTCTCTCTCCACTCCCCCTCCCTCTCTCTCTCTCCGCTCCCCCTCCCTCTCTCTCTCTCTCTGCTCCCCCTCCCTCTCTCTCTCCGCTCCCCCTCCCTCTCTCTCTCTCCCGCTCCCCCCCCTCTCTCTCTCTCCGCTCCCCCTCCCTCTCTCTCTCCGCTCCCCCTCCCTCTCTCGCCGCTCCCCTCCCTCTCTCTCTCTCCGCTCCCCCTCCCTTTCTCTCTCTCCGCTCCCCCTCCCTCTCTCTCTCTCCGCTCCCCCTCCCTCTCTCTCTCTCTCCGCTCCCCCTCCCTCTCTCTCTCTCCGCTCCCCCTCCTCTCTCTCTCTCTCCGCTCCCCCCCTCTCTCTCTCTCCGCTCCCCCTCTCTCTCTCTCTCTCTCGCTCCGCTTCCCCTCTCTCCCTCTCGCCCCTCTCCCCCTCTCGCTCCGCTCCCCCTCTCGCTCCGCTCCCCCTCTCGCTCCGCTCCCCCTCTCGCTCCGCTCCCCCTCTCTCCTCTCGCTCCGCTCGGCCTCTCGCTCCGCTCCCCCTCTCGCTCCGCTCCCCCTCTCGCCCCTCTCTCCCTCTGCTCCCCCTCGCTCCGCTCCCCCTCGCTCCGCTCCCCCCCTCTCTGCTCCCCTCTCTCTCTCCGCTCCCCCCTCCCTCTCTCTCTCCGCTCCCCCTCCCTCTCTCTCTCGCCGCTCCCCCTCCCTCTCTCTCTCTCCGCTCCCCCTCCCTCTCTCTCTCTCCGCTCCCCCTCCCTCTCTCTCTCTCCGCTCCCCCTCCCTCTCTCTCTCTCCGCTCCCCCTCCCTCTCTCTCTCTCTCCGCTCCCCCTCCCTCTCTCTCTCTCCGCTCCCCCCCTCTCTCTCTCTCCCGCTCCCCCCCTCTCTCTCTCTCTCCGCTCCCCCTCCTCTCTCTCTCCGCTCCCCCCCCTCTCTCTCTCTCTCCGCTCCCCCTCCCTCTCTCTCTCCGCTCCCCCTCCCTCTCTCTCTCCGCTCCCCCTCCCTCTCTCTCTCCGCTCCCCCTCCCTCTCTCTCTCCGCTACCCCTCCCTCTCTCTCTCTCTCCGCTCCCCCTCTCTCTCTCCGCTCCCCCCCTCTCTCTCTCTCCGCTCCCCCCCTCTCTCTCTCTCTCCGCTCCCCTCCCTCTCTCTCTCCGCTCCCCTCCCTCTCTCTCTCTCCGCTCCCCCTCCCTCTCTCTGCTACCCCTCCCTCTCTCTCTCCGCTCCCCCTCCCTCTCTCTCTCCGCTCCCCCTCCCTCTCTCTCTCTCTCCGCTCCCCCTCCCTCTCTCTCTCTCTCTCCGCTCCCCTCCCTCTCTCTCTCTCTCCGCTCCCCCTCTCCCTCTCTCTCTCTCCGCTCCCCTTCTCTCTCTCTCCGCTCCCCTTCTCTCTCTCTCCGCTCCCCCTCTCTCTCTCTCTCCACTCCCCCTCCCTCTCTCTCCGCTCCCCCTCCCTCTCTCTCTCTCCGCTCCCCCTCCCTCTCTCTCTCCGCTCCCCCTCTCTCTCTCTCTCTCTCTCTCTCCGCTCCCCCTCCCTCTCTCTCTCTCTCCGCTCCCCCTCCCTCTCTCTCTCTCTCCGCTCCCCCTCTCTCTCTCTCTCTCTCCGCTCCCCCTCTCTCTCTCTCCCGCTCCCCTTCTCTCTCTCTCCGCTCCCCTTCTCTCTCTCTCCGCTCCCCTCTCTCTCTCTCTCCACTCCCCCCGCTCCCCTCTCACTCCCCCCCGCTCCCCCTCTCTCTCTCTCTCCTCTCCCCCTCTCTCTCTCTCCGCTCCCCCTCTCTCTCCGCTCCCCCTCTCTCTCTCTCTCCGCTCCCCCTCTCTCTCTCTCCGCTCCCCCTCTCTCTCTCTCTCTCTCTCTCTCCGCTCCCCCTCCCTCTCTCTCTCTCCGCTCCCCCCTCTCTCTCTCTCCGCTCCCCCTCCCTCTCTCTCTCTCCGCTCCCCCTCCCTCTCTCTCTCTCTCCGCTCCCCCTCCCTCTCTCTCTCTCTCTCTCTCCGCTCCCCCTCCCTCTCTCTCTCTCTCCGCTCCCCCCTCTCTCTCTCTCTCCGCTCCCCCTCCCTCTCTCTCTCTCCGCTCCCCCTCCCTCTCTCTCCGCTCCCCCTCCCTCTCTCTCCGCTACCCTCCCTCTCTCTCCGCTACCCCTCCCTCTCTCTCTCCGCTACCCCTCCCTCTCTCTCCGCTACCCCTCCCTCTCTCTCCGCTACCCCTCCCTCTCTCTCCGCTACCCCTCCCTCTCTCTCTCTCTCCGCTCCCCTCCCTCTCTCTCTCTCTCCGCTCCCCCTCCCTCTCTCTCTCTCCGCTCCCCCCCCTTCTCTCTCTCTCCGCTCCCCCCGCTCCCCTCTCTCTCTCTATCTCCGCTCCCCCTCTCTCTCTCTCCGCTCCCCTCTCTCTCCGCTCCCCCTCTCTCTCTCTCCGCTCCCCCTCTCTCTCTCTCCGCCTCCCCTCTCTCTCTCTCGCTCCCCCTCTCTCTCTCCGCTCCCTCTCTCTCTCTCGCTCCCCTCTCTCTCCTCCGCTCCCCCTCTCTCCCCTCTCTCTCTCTCCGCTCCCCCTCTCTCTCTCTCTCTCCGCTCCCCCTCTCTCTCTCTCCGCTCCCTCTCTCTCTCTCTCTCCGCTCCCTCTCTCTCTCTCTCTCCGCTCCCTCTCTCTCTCTCTCTCTCCTCCCCTCTCTCTCTCTCTCCGCTCCCCCTCTCTCTCTCCGCTCCCCTCTCTCTCTGCTCCCCTCTCTCTCTGCTCCCCCTCTCTCTCTCCGCTCCCCCTCTCTCTCTCTCTCCGCTCCCCCTCTCTCTCTCTCTCTCTCTCTCTCTCTCTCTCTCTCCGCTCCCCCTCTCTCTCTCTCCGCTCCCCTCTCTCTCCGCTCCTCTCTCTCTCCGCTCCCCCTCTCTCTCTCTCCGCTCCCCCTCTCTCTCTCTCCGCTCCCCCTCTCTCTCTCTCCGCTCCCTCTCTCTTCGCTCCCCCCCTCTCTCTCTCCGCTCCTCTCTCCGCTCCTCTCTCCGCTCCCCCTCTCTCTCTCTCCGCTCCCCCCTCTCTCTCTCTCCCGCTCCCCTCTCTCTCTCTCCCCGCTCCCCCTCTCTCTCTCCCCGCTCCCCCTCTCTCTCTCCCCGCTCCCCCTCTGTCTCTCCCCCTCCTCCCCGCTCCCCCTCTCTCCCCGCTCCCCCTCTCTCTCTCCGCTCCCCCCTCTCTCTCCGCTCCCCTCTCTCTCTCTCCGCTCCCCTCTCTCTCTCTCTCTCCGCTCCCCCCTCTCTCTCTCTCCGCTCCCCCCTCTCTCTCTCTCCGCTCCCCCCTCTCTCTCTCTCCGCTCCCCCTCTCTCTCTCTCTCTCCGCTCCCCCTCTCTCTCTCCGCTCCCCCTCTCTCTCTCTCTCTCCGCTCCCCCTCTCTCTCTCTCTCCGCTCCCCCTCTCTCTCTCTCTCCGCTCCCCCTCTCTCTCTCTCTCGCTCCCCCTCTCTCTCTCTCTCCGCTCCCCCTCTCTCTCTCTCTCTCCGCCCCCCTCTCTCTCTCTCTCTCCGCTCCCCCCTCTCTCTCTCTCTCTCTCCGCTCCCCCTCGCTCTCTCTCTCTCCGCTCCCCTCTCCCGCTCCCCCTCTCTCTCTCCGCTCCCCCGCTCTCTCTCTCTCGCTCCGCTCCCCCTCTCTCCTCTCGCTCGCTCCCCTCTCGCTCCGCTCCCCCTCTCGCTCCGCTCCCTCTCGCTCCGCTCCCCCTCTCGCTCCGCTCCCTCTCGCTCCGCTCCCCCTCTCTCCTCCGCTCCGCTCCCTCTCTCCCTCCCCTCTCGCTCCGCTCCCCCTCGCTCCGCTCCCCTCTCTCTCTGCTCCCCCTCCCTCTCTCTCTCTCCGCTCCCCTCCCTCTCTCTCTCGCTCCCCCTCCTCTCTCTGCTCCCCCTCCCTCTCTCTCTCTCCGCTCCCCTCCCTCTCTCTCTCTCCGCTCCCCCTCCCTCTCTCTCTCTCCGCTCCCCCTCCCTCTCTCTCTCTCTCCGCTCCCCCTCCCTCTCTCTCTCCGCTCCCCCTCCCTCTCTCTCTCTCCGCTCCCCCTCCCTCTCTCCGCTCCCCTCCCTCTCTCCGCTCCCCCTCCCTCTCTCCGCTCCCCCTCCCTCTCTCCGCTCCCCCTCCCTCTCTCCGCTCCCCCTCCCTCTCTCTCTCTCCGCTCCCCCTCCCTCTCTCTCTCCGCTCCCCCTCCCCCTCTCCGCTCCCCTCCCTCTCTCTCTCTCTCCGCTCCCCCTCCCTCTCTCCGCTCCCCCTCCCTCTCTCCGCTCCCCCCTCCCTCTCTCTCTCTCGCTCCCCCTCCCTCTCTCCGCTCCCCCTCCCTCTCTCTCTCTCCGCTCCCCCTCCCTCTCTCTCTCTCCGCTCCCCCTCCCTCTCTCTCTCTCCGCTCCCCCTCCCTCTCTCTCTCTCCGCTCCCCCTCCCTCTCTCTCTCCGCTCCCCCTCTCTCTCTCCGCTCCCCCCTCTCTCTCTCTCCGCTCCCCCTCTCTCTCTCTCGCTCCCCCTCTCTCTCTCTCCGCTCCCCCTCTCTCTCTCTCCGCTCCCCCTCTCTCTCTCTCCGCTCCCCCTCCCTCTCTCTCCGCTCCCCCTCCCTCTCTCTCGCTCCCCCTCCCTCTCTCTCTCCGCTCCCCTCCCTCTCTCTCTCCGCTCCCCCTCCCTCTCTCTCCGCTCCCCCTCCCTCTCTCTCTCCGCTCCCCCTCCCTCTGTCTCTCCGCTCCCCCTCCCTCTCTCTCCGCTCCCCCTCCCTCTCTCTCTCTCCGCTCCCCCTCCCTCTCTCTCTCTCCGCTCCCCTCCCTCTCTCTCTCTCCGCTCCCCCTCCCTCTCTCTCTCTCCGCTCCCCTCCCTCTCTCTCTCTCGCTCCCCCTCCCTCTCTCTCTCCGCTCCCCCTCCCTCTCCTCTCTCGCTCCCCCTCCCTCTCTCGCTCCCCCTCCTCTCTCCGCTCCCCCTCCCTCTCTCCGCTCCCCCTCCCTCTCTCCGCTCCCCCTCCCTCTCTCTCTCTCTCTCTCTCCGCTCCCCCTCCATCTCTCTCCGCTCCCCCTCCCTCTCTCTCTCTCCGCTCCCCTCCCTCTCTCTCTCTCCGCTCCCCTCCCTCTCTCGCTCCCCCTCCCTCTCTCCGCTCCCCCTCCCTCTCTCTCTCCGCTCCCCTCCCTCGCTCTCTCTCCGCTCCCCCTCCCCTCTCTCTCTCCGCTCCCCCTCCCTCTCTCTCTCTCGCTCCCCCTCCCTCTCTCTCTCTCCGCTCCCCCTCCCTCTCTCTCTCCGCTCCCCCTCCCTCTCTCCGCTCCCCTCCCTCTCTCCGCTCCCCCCTCCTCTCTCCGCTCCCCCTCCCTCTCTCCGCTCCCCCTCCCTCTCTCCGCTCCCCCTCCTCTCTCCGCTCCCCCTCCCTCTCTCCGCTCCCCCTCCCTCTCTCCGCTCCCCCTCCCTCTCTCCGCTCCCCCTCCCTCTCTCCGCTCCCCCTCCCTCTCTCTCCGCTCCCCCTCCCCCTCCCTCTCTCCGCTCCCCCTCCCTCTCTCCGCTCCCCCTCCCTCTCTCTCTCTCCGCTCCCCCTCCCTCTCTCTCTCTCCGCTCCCCCTCCCTCTCTCTCTCTCCGCTCCCCCTCCCTCTCTCTCTCTCCGCTCCCCCTCCCTCTCTCTCTCTCCGCTCCCCCTCCTCTCTCTCTCTCTCGCTCCCCTCCCTCTCTCTCTCTCCGCTCCCCCTCCCTCTCTCTCTCTCCGCTCCCCCTCCCTCTCTCTCTCTCCGCTCCCCCTCCCTCTCTCTCTCTCCCCCTCCCTCTCTCTCCCCCTCCCTCTCTCTCTCCGCTCCCCTCCCTCCGCTCCCCTCCCTCTCTCCGCTACCCCCCTCTCTCTCTCTCCGCTCCCCATCCCTCTCCGCTCCCCTCCCTCTCCGCTCCCCCCCTCTCTCTCCGCTCCCCCCCTCTCTCCGCTCCCCCCCTCTCTCCGCTCCCCCCTCTCTCCGCTCCCCCTCCCTCTCTCTCCGCTCCCTCTCTCTCTCCGCTCCCCCTCCCTCTCTCTCTCTCTCTGCTCCCCCCTCTCTCTCTCCGCTCCCCTCTCTCTGCTCCCCCTCTCTCTCTGCTCCCCCCTCTCTCTCGCTCCCCCCCTCTCTCGCTCCCCCCCTCTCTCCGCTCCCCCCCTCTCTCCGCTCCCCCTCCCTCTCTCTCCGCTCCCTCTCTCTCTCCGCTCCCCCTCCCTCTCTCTCTCTCGCTCCCCTCCCTCTCTCTCTCTCCCTCCTCTCTCTCTCTCCGCTCCCCCTCCTCTCTCTCTCTCCGCTCCCCGTCCCTCTCTCTCTCTCCGCTCCCCCTCCTCTCTCTTCGCTCCCCCTCCCTCTCTCTCCGCTCCCCCTCCCTCTCTCTCCGCTCCCCCTCCCTCCCTCTCTCTCTCTCCGCTCCCCTCCCTCTCAACGCTCCCCTCCCTCTCTCTCTCTCCGCTCCCCCTCCCTCTCTCCGCTCCCCCTCCCTCTCTCCGCTCCCCCCCCTCTCTCCGCTCCCCCTCCCTCTCTCCGCTCCCCCTCCCTCTCTCCGCTCCCCCTCCCTCTCTCTCGCTCCCCCTCCCTCTCCGCTCCCCCTCCCTCTCTCTCCGCTCCCCCTCCCTCTCCGCTCCCCCTCCCTCTCTCCGCTCCCCCTCCCTCTCTCCGCTCCCCCTCCCTCTCTCTGCTCCCCCTCCCTCTCTCTCTCTCCGCTCCCCCTCCATCTCTCCCCTCCCTCTCTCTCTCTCCGCTCCCCCTCCCTCTCTCTCTCCGCTCCCCCTCCCTCTCTCCGCTCCCCCTCCCTCTCTCCGCTCCCCTCCCTCTCCCTCTCTCTCTCTCCGCTCCCCCTCCTCTCTCCGCTCCCCCTCCCTCTCTCTCTCTCCGCTCCCCCTCTCTCTCTCTCTCTCCGCTCCCCCTCCCTCTCTCTCTCCGCTCCCTCCCCCTCCCTCTCTCTCCGCTCCCCCTCCCTCTCTCTCTCTCCGCTCCCCCTCCCTCTCTCTCTCCGCTCCCCCTCCCTCTCTCTCTCCGCTCCCCCTCCCTCTCTCTCTCTCCGCTCCCCCTCCCTCTCTCTTCGCTCCCCCTCCCTCTCTCTCCGCTCCCCCTCCCTCTCTCTCCGCTCCCCCTCCCTCCCTCTCTCTCTCTCCGCTCCCCCTCCCTCTCTCTCTCTCCGCTCCCCCTCCCTCTCTCCGCTCCCCTCCCTCTCTCCGCTCCCCCCCCTCTCTCCGCTCCCCTCCCTCTCTCCGCTCCCCCTCCCTCTCTCCGCTCCCCTCCCTCTCTCTCCGCTCCCCTCCCTCTCCGCTCCCCCTCCCTCTCTCTCCGCTCCCCCTCCTCTCTCCGCTCCCCCTCCCTCTCTCCGCTCCCCCTCCCTCTCTCCGCTCCCCCTCCCTCTCTCTGCTCCCCCTCCCTCTCTCTGCTCCCCCTCCTCTCTCTCTCTCTCCGCTCCCCCTCCATCTCTCCCTCCCTCTCTCTCTCTCCGCTCCCCCTCCCTCTCTCTCTCCGCTCCCCCTCCCTCTCTCCGCTCCCCCTCCCTCTCTCCGCTCCCCTCCCTCTCCCTCTCTCTCTCCGCTCCCCCTCCCTCTCTCCGCTCCCCCTCCCTCTCTCTCTCTCCGCTCCCCTCTCTCTCTCTCTCTCCGCTCCCCCTCCCTCTCTCTCTCCGCTCCCTCCCCCTCCCTCTCTCTCCGCTCCCCTCCCTCTCTCTCTCTCCGCTCCCCCTCCCTCTCTCTCTCCGCTCCCCCTCCCTCTCTCTCTCCGCTCCCCTCCCTCTCTCGCTCCCCTCCCTCTCTCCGCTCCCCCTCCTCTCTCCGCTCCCTCTCCCTCTCTCCGCTACCCCCTCTCTCTCTCTCTCCGCTCCCCTCCGCTCCCCCCCCTCTCTCCGCTCCCCCCTCTCTCTCCGCTCCCCCCCTCTCTCTCTCTCCTCTCTCTGCTCTCCCCCCTCTCTCTCCGCTCCCCCTCTCTCTCGCTCCCCTCTCTCTCTGCTCCCCCCTCTCTCTCTCTCCGCTCCCCCCCTCTCTCCGCTCCCCCTCTCTCTCCGCTCCCTCTCTCTCTCTCTCTCTGCTCCCCCTCTCCGCTCCCCCCCTCTCCGCTCCCCCTCACTCTCCGCTCCCCCTCACTCTCTCTCTGCTCCCCCTCACTCTCTCTGCTCCCCCTCACTCTCTCTGCTCCCCCTCACTCTCTCTCTCTCTCTCTGCTACCCCTCTCTCTCTCTCTGCGCTCCCCCTCTCTCTCTCTCCGCTCCCCCTCTCTCTCCACTCCCCCTCTCTCTGCTCCCCCTCTCTCTCCGCTCCCCCCTCTCTCCGCTCCCCCCCTCTCTCTCTCTCTCCGCTCCCCCCTCTCTCTCTCCGCTCCCCCCCTCTCTCTCTCTGCTCCCCCCCTCTCTCTCTCTCTCTCTCTCCGCTCCCCCCCTCTCCAATTCCAATTCAAATGCTTTATTGGCATGAAAGTTTACAGAGAACCATATTGCCAAAGCTTACATCGCAAAAAGGTACAGTTTTCCAACATTCTGTAGGTGTCAATCGATTTGACATTTGTTGGGTACATACAATATTACTTTTAAACAATATTAATTTTAAACAGTCTTTCTACTTCATTTGGTACGTTCAATATTAATTTTAAACAGTCTTAATTTTAAACAGTCCTCAGGTTGTGACATGTTGTTACATATTTGGCCCCAAGGTATGGTCTGTCTCCTTCTCCTCGGACTAATCTCAATTTTGACAGGTCATCCAATTCCTTGAAATCTGGGGTTGTTTGGCTTAGCTTGTTGAATAATATGTTTCTTGATGTGTTGAATTTTTCGCATTTTAGGAGGAAATGCATTTCTGTTTCAACCTCGCCGGCCAGACATTGATCGCATATTCTATTCTCTCTAGGCTGCCAGGATTTCTTGTATCTGCCTTTTTCAATTTCCAGTTGGTGGTCGCTTAGTCTGTATCTGGTGAGGGTCTGTCTCTGTTTTGTGTCTCTGATGGTCGTGAGGTAGTCTGCCAGTTTATATTCTCTTTTTAGGGCCCGGTAACATTCTAATCTGCTTTGGCTTTCGGTTATTTTGTTCCAATGTTCCAGGTAGGTTTCTTTGCATTTTTTAATGATTTGGTTCACTCGGATTGGTGTTTGGACGGCTGTGTTGGTCTGGGGCTGGTCAGGGTCCGGCTGAGTACTTAGTTTCAGTAGCAGCTGACTCAGGGGACTCTTTTCTGGGTTTAGCTCTTGGGTCTGAAAGGCTTTGAAATGAAGGGTGTCTGGGGAGCTAGATTTGAGGTGATTTAGGAAGTTTAGTGCTCGTTTTTGGATGTTTATTATCAGTGGGTGTCTGCCTAGTTCGGCTCTGCATGCATTTGTTGGCGTTTTTCTTTGGGTGCGAAGGATGCTTCGGCAGAATTCTGCATGTAGGGCTTCTATTGTGTGTTTTTCCCATTTAGTGTAGCTTTGGTGATTTAGCGGGCCCCATACTTCACTACCGTACAGTGCAATGGGCAGGATTATGCTGTCAAATATTTTGAGCCAGATTTTGATTGGGATTTGGATGTTGTAGAATTTTCTTTTTATTGCATATGGGGCTCTTCGGGCTTTTTCTTTTAGTGCATTCACTGCTATGCTGAAGCTCCCTGATGCTGTAATAGTTAGACCAAGGTAGGTGTAGCTCATAGTGTGTCCTATAGTGGTATCACTGAGGGTAAACTGGTATTTGTTTTCCTGACATCTGGGCCTTTTTTGAAAAATCATGATGTTGGTTTTCTTTAGATTTACTGTTAGAGCCCAATTTTGGCAGTAAAATTTGTCGAGTAGGTCTAGTTGTTGCTGTAATCCCTGTTCTGCGGGAGACAGCAGAACCAGGTCGTCCGCATAGAACAGGGATTTCACTTCTCCATCCAGGAGACGGAGACCTGGTGACTCGCTTTGCTCCAGTATGTCTGCTAATTCATTTATGTATATGTTGAACAGGGTCGGGCTCAAATTGCAGCCCTGCCGGACGCCTCTTCTCTGGGTGAAGAAATCGGTGCGTTTGTCTCCAATTTTGACCCCGCATTTGTTTTTCAGATACATTGATTTAATAAGGTCATAGACTTTGCCCCCTATTCCACACTGAAGAAGTTTATAATAGAGCCCTTCGTGCCATATAGAGTCAAAGGCTTTCTTGAAGTCGATGAAACAGGCGAATATTTTCCCATTTTTTGTTTGGTGTATATGTTTTTCAATGAGGGTGTGAAGGGTATAGATATGGTCGGCGGTGCGGTGTTTTGGAAGAAAGCCTATTTGGTTTTTTCTGAGGATATTATGTTTGTTAAGAAAATCAAGTAATCTACTATTTAGAATACTGCAGAATAACTTCCCTAGACAACTGTTGACACAGATGCCGCGGTAGTTATTTGGGTCTGATTTGTTTCCACTTTTATATATGGGGGAGATTAGTCCTTGGCACCAGATATCGGGAAAACAGCCTGAACGTAATATGATGTTGAATAATTTGAGTACCGCACCCTGCATCTCCATATTGCTGAACTTGAGCATTTCATTTTTGATGTTGTCTGGGCCACAGGCTTTCTTTAGGTGGAGAGATTTTGTTTTTGTGGCCAGTTCTTTCCATGTGATTGGGGAGTCTAGAGGGTTTTGGTTGTCTTTAATTGTTGCTTCTAATGTGTGGAGTTTTTCTGTGACCTGATGTTGACTTGGGTTTGTTTCGTTTATTGGGATGTCTTTGTAGAGGTTTTCAAAATGTGTTCTCCAGATGTCGCCATCTTGGATTGGTAATGCTTGCAATTGTGTTGTACTCAGGTTATTCCACATTTCCCAGAATTGTTTTGGATTGGTGGAGTTTTCAATTTCTTCGAGTATTTTGTGGGTATAGTTTTGTGTTTTGTTCCTAATGGTGTGTTTATATCTTTTGAGGGTTTCATTGTATCTAGTACGTAGGTCCGGATTGTTTGGTTGGCGATGCTTTTGGTTTGATATTTTTCTCAGGTCTTTTCTGGCATTTTTGCATTCGTGGTCAAACCATTTCTTATTTTTATTTTGTCTTTTATGACGCTTCCTCTTCTGTTTCACAGGTCGGCTTTTACAGCTGCCTCATGGAAGATCATATTTATATCCTCTATGGCCATGTTTACACCATCTCTGGTGATCTCGTATGGGTTTTCTTTAAATTTTGATATTTTACTTGGGAGATCAGGTGACTTTAGTGCTGTGATGAATTTTTCTCCACTGTCTGGGGCCCATCTGTATGTCTGGTTTATTTTATGGAGCTTACTGGGTTCTTTTTTTGTGTCTGTAGTTTGGGCAGAAAGTTTAAGGTACATATTTATTTGGTTATGGTCTGAGAGGGGGGATTGCTGCCTGACAGTGAATGAGTTGATATCGCAGGGGTCCAGGTCAGTGATTGTATAGTGCACCACACCAGACCCAAGAGTTGAGGAGTATGTGAGTCTCCCTAGGGAGTCCCCTCTGAACCTACCATTAACTATGTACAGGCCTAAGGCTCGGCAGAGTTGCACTACCTCCCTACCGCTTTTATTTATTTCACGATCAAGGTTGTTCCGATTTGCGATGACTGGTGTGACATCTAAAGGGGTCTGGCCAAACACATGGTTGTTTCCCTGTGGGTCTATGAAGTCAGGTTCACAACCTCTCTCTCTCTCTCCGCTCCCTCTCTCTCCGCTCCCTCTCTCTCCGCTCCCTCTTTCTCTCTCTCTCTCCGCTCCCTCTCTCTCTCTCTCTCTCCGCTCCCTCCCTCCCCCTCTCTCTCTCTCTCTCCGCTCCCTCCCCCTCTCTCTCTCTCTCTCCGCTCCCTCCCCCTCTCTCTCTCTCCGCTCCCTCCCCCTCTCTCTCTCTCTCCGCTCCCTCCCCCTCTCTCTCTCTCTCCGCTCCCTCCCCCTCTCTCTCTCTCTCCGCTCCCTCCCCCTCTCTCTCTCTCTCCGCTCCCTCCCCCTCTCTCTCTCTCTCCGCTCCCTCCCCCTCTCTCTCTCTCTCCGCTCCCTCCCCCTCTCTCCGCTCCCTCCCCCCCTCTCCGCTCTCTCCGCTCCCTCTCTCTCCGCTCCCTCTCCGCTCCCCCTCTCTCTCTCTCCGCTCCCCCTCCCTCTCTCTCTCCGCTCCCCCTCCCTCTCTCTCTCCGCTCCCCCTCCCTCTCTCTCCGCTCCCCCTCCCTCTCTCTCTCCGCTCCCCCTCCCTCTCTCTCTCCGCTCCCCCTCCCTCTCTCTCTCCGCTCCCCCTCCCTCTCTCTCTCCGCTCCCCCTCCCTCTCTCTCTCCGCTCCCCCTCCCTCTCTCTCCGCTCCCCCTCCCTCTCTCTCTCCGCTCCCCCTCCCTCTCTCTCTCCGCTCCCCCTCCCTCTCTCTCTCCGCTCCCCCTCCCTCTCTCTCTCCGCTCCCCCTCCCTCTCTCTCTCCGCTCCCCCTCCCTCTCTCTCTCCGCTCCCCCTCCCTCTCTCTCTCCGCTCCCCCTCCCTCTCTCTCTCCGCTCCCCCTCCCTCTCTCTCTCCGCTCCCCCTCCCTCTCTCTCTCCGCTCCCCCTCCCTCCCTCTCTCTCTCCGCTCCCCCTCCCTCCCTCTCTCTCTCCGCTCCCCCTCCCTCCCTCTTTCTCTCCGCTCCCCCTCCCTCTCTCTCTCCGCTCCCCCTCCCTCTCTCTCTCCGCTCCCCCTCCCTCTCTCTCTCCGCTCCCCCTCCCTCTCTCTCTCCGCTCCCCCTCCCTCTCTCTCTCCGCTCCCCCTCCCTCTCTCTCTCCGCTCCCCCTCCCTCTCTCTCTCCGCTCCCCCTCCCTCTCTCTCTCCGCTCCCCCTCCCTCTCTCTCTCCGCTCCCCCTCCCTCTCTCTCTCCGCTCCCCCTCCCTCTCTCTCTCCGCTCCCCCTCCCTCTCCGCTCCCCCTCCCTCTCTCTCTCCGCTCCCCCTCCCTCTCTCTCTCCGCTCCCCCTCCCTCTCTCTCTCCGCTCCCCCTCCCTCTCTCTCTCCGCTCCCCCTCCCTCTCTCTCTCCGCTCCCCCTCCCTCTCTCTCTCCGCTCCCCCTCCCTCTCTCTCTCCGCTCCCCCTCCCTCTCTCTCTCCGCTCCCCCTCCCTCTCTCTCTCCGCTCCCCCTCCCTCTCTCTCTCCGCTCCCCCTCCCTCTCTCTCTCCGCTCCCCCTCCCTCTCTCTCTCCGCTCCCCCTCCCTCTCTCTCTCCGCTCCCCCTCCCTCTCTCTCTCCGCTCCCCCTCCCTCTCTCTCTCCGCTCCCCCTCCCTCTCTCTCTCCGCTCCCCCTCCCTCTCTCTCTCCGCTCCCCCTCCCTCTCTCTCTCCGCTCCCCCTCCCTCTCTCTCTCCGCTCCCCCTCCCTCTCTCTCTCCGCTCCCCCTCCCTCTCTCTCTCCGCTCCCCCTCCCTCTCTCTCTCCGCTCCCCCTCCCTCTCTCTCTCCGCTCCCCCTCCCTCTCTCTCTCCGCTCCCCCTCCCTCTCTCTCTCCGCTCCCCCTCCCTCTCTCTCTCCGCTCCCCCTCCCTCTCTCTCTCCGCTCCCCCTCCCTCTCTCTCTCCGCTCCCCCTCCCTCTCTCTCTCCGCTCCCCCTCCCTCTCTCCGCTCCCCCTCCCTCTCTCTCTCCGCTCCCCCTCCCTCTCTCTCTCCGCTCCCCCTCCCTCTCTCTCTCCGCTCCCCCTCCCTCTCTCTCTCCGCTCCCCCTCCCTCTCTCTCTCCGCTCCCCCTCCCTCTCTCTCTCCGCTCCGCCTCCCTCTCTCTCTCTCCGCTCCCCCTCCCTCTCTCTCTCTCTCCGCTCCCCCTCCCTCTCTCTCTCTCTCCGCTCCCCCTCTCTCCCTCTCTCTCCGCTCCCCCTCCCTCTCTCTCTCCGCTCCCCCTCCCTCTCTCTCTCTCCGCTCCCCCTCCCTCTCTCTCTCTCCGCTCCCCCTCCCTCTCTCTCTCCGCTCCCCCTCCCTCTCTCTCTCCGCTCCCCCTCCCTCTCTCTCTCTCTCCGCTCCCCCTCCCTCTCTCCGCTCCCCCTCCCTCTCTCTCTCTCCGCTCCCCCTCTCTCCGCTCCCCCTCCCTCTCTCTCTCTCCGCTCCCCCTCCCTCTCTCTCTCCGCTCCCCCTCCCTCTCTCTCTCCGCTCCCCCTCCCTCTCTCTCTCTCTCCGCTCCCCCTCCCTCTCTCTCTCTCTCTCCGCTCCCCCTCCCTCTCTCTCTCCGCTCCCCCTCCCTCTCTCTCTCTCCGCTCCCCCCCCTCTCTCTCCGCTCCCCCCCTCTCTCTCCGCTCCCCCTCCCTCTCTCTCTCTCCGCTCCCCCTCCCTCTCTCTCTCCGCTCCCCCTCCCTCTCTCTCTCTCCGCTCCCCCTCCCTCTCTCCGCTCCCCCTCCCTCTCCCTCTCTCTCTCCGCTCCCCCTCCCTCTCTCCGCTCCCCCTCCCTCTCTCCGCTCCCCCTCCCTCTCTCCGCTACGCCCCTCCCTCTCTCCGCTCCCCCTCCCTCTCTCTCTCTGCTCCCCCTCCCTCTCTCTCTCCGCTCCCCCTCCCTCTCTCCGCTCCCCCTCCCTCTCTCTCTCTCCGCTCCCCCTCCCTCTCTCCGCTCCCCCTCCCTCTCTCTCTCTCTCCGCTCCCCCTCCCTCTCTCCGCTCCCCCTCCCTCTCTCTCTCCGCTCCCCCCCCTCCCTCTCTCCGCTCCCCCCCTCCCTCTCCGCTCCCCCTCCCTCTCTCCGCTCCCCCCCTCTCTCTCTCTCTCCGCTCCCCCTCCCTCTCCGCTCCCCCTCCCTCTCTCTCCGCTCCCCCTCCCTCTCTCTCCGCTCCCCCCCCTCTCTCTCCGCTCCCCCTCTCTCTCTCTCTCCGCTCCCCCTCTCTCTCTGCTCCCCCTCTCTCTCCGCTCCCTCTCTCTCCGCTCCCCCTCTCTCCGCTCCCTCTCTCTCTGCTCCCCCCCTCTCTCTCTCTCCGCTCCCCCTCACTCTCTCTCTCTCTCCGCTCCCCTCTCTCTCCGCTCCCCCTCTCTCTCTCCGCTCCCCCTCTCTCTCTCTCTCCGCTCCCTCTCTGTCCGCTCCCCCTCTCTCCGCTCCCCCTCTCTCCGCTCCCCCCCTCTCTCTCTCCGCTCCCCCCCCTCTCTCTCTCTCCGCTCCCCCCCTCTCTCTCTCCGCTCCCCCCCTCTCTCTCTCCGCTCCCCCCCTCTCTCTCTCCGCTCCCCCCTCTCTCTCTCTCCGCTCCCCCCCCTCTCTCTCCGCTCCCCCCTCTCTCTCTCTCCGCTCCCCCCCTCTCTCTCTCCGCTCCCCCCCTCTCTCTCCCCGCTCCCCCTCCCTCTCTCTCCGCTCCCCCCTCTCTCTCTCTCCGCTCCCTCTCTCTCTCTCCGCTCCCCCCTCTCTCTCTCCGCTCCCCCCCTCTCTCCGCTCCCCCCTCTCTCTCTCTCCGCCCCCCCCTCTCTCTCTCCGCCCCCCCTCTCTCTCTCTCCGCTCCCCCCCTCCGCTCCCCCCCTCTCTCTCCGCTCCCCCCTCTCTCTCTCTCTCCGCCCCCTCTCTCTCTCTCTCCGCTCCCCTCCCTCTCTCTCCGCTCCCCCCCTCTCCGCTCCCCCCCTCTCTCCGCTCCCCCCCTCTCTCCGCTCCCCCCCCTCTCTCTCTCTCCGCTCCCCCCCTCTCTCTCCGCTCTCCCCCTCTCTCTCCGCTCTCCCCCCCTCTCTCTCCGCTCTCCCCCCTCTCTCTCCGCTCTCCCCCCCTCTCTCTCTCCGCTCTCCCCCCCTCTCTCTCTCCGCTCCCCCCCTCTCTCTCGCCGCTCTCCCCCCTCTCTCTCGCCGCTCTCCCCCCTCTCTCTCGCCGCTCTCCCCCCTCTCTCTCGCCGCTCTCCCCCCTCTCTCTCGCCGCTCTCCCCCCTCTCTCTCGCCGCTCTCCCCCCTCTCTCTCGCCGCTCTCCCCCCTCTCTCTCGCCGCTCTCCCCCCTCTCTCTCGCCGCTCTCCCCCCTCTCTCGCCGCTCTCCCCCCTCTCTCGCCGCTCTCCCCCCTCTCTCTCTCCGCTCTCTCCGCTCTCCCCCCTCTCTCTCTCCGCTCTCCCCCCTCTCTCTCTCCGCTCTCCCCCCTCTCTCTCTCCGCTCTCCCCCCTCTCTCTCTCCGCTCTCCCCCCTCTCTCTCTCTCCGCTCTCCCCCCTCTCTCTCTCCGCTCTCCCCCCTCTCTCTCTCCGCGCTCCCCCCTCTCTCTCTCCGCTCTCCCCCCTCTCTCTCGCCGCTCTCCCCCCTCTCTCTCGCCGCTCTCCCCCCTCTCTCTCGCCGCTCTCCCCCCTCTCTCTCGCCGCTCTCCCCCCTCTCCCCCCTCTCTCTCGCCGCTCTCCCCCCTCTCTCTCGCCTCTCCCCCCTCTCTCTCGCCGCTCTCCCCCCCTCTCTCTCGCCGCTCTCCCCCCTCTCTCTCCCCCCTCTCTCTCCGCTCCCCCCCCCACTCTCCGCTCCCCCTCTCTTTCTCCGCTCCCCCTCTTTCTCCGCTCCCGCTCCCCCTCTCTCTCTCTCGCCGCTCTCCCCCCTCTCTCTCCCCCCTCTCTCTCCGCTCCCCCCCCCACTCTCCGCTCCCCCTCTCTTTCTCCGCTCCCCCTCTTTCTCCGCTCCCGCTCCCCCTCTCTCTCTCTCTCCGCTCCCCCTCTCTCCGCTCCCCCCTCTCTCTCCGCTCCCGCTCTCTCTCTCCGCTCCCGCTCCCCCCTCTCTCCGCTCCCCCCCTCTCCGCTCCCCCCCTCTCTCCGCTCCCGCTCCCCCCTCTCTCCGCTCCCCCCCCTCTCCGCTCCCGCTCCCCCCCTCCCTCTCCCCGCTCCCTCCCTCCCTTTCCCCGCTCCCTCCCTCCCTTTCCCCGCTCCCTCCCTCCCTCCCTCTTCCCGCTCCCTCCCTCCCTCCACTCCCTCCCTCCCTCTCCCCCCCTCCCTCTCCCCCCCTCCGCTCCCTCCCTCCCTCTCTCCGCTCCCTCCCTCTCCCCGCTCCCTCCCTCCCTCTCCCCGCTCCCTCCCTCCCTCTCCCCGCTCCCTCCCTCCCTCTCCCCGCTCCCTCCCTCCCTCTCCCCGCTCCCTCCCTCCCTCTCCCCGCTCCCTCCCTCCCTCTCCCCGCTCCCTCCCTCCCTCTCCCCGCTCCCTCCCTCTCCCCGCTCCCTCCCTCCCTCCCTCTCCCCGCTCCCTCCCTCCGCTCCCTCCCTCCCTCTCCCCGCTCCCTCCCTCCCTCCCTCTCCCCGCTCCCTCCCTCCCTCTCGCTCCCTCCCTCCCCCCGCTCCCTCCCTCCCTCTCCCCGCTCCCTCCCTCCCTCCGCTCCCTCCCTCCCTCCGCTCCCTCCCTCTCCCCGCTCCCTCCCTCCCTCTCCCCGCTCCCTCCCTCCTTCTCCCCGCTCCCTCCCTCCCTCTCCCCGCTCCCTCCCTCCCTCTCCCCGCTCCCTCCCTCCCTCTCCCCGCTCCCTCCCTCCCTCTCCCCGCTCCCTCCCTCCCTCCCTCTCCCCGCTCCCTCCCTCCCTCTCCCCGCTCCCCACCTGCTTTCAGCGCACGCTCACTCTCTATCCGTTCTCTGTCTCTTCCTCTCTCTGTCTCGCCCCCTCCCTTCCACCCCCACCTGCTCCTACAGGCCTAAAGAATGAACCTGTAGGACGCGATTTGAAAGAGTGCCTGCACGCTGGAGCCTGCTCCAGCAGGACTGTGCGGCAGCCTCGAGGTAACTGCACAGCCGCGCAGCTTAGGGGGAACAGTGTTCAAGACCCATTATAGCACCTGTGCACATTAACCTAGGTTGTCACTTCAGTACACACCGAGGGAGTGCTGTATCATCAGATGAGCATATTCGGATGAAACGTTATGCCAAGGCCCTGCCTGCCTCTGCAGGTAGATAAACATAAAAAATGCACAGAACTATTTAACGAACAGGGGAATTCTTCCAGTTATCCCTTAACGAACACCATCAAAACAGGTTAATAGGCCCTCGATCTTATTGCTGTTTGTGGGACCTTGCTGTGGGCTAGTTGGCTGCTTCACCTACCTATATAACAGTCACTATACATCAAAAGTATTTCATTGGCTGTGAAGGGCTTTTGGATGTCCTGCGGATGCGAGAAGCACTAGCTAAAAGCAATTGTTCCTGTTACACATGCACACACCGTTTCTCTTCTCAATAGAGGAGGAAACGTGGTTTACATGATCTTCGAACAGCCTGAACACCTCGCCACACAAGCTGTTGCACTTCCATTGGAATTTCAGCAGAAAGCAAAATGTAACAAAATCCAATCCATGAACTGTATATACAGACAAATCAATTCCACCTTTTTAAATCAAGCGCTTAAAATCAAAACTTATCCATTAACCAGTTCTAATGCCCTGCACCATGCTAATCAAAAGTTGGATATAGACACAACCAACTTTACAAAAAGTAGAAACAGTGACGTTCGGACGCATCGTAAAACGCTTCTTTTTATGGAATCATTCCATCTTCTTTAGAAAGAGGTGGTATACTAGAGGCTCTTTGGAATCCTACTGACCTATATATCTGGTCTCAGATGAGATGCTGGATGAAGAGTCAGATGTTGCTGATTCATGACCTTTCACAACCTCAGCATTACGAACTCTGTTAGACTGAGACTGCCTTTCACTGGATGACGGGCAAGATGGTGGTTGATCATATACGACTTTAGAACCAGCACTCTCTGCAAAGATTAAATTTGCTGTCAGAAGGTAATTACTGCGGTACAAAATCTTACAATATGTTCATTGTACATATAAAATACTACTGCAATTCTACATCACTTTAAGCTGCAGTGCCCTACAAGAAAAATGAATCATAAAAAGGTATGCAAAGGGAAACTCTTAGCTAGTACAATAATCCCAAAATGGTGGCAGAGAGAAAATCAACACAAAGCGTGGGTACTTGTTTTCGAGGTAGAGAAACTGAGTAATGTTTTTGGAATCTTACAATTGCCATTGCCTGTTATACCCAGCAGGCTCGTTACCACTTTTCATGGCACACCTCACCTTGTTATAGTTTAACTATTTCATTGGTTTAAATAATTTGAAAAAAAATGGCAGCAGTGTTAAATGTTCATACTAACTGCCATTAATTAACTTTTGGGAAATAATTGCTGTCAGTATCATCTAATCAGAATTGACTTTTCCACATGCAGAGTACACTTTACCACATAGCAATGTTTGTTGGACAGATTTTATTTGCAATTTATTGCCAAATTCCCAGCCCAAAGCAGAATATAAAAAGGTTCAAACTACCATTGGCTGTGAAGCATTTTGGGAAATCTAAAAAGGGATGAAAGGTCCTATATAAGTGAGTATAATTTATATGGTTAGCTGACTAAATAAGAATTAAAGTCACAGTATAAATTTATTGATAAATTTGATCAAATTACATTAGATATAGCTTAGTCACTACACTAACTTTCAAAGTTTCATTAGTTCTCAGTAAATTGCAAGGTAGATCAAATGATAGTTGTGCTTCCATCTTGGAGGAAAGAAAATCTAGAAAAAAAACTCATATTTCTTGATTATGGAGCAGTCTTAACGGTGGTCATAACACACATTCTTTCCTTCTGTTCCCTACTTCCACAAATGTCCCCAATTCAACTGTACACAAATGCAAGCTTCAATTATATCCCACAGACCCCGCTACACTGATTTAAATCAGAAAACATGTATTACGGATTTGTAAATTAAAAGGCATGAGGATTTCCCATCATGTCCGCTAGAGAAAACATGATCAACATTACATTTAGATGGAACAAAATGCCAGTCTGTGTTGAACATAAAATGTGGAATGAATGCCAAGTCCTGGCCACATAATGTTTTCTCTTGTGTTCAATTCCCTATTTTATTGCTGTCAATTTTCCCATATAAATTTTAGCTCCAGCTCCTTTTAAGTTTTCACAATTTGTTTTTTGAAAAAATTGTTTATGTACATCGAGTCTATTTTTCCACTCCTCTCAATTCCTGATATTTTCACATAGTTTGTCTTTTTTTTTTTTAATTACTTATTTAGGACCTTGATTCTACAGCTACCTCGATTTACCTGGGATTGATGCACAGATCATCTATTCACGAGTTTGCTGACTGAAGTCCAAGAGATGGCCCATTTTTTTCAGCCACTTGCTGCAACTAACACCCGACACTAATTCATTAGAAATGTATGTACAGATAAAGATCTCGTACAGGTACCAAAGATTTTAATCTGGCACTTATAGACACATCTCTATTGTGTGGTGGCTTGTCAGCTACCCAGCAAGTTATCTGATGCTACAGGTGCATCGGGTCAACTTTCCTTTACTCTTTCTACAAAGCAGGATTTCAAGTGACATTTTGTAGATTGAAGCTCTTCAAAAAACTGAGAACTTGGCTACTTGCATATTTATTCCAATTTTAACTAAGGATCATAAGCAATGAGTACAGCACCACATCATAGACCCTGCATTCACTGAAATGACCACCAACTTGGATTGAGACACTGCGCACAGAGAAGCAAACACCCTAAAATAAGATTCATTTCCTGGGACCCACAGAATATGGTCAGACTTCGCAGTCAGTCATATATTTCACAGCTTAATGTGTTGCTTGCAGTATTTTAATCCAAGTTAGATTTGCTCCTTTAGGAATTATTACAGGAGGGCAGCATTAGGATGCCAAGACTTTTGCAAGAAAATGCAAATGAAAGTGCTACTCAACATTATTATATTTACAGTACTGAAACATACATATTCTAATTACATCTTCAGTTTCATTATATACTAGAAAGGAAAATGTAGTTCAGAGAACAAACATTCTTTATATAAATTCAAAAACATTACGATTTCTAATTTACTGCTTGGGTTAAAAATTAACATTGCCATTACATCATCAAAGCAAATGGATGAAGAGCAGTGGATAAAGGACACTCTCAGGAACAAAATAAGGCAAAACTAACCGGAGTAAATTTAACTGTGGAATTTTAAGTCATCACCTCATCATCCAAAATCTCAATTTCTAGCACTGCCAATGCAGATTTACAGATAGCAGTACACAAAGTAACAACCCTTCTCAAGTTTTTAACTCCCACGCATTATCTACCCCCGATTCTATCCCCCCTGCTTCAGATCGCTGTTTTGGTCAATTTAGTTTCAAAATTCTTTCAGTAACGAATTATTTTTCTGTCCTAATGGTTTTGAAAAGGGACTGAGTGCAATAATTTTAACTGTAAACAGACTTATTTCTAGAATGGTTAAAGCCAGAATTTATTAAAGACAATTTTTTTCTCTCATGCATCAAGAACTTAATAAAAATGACTTTTTAAAAGCTGCTTAATTTATTGAAGTTCTTGAAACTATGATCATAAGATTTAATTATCAAGTCCCCACAATTTAACATTACTACCTACTTTCTCTCCTTCCTTACAATGTCTATTCTAATATGTTAATTATATACAGCGGAACAAAACTATTGTGAACCATTAGGATAAATGTCATCAATAAATATACTTTTTAAAATGCAGCATAAGTTTAAGTGCAGTATGTCACTGATTAGTTCAGCACATTTCAGCCTTGTCTGCAATGACTATATATACTTGGATTAAAGCATTGAATAATCGTCAACTAGGACATTCACAGACCTGTGGTGGCATTGGCCAATCCTAAATGTAACACTTATCATAACTTCATTATGATGTGAAAACCGCACAAAGTGCACAGCAAGTTTATAGAAAGTTTAAGACATGTTTTAGTATAGTATAATGATATAGCCAAATAAGCAATAATTTTTTTTTTGGAAGAACAATTTAAGCCTCAGTTGTGCATTTCAGGCCTGAATCAAAGTTTCAAAGCTCTTCATGTAGTCAACAATTTTATAATGATATTCAACTAACATTTCTTATGGCTTGACTCCTGCTTCCTGTAGCCCACAACACAGCATTTTACACACACTGTATTTCTGCAATCACTTTTAAGTTGTCTAAACATGCAACAGGATGCACCAACACATCACAGACTGTTCTGTCCAAAATAAACACAAGTACAACCAAACAAACCCATTCCAATATTCTCCATTCGATTTCTCTCAAATCCACGTGTATGCAAATCAATTACAATATGACACACTAGTTACCAAGTCCCAATATGTTCGAATTCAGTCAGTGCTGGTACAGCAGTCTTGGTTTAACTCAACTTGCTGCATGCAAGAGGATTCCTATGCATTTTCAATTTACAGGAAACTTTGGTTTATCCAGAGGTTATATGTCCGAATACTCGACCTAACGGCAAAAATCAGGAGCCGTTTTCTATATGGTTTTTTTAGTTCTCGTTGCTTTTTTCCCCCCCCCCCAGTCAAGCACTGCAAGGTCTGTAGCTATAGCAACAGCTTCAGCTACAGACGCTTGCAGCTGCAGCCGATTGTTTTGAAGCTGTTGCTAAGCAACAGGGTTTGTTGATTCACATGGAGCTTCTCAGTTCTGTATGTTTAAACATTAACTCTGGTATGTCCGGCACTTTTGATGTTACAGCACCAGCTCGGTCCCGTCAGTGCTGGATATCAGAAAGTTTCCTGTATCTCACAGTACAACATAAAATATTGTGCCAGTACTGCATTTGATTTGGATATCAGGAGATGATTTTGATGTCAGGAGATGAAAGTATAGCTCTTCCAATTTTCCCTATCTGGAGAAATATTTCACCTCTGCTCAGTTTTTCTCTGTGACATTGGTGGAGAGCAGCATTTCAGCATGTAGAACATCATTTGAACATAGCTGTGCTTTGCCATTCCTTGTCACAACACAAACTTAGGGATCTTATTTTGATAATTTTGACAATCCTATTGTGACTGTTCCACTGAACTTTTTTAAAAATACATCTCCATTGAACAGTAGTTTATTTTTTAGTATGTATTTATTTTGTCCACCTTTTTCCCTTTATAGTTTTTGATGGCAAGCACCTTCCCAGACCGAAGGGATAGAGTGGACACCCACTCCCAGATCAGTAACATTGCACTGAAGCCAAACACATGGAGGCATTTGAGACCAGGAATAACTGGTTCTCCAATTTTCCAATACTCGAATAGTGTTTGCATTCAATTTGACACCTGCTCAAAGCAGCATCAGTGCAAGTGGGAGATTAAACATATAAGCATCAAACATATAATTAATTCTGAACAGACTCATTGATTGGTGGATAGCTATCCACATGCAACCATCCCATACAACACTATCCCCCTTTACAAATGAAGCTTAACAGGTAGTTTATTTCAACCAAGTACAGGAAACTTTGGTTTATCCGGAGGTTAACTGTCCGGAATGCTCGAGCCACCGGCAAAAATCAGGAGCCGTTGCGTTAGGGTTTTTTTTCTTTTCGTTGCTTTTTTTTCACCAGTCAGGCTCTGCAAGGTCTCGCTGAAGCTGTTGCTAAGCTACAGAGACGCTTGCAAGGTACGGCAGACTGTTTAGAAGCTGTTGGCAACAGGGTTTGTTGCCAGATACGGAGCTCAAAATCTCCGTATGTTTCAACATTAGCGCTGGTTTGTCCAGCAGTTTTGATGGGACGGCAACAGCTCGGTCCCGTCGGTGCCGGATAGCACAACGTTTCCTGTACCTTTAAGCACAAAGATAATCTGATTGATTCAGATTATAGTATGCAGGTTATACTCAGACCACTGGTTAACAAAAGATCACATTTTACTTTATGATATGCATACCTACTAGAAGTGGACTGTTAGACTCATCCACAGTTAATTTAAGTTGTTGAATAAAATCAACATCATAGACAACTCTTTCCTGCCAGATATTCAGGACTCGTTCCATTTGCTTCTTACAACTCTGCTCAGATTCTCTGGGGGAAGGAAAGGAGAAAGAAATGTCAACAAAACCTACAGTAACTTTATCATGATTGTTTATTATTATAATAACATCACAACTTCCATTATAGTTATCCTGATGCAAAACTGAGTTAAAAAGACTAGAAAGGACCAGCTAAGATCATCATCAAAGGTACAAGTTGGGAGAAATTATTAAGATATGAAATCCCCTACCAGAAACGGCAGTGGAAGCAGAATCTGCAATAGCTTATAAAAGGGAAGTAGACACATATTTGAAAAAGATTAAACGGGTACGAGGAAAAGGCAGGGGAACGGGACAATTGGGTGGCTCTTTGAGTTGACATTTGGTCAAATAGTCTCCTTCTGTACTGTAAAATTCTCTGATTCATTCACAAGATGGCCTGAATTCCCAGGCCCCTTTTCCTATTTTCCACTAATTTTCTCCCCGATGACACTGAATCTTTGTTGTGGTAAGGTTTCAGGGGGCACTGGTCACCTTCTGGTACCTCACCCAAACGGGCACTTTTCACATATACATCTACACAGTGAGTGCCAGCAGATTGTTCAATTGTTGGGAGTGGGGGGGGGGGGGGAGGCGGCATCACAATCAAGCCTGATCATGTCCTCAACTGACATCCGCACATGCCTACTTGCAGCATTGATTGCTGGATAGCAATTGGAAGTAGTACCCTAGCCGATTTCCCCATTCCTAACCCAAGGGCACAGGTTACAATTGCAACACTCCTCCCATTGTCATGAGTAAGATCAGCTTACTTAGCACAAACCAGAGAAACTTTCCTGTTTTATATGTGGCTCAGTAATTTACTTTCCTAACCAGCTGAGCCATTGGAGAACCTGACAGAGAAATCCTGATCTAATGTGAAGCTGACACTTCCAAAGTTGATTTGTGTGTTTTATTATTTCATAAAGTGGATCTACCACAATATGGCTTCTAAGCATGTGCAGACTGGCCACTGGTTAGTTACTGATGGGATAAAGGGGTAGATTTTCCAGCAACAAAGCACTTGAAAATAGAGATGAAGAGTGGTCATTGGGAGGTCACCTTCCAACATTCATGCACTGTCATCGACATCTTATACCAACATTAAGTCAGTTTAGCCACTCGGTGCAATTGTCAGTCTGAGATTCAGAGGTGTTATGTCACAGATGCACAGAATAAGTGGAAGATGCCGGAAAAGTTGCAGTCCTGCTCTCACGCAAGCTCTGCTGTCAGGTTGCACATGCTAGCATTAGGTTGTTAAGTGAAATTGCTCACCCAGTAAGTGCAGGATGTGATCTAGTGTGGAATTTGATTGGACGCTGCCAACCATGTGGCACTTAGTACATGTAGTTAGCACAAACGAATCCGCAAGGCTTGACAAACTCTACAATGACAGTGCATTACAAGTAACCTTTAGTAACATGGCTTTTGATTATTTCCTTAGATTTTTCTTTTTATATAGTGGCACCAATTCTCTCGGATCTAAAAGTGCTTCTAAATCCATTTATTAATCATCTTTCACATGTTCTCACCTTGTGACAAATTTATATTTGTGTTTCACACTGGCATATATACAGCAAACCATAATTTGCATCACCCTTGATCACACTAATTTAGAACTTCAGAAAATTTTGTACTATGTACTTCATTTTCAAGAAAGCATAGAAAGCTTTTGATGAAATGGCATTACACCACTTTACTGTACCAATGAGTCTATTGAATCATACATCGGTGCCATTTTGCAATAAGTTAATGTACCCAAAATTCCACTCATTTTTTAATAACCCACAGTCTTTACTTCCCTGGGAACATTATAGTGTTAGCTGTGGCTCAGTTGGTAGCACACTCTAGTCAGAAGGCCGTGGGTTCAAGTCCTACTCCAGGGACTTGAGCACATAAATCTAGGCTGACACACCAGTGCAGTACTGAGGGAGTGCTGCATTGTTAGAGGTGCCGTCTTTCGGATGAGACATTAAACCGAGGGTCCGTTTGCTCTCTCAGGTGGATGTAAAAGTTCCCATGGCACTATTTTGAAGAGGCGTAGGGGAGTTATCCCCGGTGTCCTGGCCAATATTTATCCCTCAATCAACATAAAAAAACCAGATTATCTGGTCATTTTCACATTGCTGTTTGTGGGAGCTTGCTGTGAGCAAATTGGCTGCTGCGTTTCCCACATTACAACAGTGACTACACTTCAAAAGTACTTCATTGGCTGTAAAGCGCTTTGAGACATCCAATGGTCATGAAAGGCACTATATAATGCAAGTCTTTCTTTTTCTTTCTGGTCACTTACAACAGGCCTACATATAGTCTTGTTCGCAAAGTTGTTTTTAATCTCTTTTGTCTCACTGCCAACAGAAATCCATATTTGCATGTATTCTCTGTGCTGTGGAGCAAGATGGCTTTCTATACAACATTCGACCAGATGTTCCTTTAAGAACTGGTTAACATTAGCTCCTCAATGGCCACAGCAGATGAACCAGTACTCTGGATGCACCTCATCTTTCCAACTTCTTCACCAACCGATTACTCAAATGAATTTCCTCCCTACTGCACAACACACCCATCACAAGTTATTATTGCAGAATAAGGCCCCCCCAAGGGCATTATAGAGTTCATACAGTACCTGGCGACATGTGAAAACGCATCCACAAGAACCCCCTCAAAGGCCTTGGTGAATTCGGGACCTTTCCTCTTACTGTTCTGAATGACATCATTAGCCAGATAGATGAATGTCAATTTCCTGCTTGGTTTAGCTAGATATGTTATAAAAAAATAAAAGTTGCTATTAGACATTCAGATGGATAACATACCTGTACACTTGGCAAGAGTTTTCTGTTTGAAACTACAAAAGGGCTTTACATTAGATCCAAACTGCAGCTAACTTACCTTAAAGCTGTAACTATTATGGGTTAAATGCGTGACTCCATAAATATGCAAGGCTCTGTGGTGTTAGGTTGATTGGATGGGTGGTGGTTAAACCATGTGAAGATCTCACAATTTTAGCAACTTTTAGACTGAGCACATTTCACTTTAAGAAAAGATATTTATAATCAGAAAATGTGGGATGTAGACAATCCTCATCATTCATACAGAATTGGTAATGTTTTTGTATTTTCTAGGAAGACGCGAATAGACTCAAATAGAGGCTTAAACAGCATCCCTGAAATTTAATACTTTATATTGCAGGCATTTAAAAAAATTACATTAAAAATTCCTCGACCAACACAGAAAATCAAGTTGGTTAAAATATTAATATTTGACTGCACCTTTTTAAGTCGTTCTCATCTTTGGATTTTGGTTCATGATTGGTCCGTGGCTCCCAGGGAAGCAGGGAGAAATAACTTGGAAAAAAGATTGTACCCTCAAAAAGAACCTTCCCCTCTTTTCTATATTGCAGAAAGAAGTTTCTGTCCTATCTCACCTCAGTTTATTACACACCCAATTTTATCTGCTGTGTTTCCTGATCTCCGAGATGCAAACTAGAATTTTAAAAGCCAAGCATTTAAAGAAATCCGGCTCAATCGACAACCTTCTTCTAGTGATCGAGTTTTTACATGCTTTCAGCCTCTTGTTAATTTCAGCATAACATTGGTCATCAATTTTTATTTTACAAAAATGTATGACCGCTTTTTAAACTACTTGCAGGAGTTACCTGATGGGTTGTGGTGTGCCAACTTAAAACAGTGGGTCTGTTGTGCCAGATAAGGCATAACAGTCCCTTAATGGACAGAGTTGCTGGGGTATACGATACATGGATTCTGATCTAAGTATTCGAACTCCAAAACAGAACTGGGATTAGTTTCAGTACAGAAAAGCACATCACAAAGATCCACGAATAGAGGATAAAACCTGAAGTGAGCATTCAAAGGTTGTCTATTTTTTTTCTTCAAATGATGGTTGAATTTGCTGCTTAAATTGAAAGCAGAGATAGTACACATGCACTTTCTTTGTATTGTAAAAGTTGCTTAATTTTTGTCTCTCCCTCCCCAAATACTGTCACTGCCCCCCACCCACCATTTAAAAAATATTTTTCATTCCTTTTCAGCATAGATGGAAAAGCCTCAAGGCAAAAGCAAATTCACCACCAGCCAATGAAAAAGGAAAATGAGGAAATGGAACACAAGCAGACATGCTGTGTATAGATAAGGCAGACTACCTGTATTAGTAGTAATTCACTACATTGATCATTTTCTTTTATACCCTTCTCTTCCATCTGGTCAAAATGTAGTTTACTTCAATACACTGGGCAAATAAATAAATATGTATCTTTCTGCTGTCAATGAAAGCAAACAGAGCCTATCAAGTAAACCAACCTGTTAGCACAGGTCTCTAGAAATACAGTTAATTTGCTGTTTCCAATGTGTCCCAGAGCTACTTTTAAAAGGGCATAACAAAATTGACTACGTTCTCTCATTAAGGTCAGAGATGTAGTGATCTGGAGAAGGATGTTTGTGGCTTTTCCCCATGCAAATCCATCATTAGGTTACAAGATCCAACAGAGAAACCGAGACCATTATTGTAGGAGAGAAGCAGAAACAACACTTAAACAAGCGCAGGACACTCAGTCAGAAAAGAGAAAGGTTGCACAACCATCAGAAAACTCTAATTTAAATTTGAGAAAATTGATTTTACTAAGACACATTACATTGACTGTACTTAGGACCATAATTTTAAAATTAATTTTAATTAATTATTGATTTAATAGCTCCTAACTCTTCATGAAATTTAATACTCAAAAATGTTTACAGGGAAACTGTACACATTGGGCCAGAACTTCGGGTCCCCACGGGTGAGTACGCGCTAGGTACTCACGCGTAGGCCCAGCGACAATGCCGGTCTTGTGCATGCACTACGCATGCACGGGAAACCGGAACTTCTGTTTCCTTGAAGTAAGGGGTTCACAGGTCGAACGCGTGTGCCGGAGAGGCAGCGCGTACACCTGGAACTTCCGTTTCTTTTGCAGGTTTTTCCGGGAGGGTAAGTCTCCAGCAGCTACGCTTGTAAAAAGCAGTCGCAAGGCCTGCTTTTAACAAGGTAAGTGGTGAATTAAGTAAAATTAAAACATTTTTTCCACAGGTTTATTATTTTTAAATACTTTAAAGAAAGGTAAGTTTATTTTTAGCCCCGTTAGAAACTGTAATTAATTTTTTCAAAAAATAACTTTTAAATAATTTAAATTTATGTAATTTATAGTTATTTTAAAAATATGTGATTTAAAAAAAAATGTATTTGAAGTTTTAGTGATGTTTTGGGGCTGAATTGCATTCATAGATTTGACAGGTCTTCCTGTCAAATCTATGAATAGATTCCCTGCTACCTTTGGCTCTCCATGGCCCACGTGATCCCAGGGGACGCTTCGAACTAACTGCGCCCCTGGGATACGCAAGCACTGCGCGTCGGCAGTTGGAGCAGGCCCAGGATTGGAATCCCACGCGGGCACATAGCACAATGGCCGGCACGCTAGGTAAGTGCAGGTCGGGGGCTTGCACCCGCGGGAAGTCTCCGACCCGAATTTCTGGGCCAGTAATCTACTTAACCCAAAGGAACAATGCAATTCACCTCAGAGCAATAGAATAAAGCCCAACAAATTGTCAATGCTTCATTAGTTGCCCATAACTGCTTTGCTAGAATGAATTATTAAAATATTGCTTACTTTGATCAGTTCCCAAAATATTCTATTTCACATGAAATTAGTTCAGAGACACTCACGCTACTGCAACAAGAGCACTGTGGGGAATAATAGAGGCAGGCAGTGTTAACAAAGAAACTGCACCTTCTAGATCTAATATTAATCCTCCGAACAATTTAAAAACATTCACTCCAGTTCGACTACAAGAAACATTGCCAGAGCCTCAATCTTCTGACAAAGTAGTTTCATAACAAAACTTTCCAATCTGGAGATTGCTGGCATTTGGCATCACTCAGTTTAAACCAACTGCTCTATCCACTTCAAAGTATCAGACACTTGGCTCTTGAAACAAGGAAACGTTTTCAAAACAAACATGACTTCATCATAGAATTCAGCCTACATTTTGGTCCAAAGCGCTTCGCGACGGTGTCAGCTATGGCTCAGTAGCACACTCTCCTGAGTCAGAAGGTTGTGGGCTCAAGTCCCATTCCAGAGACTTGAGCACATCATCTAGGCTGACACTTCAGTACAGTACTGAGGGAGGGCTGCACCGTTGGAGATGCTGTCTTTTGGATGAGACGTTAAACCAAGGCCCCACCTGTTCTGAGGCCAGTCTGCTCTCTCCGGTGGATGAAAAAGATCCCATGGCACTATTTAGAAGAGTAGGAGAGTTAGCCCAGTGTCCTGGACCAATATTTATCCCTCAATTATCATCTAAAACACATGATCCGGTCATTTATTTCATTGCTGTTTGTGGGAGCTTGCTGTGCACAAATTGACTGCCGCGTTTCCTACAACAGTGATTACACTTCAAAGTACTTAATTGGCTGTAAAGCGCTTTGGGACGTCCCGCGGTCGTGAACGGCGCGATATAAATTTAAGTCTGTCTTTTTCTATGAGCAGAAGTGCGGAGGTCAGATTTGCTGCTGTAACTGGAAGGAGCATCTCACACAGGAGGCGCTGAACCCGAGAGGCGGGCCGGGACGCTGCGCTCCCCACGCCACGCCAGGGACGGATACGAACAGCTGCCCCTTTGCCGGGCGAAGGCTCGGGGAGCCGCTCACCTCTCTTCAGCTCCCGGTGCCAGACGTGCACGATGATGCCTGCGTGCTTTCGGTGATGGATAAGCCACAAGGAAAGGGTCTGCACGCTCTGCTGGGAGTTACTCAACTCGGCCAGCTTCTTCTCCAGCGCGGATTCCGAGAAAGAGGACATTGCCCCCGCGGTGGCTGCAGGCCGCGGGTCCCCGCGCACAAACTCGGCACCAACTCCGCGCCCGGCAAAATGGCGCCACGTCGCGCCCTCTCACCCCGGGGTCAGAGGGCGCGGCGCCGCGCCGGCGCCGGCCCCGTCACGTCACGTGCCAGCGGGTGCACAGTTGTCGCGGTTATACCCGCAGTGGCCAGCAACAGGGGATAACCGACTGTTGTAAACGTCAAATAAAAAATCATGATGTCATTTTTTTGAAAAAAGAACAATTAATGTCCGAAATTCTGATAAGGATCGCCGTTAACGCGCAGGCGCAGAAAATGTAGGCTTCAGGGGCGCTTGGTTTGGCGCATGCGCGGCGGCGGTGCTTGTTCTTGGAGCCGCGGCGCCGGGAATCGGTGAGTGAGTGGAGGCGAAAGCAGGACAGCGGTGAGTGAAGCAGGTATAGGATAGGATAGGATATTGGTGAGTGAGACGGTTGGGCCGGTCTGGTCATTGGTGTGAGGTGGCCTGGCCTGACCAGGTCAGGCCTGGAGCAAAAGCAAAATGCTGCGAGAAGTCCATCGACCTGAAACGTGAATTCTGTTTCTCTTCATAGATGCTGCTTGACCTTTCTGGTCTGGTCTGGATATTAGTCTGAAGTGGCTGGGCCGGGTCTAGAAGCTGTCAACTTTTATAATAAACTTTCACTCTGCAACTGGCAGTGCCTGGCATTTCGAAGGGGCTGGGCTGGGTTAAGTTTGGGACTTTTTCTCCGCCCCCCCCATCCCGAGGTTAAACCGCCTGTAGGAAGAAGATGTTGTTAAAGCCCCTGAACGTAAAATGGGGTAAAAACAATCCGCCTGGTGTCATACCACGGATTTGCAGCTTTGAACTAACTGCTTGGGGTTATTTAAAACTATCCTCCGACCTGCCAACTCTCATTCGTTTTAGTTTAAAAAGTGACGTTTTGGTGCATTTATTGTACTTAATTAAAAATAAGTAGAGCTCCATTTTCATAAATGGGGTTGCACTTTGTATCGCCCTTGGTCATCATAGTTTTCACTCCTACCACTTAATGTTGCCTGCCCTAGTTTTGCCTCTGAGTTTGTGGGTTCAAGTCCCACCCCAGAGACTTAAGCACAGAAAATGTAGGCTGACACTCCAGTGCAGTACTGAGGGAGTGCTGCACTGTTGGAGGTGCCGTCTTTTGGATGAGACTTTAAACCGAGGCCCCATCTGCGCTCTCAGGCGGACGTAAAAGATCCCATGGCACTATTTTGAAGAAAAGCAGAGTGCTTGCTGTGTACAAATTATCTTCCATGTATCCTGCATTACAACAGTGGCTACACGTCCAAAAAGTCCTTCATTGGCTGTAAAATGCTTTGGGATGTCTGGTAGTTGTGAAAGGTGCTATATAAGTACAAGTTCCTTCCTTCCTTTCTAGTTGAATGAGATGTAATAAAGGTGCAAGAACCAGGCCCTTGAAACCCAAGAAACTCGGTCCTATTTATGTTCATATTTCTTACTTGCTAATTTGTCCTCTGAATTTTATGGGTCTGGAGCTTAGGAAAGGGCTGGACTTAATGCTATTGCCTCATTGGTAGGTGTAAACTTTTATTTCTGACCATTGAGATTCCATGATATGCACTTGTATGGCCCATGAAGACAAAAGGCTTGCATGCATGTAATGTAGACTACTGTCTTCATTGGATTTAAGATACAGATCAGCCATGATCTAATTGAATGGCGGAACAGGCTCGAGGGACTGAATGGCCTACTCCTGTTCCTATGTTCCCGTCTGCATATATACACACACAATCTTATGTATCTATCCTTGGCCCCCATCTATTTCTCATATACATGTTGCCCCTTGGCGATGTCATCCTAAAACACAGCATCAGTTTCCACATGTATGCTGACGACACCCAGCTCTATCTCACTACCACTTTTCTCGACCTCTCCACAGCCTCAATTGTCAGACTGCTTGTCCGACATCCAGTTCTGGATGAGCAGAAATTTTCTCCAATTAAATATTGGAAAGACCGAAGCCATTGTTTTCGGTCCCCACCACAAACTCCGTTCCCTAGCCACTGACTCCATCCCTCTCCCTAACATCTATCTGAGGCTGAACCACACTGTTCGCAAACTTGGTGTCATATGCGACCTTGAAATGAGCTTCCGACCACATATCCACAGCATAACAAAGACTGCCTACTTCCACCTCCGTAACATCGCCCGTCTCCGCCCTTGTCTCAGCTCATTCACTGCTGAAACCCTCATCGATGCCTTTGTTACCTCTAGACTTGACAATGCACTCCTGGCTGACCTCCCACATTTCTACTCTATTTTAACTTGAGGTCATCCAAAACTCGGCTGCCCGTGTCTTAACTCACACCAAGTCCTGTTCACCCATCTCCCATGTGCTCGCTGACCTACATTGGCACCCGGTTAAGCAACGCCTCCATTTCAAAATTCTCATCCTTGTTTTCAAATCCCTCCAAGGCCTCGCCCTCCCTATCTCTGTAATCTCTTTCAGCCGCCCCCCCGAGATATTTGCGCTCCTCTAATTCTGCCCTCGAGCACCCCTGATTATAATCGCTCAACCATTAGTGGCCTCGGCCCTAAGCTCTGGAATTCTCTGCCTTGCTACCTCTCTTTCCTCCTTTAAGACGCTCCTTAAAACCTACCTCTTTGACCAAGCTTTTGGTCACCTGCCCTAATTTCTCCTCCTGTGGCTTGGTGTCAATTTTCTTGTCTCTTAACACTCCTGTGAAGCGCCTTGGGACGTTTTACTACGTTAAAGGTGCTATATAAATACAACTTGTTATATGTGCAATAACAACAGAAAACGCTGGAAAAACTCAGCAGGCCAGGGCAGCATCCGTGGAGAGAGAAACAGAGTCAACGTTTCAGGTTTCGTCAGAACTGGAAAAAAGCAGGAAATGGAAAGCAGGTTTGGGGGCTGGGAAAAGGTGGAGGGGATGAAAGAACAAAAGGGAAGGTCAGTGATAGGATAGAAAGCAGGAGACATGAAGAGATATTCAAGGCGAGAGGAGGTGGTAATAGGACAGGTTAAGGAACAAAGGATGGCTCTAGATGGGGTGTGAATTGCGCTGGCAGAATGAAGGACAGCTGCCAAGTGGGAGGGAAGGAGAAAAAAAAAAAGTTGTGGATAAAAAAAAAGAAAATATATATATGTGATAGGGGCCAAGGTTATGATCTGAAATTGTTGAACTCTGAGTCCAGAGGGCTGTTGAGTGCCTAATCGAAAGATGAGGTGCTGTTCCTCGAGCTTACGCTGAGCTTCCGTGGAACAGTGCAAGAGGCCGAGGACGGTGAGGTCTGAGTGGGAATGGAGCGGAGAATTAAAGTGACAGGCCACCGGGAGCTTGGGGTCCCCCTTACGGACTGAAGAGGTGTTCCGCAAAGCAGTCACCCAATCTGCGTTTGGTCTCCCCAATGTAGAGGAGATCACATCGTGAGCAGCAAATACAGTATACTAAATTGCAAGAAGTACAAGTAAATCGCTGTTTCACCTGGAAGGGGTGTTTGGGGCCCTGGACAGTGGAAGGGGGGAGGTATAAGGGCATGTGTTGCATCTCCTGTGCTTGCACGGGAAGGTGCCGGGCGAAGGGGAAGGGGTGCTGGGGGTGGTAGAGGAGTGGACTAGGGTGTTGCGGAGGGAGCAGTCCCTACGGAATGCTGAAAGAGGTGAGGGGAAGATGCGTTTGGTGGTGGGATCACGCTGGAGGTGGCGGAAATGGCGGAGGATGATCTGTTTAATGTGGAGGCTGGTGGGGTGAAAGGTGAGGACAAGGGGCACTCTATCGTGGTTCCGGGAGGGAGGGGCAGGGGTAGGGGTGAGGACAGAAGTGCAGGAGATAGAACGGACACGGCCCTTGACCGTGTCAACCACAATAGAGGGGAATCCTCGGTTGAGGAAAAAGGAAGACATGTCGGAAGCACTGGTGTGGAAGGGTGGCATCGTCGGAGCAGATGTGGCAGAGATGGAGAAACTGGGAGAATGGAATAGAGTCCTTACAGGAGGCGGGGTGGGAGGAAGTGTAGTTCAGGTAGCTGTGGGAGTCAGTGGGCTTGTAGTGAATGTTAGTCAATAACCTATCCCCAGAGATGGAGACGGAGAAGTCGAGGAAGGGATGGGAAGAGTCGGAGATGGACCATGTGAAGGTGAGGGAAGGATGGAAATTGGAAGCAAAGTGAATGACATTTTCTAGTTCAGGGCAAGAGCAGGAGACAGCACCGATACAGTCATCAATGTACTGGAAAAAGAGGTGAGGGAGGGGACCCGAGTAGGACTGGAACAAAGAGTGTTCCACATATCCCACGAAAAGGCAGGCATAGCTAGGACCCATGCGTGTACCCATAGCAACACCTTTTGATTTGGAGGAAATGAGTGGAGTCAACGGAGAAGTTGTTCAATGTGAGAACAAGTTCAGCCAAGCGGAGGAGGATGGTGGTAGATGGGGACTGGTCGGGCCTCTGTTCAAGGAAGAAGCGGAGCGCCCTCAAGCCATCCTGGTGGGGGATGGAGGTGTAGAGGGAGTGTACGTCCATCGTGAAAAGGAGGTGGTTGGGGCTGGGAAACTGTTAAAGTGGTGGAGGGCGTCGGAAGAGTCGCGGATGTCGGTGGGAAGAGACTGGACAAGGGGAGAAAAAATAAGAGTCAAGATAGGAAGAGATAAGTTCTGTGGGAACAGGCTGAAACGATGGGTTATATGTGCAGTTCTTGTCAACTTTTTCCATTATAAATTTCTGTGTCGACATTTATTAGGGTAGTGTATGTACTTTCTGTCCACAAACCTCCTTTCTGTTGTCAAAATTTTTCGTCATCCTTTTGTGACAACATTTCCTATTGTATGTCAAGATTTCCCATTCAATTTTGCCGTGTTAAAGCGTCGTGATGTAGTTGCAGGCTTTGGCCACTAGGTGGCTGTGTGGAGCAAGTTTCTGAACTCCCAACTTCATTGACATATTGGCCCAGAAATTCGTGTCGGGGGCTTCCTGCGGGTGCAAGCCCCCGACCTACACTTACCTAGCGCGCCGACAGTTGAGGCCTGGGCCTGCGTGGATTTCCTGTCTGTGGCCCGGTCCAGCTCCCGGCGCGCTGTGCTTGCGTGATCCAGCGGCGTATTTAGTGCGATGCGTCGGCTGGGATCACGTGAGCACTGGGCAACCAATGGGAGGAGGGAAAAGTCCATTCATGAGTTTGACGTAAGACCTGTCAAACTCATGAAAACTCCGGGCGCCCAAAACAGTACATAACCTTAAAATAAATTTTTAAAAAACATCACTATTTAAATCAACTATAAATAACATTAAATAACCATTTTAAACAATTATTTAAATGTTTGAAAAAAATAATTTTATTAAAAATCGGAGCTAAAAATACACGCGGGAGTACCCCGTGCGTACTCGCGCGTTGGGACCCGAATTACTGGGCCCTTGTATGTTTAAAAAATATCAATTGAAGATGGGCAATGTCATGGGCAAGTTCCTAGTGTTCTAATTTACTGTTTTTACATAACTTTCATTCAATCATTCCTAATTTTTAGCTTTTTTGTCAGTATGAAGATTTTGCACCCCTTTCTTGCATGTTTTTCTTCTCTTCTGCTCAAGACTTTAACTTCTTCCTGAGGTCCAACTCCACCAGTACCAATGCCCGCCTGTACTTTGCTCAAGTATCCACTACTTCTGTGAGTTTTGACAGAGTATTTTCTGGCAGTTCCACTACATGTGGCATCACAAACGAACTTGAACCCGTATACACTCAATGTTCAGCCCCAATCCCAAGCACATTCCAATAGGGGCTGCTTCATGGTACGAGGTGTAGGAGTTCTGGCTAATTTCCCCTCCCTAAACCTGGGTGCTGAAGTCAAATGTACCACCTGTGTTGCTGCCGTGGCTGAGATCTGTGATAATTTCACAGTGAAACGGTGACAATAGTACAGGATTAGCAATCATTTAAATTCTGAGAATGTGGACTTTGTTTTGTAAATGATGAAGTGATTCATTGGATTGTAATATCTACAGCACACATTCTCAGACTTTAAATGGTTGCTAATCCTGTAATATTGGCCCAGAAATTCGGGTCTCCACGGGTGAGTACGCACGGGGTACTCACCCGTAAGCCCAATGGAAGTGCCAGTTTCGTGCATGCACTGCGCATGCGTGGGAAACCGGCACTTCCGTTCCCCTGAAAGAAGGGGTTAAGAGGTGGAACGCGTGCGCCGGAGAGGCAGCGCGTGCGCATCGAACTTACGTTTTTTTTTGCCGGTTTCTCTGGGAGGGTAAGTCTCCAGGAGTTGCACCTTGTAAAAAGCAGGCCTTGCGCCTGCTTTTTAAAAGTAAGTGGTGAATTAATTAAAATTAAAACATTTTTTCCACAGGTTTATTATTTTTAAATACTTTAAAGAAAGGCAAGTTTATTTTTAGCCCCGTTAGAAAATGAAATTAATTTTTTCAAAAATTTAAATTATTGTTTAAAATAGTTATTTAATGTAATTTATAGTTATTTTAAAAATGTGATTTAAAAAAAAATTATTTGAAGATTTAGTGATGTTTTGGGGCTTATAGTATTTATAGGTTTGACAGGTCCTGTCAAACTTATGAATGAAGCATTCCCTGCTACCATTGGCTCTCCATGGCCCACGTGACCCCAGGGGACGCATCGAACTAACTGCACCCCTGGGATACGCAAGCACTGCGCGCTGGCAGTTGGAGCAGGCCCAGGATCGGAATCCCACGTGGGCCCACAGCTCAATGGCCGGCGCGGTAGGTAAGTGCAGGTCGGGGGCTTGCACCCGCGGGAAGCCCCCGACCCGAATTTCTGGGCCATTGTAGTTTTAGTGTCAATTTAACTGATTTCATGCAAGTGCTGAAAGCATCCAGTTGGTACAGTTGTGTACAGGTAGTTCCTTTACTAACACGATATTATGCCACTCAAAATAACTCGTCACTTCAAAATAACATTGTTACCTGTTATTTAATAAAATTGAATTATTCTCTTATCCTATAGTGTGAAATGTTCAGCAAATTGAACATAACATTCTGCTTTTTTTACAGGATGGTAAAGCAGTGGCTGAAGTGGTAGGAACGAGAAGGGCAGCATTATGGCCATCTTTGACACCCCAAAAGAGGCTTTTGGTGTCTTGCGGCCAATTTGTGTTAAGATAACAAAGGAGCAGACTATTAACAATGTACAATGCCTTCAGTCTCAGCTGCAGAAGGTTGGAGATGCTGCCTTACAGGAATTGCAGGAGTACGTGTTGTTCCCACTCAGATTTGCACTGAGGACACCTGGCCTAAAGCAGGACCGATTTGTCCAGAGTGTCGTGGAGTGCATTAATTTTATTATTTCTAGAACATGTGTACGAAATCAGCAACTTCTTTGTGACCTCTTCTCCGACCTTTCCCTTTGCCTGTCCTCTCCGGGCAACCATGGAAAGCTGGCCATTATCTCAGAGGAGCTTAAAATGGCTGTTGTCCAAGGATTCACTGCCCTGCTACATTCAGCATATGGAGACATTGTACTAAGTCTGTACCAGGCAGACATGCTTCCTACCCAAGGGTTTGTTATCTCTCTGCTTTTAGCTGTAGCTGAACATGAAAAATCAAGACAGCTCCAAATTCTTGCCCTGAAGTGTTTGTTGGTCTTGATTTTACAGTGTGATTGCCCAGATACGCACTGTTCCTTTGACAACAATGACCTAGTTCAAGTTGGAGACTCATTTGCCTCATTTTTGCCTGGGATCACTTTAGGAATGACACGCATTATCTCTGGAGATGTTAAACAGGGTCACTTAGTAACAACCTATGCCATCAAGGTTTGGTATAAGTTGGTGGGCTTAGTCATGGCCAATGATCAACTATCCAAGAACCGTCATGACAAGAAAATGCTCTGTGTAGAGGAGAGTAAACTTGCTGAGCTTGTAGTCTGCAGAAAACCAGAATGGGTGAAAAGCACTGCGAGCAAGCTGGATCTGCTCTTGCAGAAACTCTGTAGCTGTGCTGCTGGCAACCCACATTGGAAAGTCAAGTTGGAATTGGTTGAACTAGTTCACCATTTGCTGTCCTACTGTAACAAATCACTCAAACAATCCATCGGCCATCTGCTGGAAGTTCTGGTGGGGTTCGTGGGTGATGAGAGACCAGAGGTGCAAGCCAGATGTAGCCAAGTTTTGAGAAACATCTCCGAGCAGTGTGTGTTGTGCGATAACAAGGATTTCACAGATGTGCTGTCGGAGAACTTGCACGCACTCACAACAGCTCTTCCAAGGCTCATGAGAACACTGGACGACCAGAGTAAATTGACATCCTTGGGATTGTTACTTGGCTACTTAAAATTATTAGGCCACAAAGTCAGTGTTGTTCTAAATTCAACTGCTCACCTTGGGCGTCTTTCAAAAGCACTAATGCAAATCCTAGAGCTGGATGTCACAGATGTGAGAATTGTGGAAGAAAGGCGATCGACTTCTGAAGCCGAGGATCTGCAGCACGCAACACCTTCCTTGTCTGGCTCGGATCACTTAAGAAAATGGAGCAAGCCCACTATGCAGAGAAAATACTTCAAGTATTTTAACGAAGAACGTGTATTTGCATTACTTCAGCAGATATGCAGGGTTTTAGGTTACTATGGCAGTCTCTATCTTCTCGTGGATCATTTCATGGAGCTCTACCAAGAGTCTGTAGTGTACAGGAAACAGGCTGCAGTAGTAATTAATGAACTGTTGCTAGGCGGTGCTGGGTTAGATGTGGATGTTCTGCATGAAAGAGAAATTCCAGTTAGCACAGATGATTTAAGGGCAACCGTGACATCCATTATCGAGGAATACACAAGCACGGCTAACTGGCATTTGGTAACAAGTATAGAGTCAGAATATGAAACCGGCCTCAATACAAACCAACCAAAATTTCATGGTTTTACTGGAGGATCCCGCAGTGGTTACCTGTACTCTAATCAAAGTCTAACAGTCCATACTATGAACAGTAATATCTGGCAAATCTGCATCCAGCTTGAAGGAATTGGCTATTTTGCTCGTGTGTTAAATAAGGAATTCCGTCTGCTTTTAATGACATCCCTTTACCCGGTGATGGAAAAAGTTGGAGCTGAGACTCTGCTTGTTAATCAAATGGCCACAAGGACATTAGTTGATCTTTGCCAAGCCTGTGGCTATGATTCACTTCAGGAATTGATAAATCAGAACGCGGACTATCTAGTAAACACTATTTCCCTCAACCTGAGAAGACTAACTCAGCACCCTCACACTCCCTGTGTTATCAGTGTCCTGTTTAGTTATTCCGATGCCCGCCTCCTGCCTTTGGTTGATGATGTGGTTCAGGATGTGCTGCTGTCTCTTGATCATTACTACGATGAAAGGGCTCAGCTAATTTTCATCGTCCTCCATTCACTAATGACTGCTTTAGGTAAGTGTTGTGCGTCAAGGTAAGAAGTACCTGTATTAGAATGTAGCACACAGTTTGTGAATACTTTTCCAAAATAACTAAGATGGAATGGTGTTAAAAATTCTGCTCGAAGCAACAAAAAATAAAGTTTTCTGACAATTTAGTGGATTTCCCGTTTTGCAATTAGCATGGCATTTTGGGTGAAAACTAGGACAATCTGAAGTATGGAATAACAACAGAAAATGCTGGAAAAACTCAGCAGGTCAGGCAACATCCGTGGAGAGAAATTTGAGTTGACGTTTCGGGTCGAACCCTTCTTCAAAACTGGAAAGAAAAGAAAATAGATCGAAAGCAGGGCTGCGATCGGACAAAAGAAGTGAAAGAAACAAAAGAGCTAGACGAGATGGTAATAGGCTGAGATTAGGTGTAAAGTGTACTGGCAGGGCAAGAGATAGCTGCCAGGTGTGAGAGAGAAACAAAAGGAAAGGGGGGGGGGGAAAGGAGTGGAAAAATTACAAGAAAAAATGTGTAATAGGGGCCGAGGTTATGATCTGAAATTGTTGAACTCGATATTGAGTCCGGAAGGCTGCAGAGTGCCTAATCGGAAGATGAGGTGCTGTTCCTCTAGTTTACGTTGAGCTTCCGTGGAACAATACAAGAGGCCGCAGACGGTGATGTCCGAGTGGGAATGGAGCGGTGAATTAAAATGACAGGCGACCGGAAGCTCGGGGTCACCCTTACGGACTGAACAGAGGTGTTCCACAAAGCGGTCACCCAATCTGCATTTGGTCTCCCCAATGTAGAGGAGACCGCATCGTGAGCAGCGAATACAGTATACTAGATTGCGTGAAGTACAAGTAAATCGCTGTTTCACCTGGAAGGGGTGTTTGCGGCCCTGGACCGTGGGAAGGGGGGAGGTATGGGGCAGGTGTTACATCTCCTCCGCTTGCACAGGAAGGTGCAAGGGGAAGGGCTGTTTGGGGTGATAGAGGAGTGGACGAGGGTGTCTCGGAGGGAGCGGTCCCTACGGAATGCTGAAAGGGGAGGGGAAGATACGTTTGGTGGTGGGATCACTTTGGAGGTAGCGGAAATGCCAGAGGATGATCCGTTTAATGTGGAGGCTGGTGGGGTGAAAGGTGAGGACAAGGGGAACCCTATCGTGGTTCCGGGAGGGAGGGGCAGGGATGAGGGCAAAAGTGCGGGAGATAGAACTGACACGGTCGAGGGCAGTGTCAACCACGGTAGAGGGGAATCCTCGGTTGCGGAAAAAGGAAGACGTCTGGAGCACTGGTGTGGAAGGTGGCATCGTCGGAGCAGATACGGCGAGACGGAGAAACTGGGAGAATGGAATAGAGTCCTTACAGGAAGCGGGGTGGGAGGAAGTGTAGTCCAGGTAGCTGTGGGAGTCAGTGGGCTTGTAGTGAATATTGGTCGATAACCTATCCCCAGAGATGGAGACGGAGAAGTCGAGGAAGGGAAGGGAAGAGTCAGAGATGGACCATGTGCAGGTGAGGGAAGGGTGGAAATTGGAGGCAAAGTGAATGAAATTGTCAAGTTCGGGGCGAGAGCAGGAAACGGCACCGATACAGTCATCAATGTATCGGAAAAAGAGGTGAGGGAGGGGACCCGAGTAGGACTGGAACAAAGATTGTTCCACATAGCCCACGAAAAGGCAGGCATAGCTAGGACCCATGCGGGTACCCATGGCAACACCTTTGATTTGGAGGAAATGAGTGGAGTTAAAGGAGAAGTTGTTCAATATGAGAACAAGTTCAGCCAGGCGGAGGAAGGTAGTGGTGGATGGGGACTGGTCGGGCCTCTGTTCAAGGAAGAAGCGGAGCACCCTCAGGCCATCCGGGTGGGGGATGGAGGTGTAGAGTGATTGTACGTCCATGGTGAAAAGGAAGCGGTTGGGGCCAGGAAACTGTTAAAATGGCGGAGGGCGTCCGAAGAGTCGCGGATGTAGGTGGGAAGAGACTGGACAAGGGGAGAAAAGATAGAGTCAAGATAGGAAGAGATAAGTTCCGTGGGGCAAGAACAGGCTGAAACGATGGGTCTACCAGGGCAGTCCTGTTTGTGGATCTTGGGAAGGAGGTAGAAGCAGGCTGTGTGGGGTTGGGGAACTATGAGGTTGGTGGCCGCGGGGGGAAGATCTCGAGGCAATTTCACAGGCCTGACAGAAGACCCACAGAGCTTACAGAAAGCACAGTGCAAACTGCAATATCTTTTTTTGCCACTAGAGAGAGTAACTACTCCACATTAATCTTGTGGCAGAACTCGAGCAGGTTTCCAGTTTGATGGCTCTTTCTCTTAAATTTCAAAAGCATATAATAAATGCAGTGTATTTTGGGTCTTGAAGGTAAACCCCCTGTTTACAGAATTAGCCTCAAGCTTTGAGCTCAGCTTTGGGCACTGTATATGCTCATGTCTAAACCCCTCACTGTTATGACTACCATTAAAGACTATAGTATTTTTACAGTTTCACACCTCAAACGCCAATAAGCTAAGTTTTGTAGCTGCAGCTCTGTGCATCAACACTTGTTTATCTTTTAGCCTTCAGTTCTGATGCACCTGTAACTGTCAGAACCTGCTTTTTCTCTTAATGGAGTCTGACTGACCTGTGTATCTCCAGCATTTTCTGTTTTTTTTATATTACGAATGTAACCAGGGTGGTTGTAAAAACGATTCTTATCTGTAGTTGCTTGGCTGAGGTGTAGAGTTAATAGATTCCCTTTTTTTTATAGGGTGATGTAGTCAGCTGATATGCACATTTCATGGTTACTTGGTATGGTTCAAGTACATAATTCCTTGAAACTGCAAGTAAATATTCCTCGAAAGTGCAAGTGCCGATTAAAGCCATAAAACTGACAGCATTTTGGGTATTATAGATAGGGGCATCAAACACGAGTAAAGAAATAAATAAAAAATTATACAACAGCAACTTGCATTTATATAGCACCTTTTAATGTAGTAAAATGTCCCAAGGCGTTTCACAGGAGCGATTATCAAATGAATTTTGACACTGAGCTACATAAGATTTTGGGACAAGTGACCAAAAGCTTGGTCAAAAGGTAGGTTTTAAGGAGCATCTTAAAGGAGTGTGTCCGAGAGGTTTAGGGAGGGAATTCCAGAGTTTTGGGCTTAGGCAGCTGAAAGCACGGCCGCCAACGCTGGAGTGAAGGAAATCAGGGATGCGCAAGAGGCCAGAATTGGAGGAGCGAAGAGATCTCGGGTTGTATGGCTGGAGGAGGTTAGAGATAGGGAGGGGCGAGGGGCGAGGCCATGGAGGGATTTGAAAACAAGGATGAGAATTTTTAAATCTATCTTTGCCGGACCGGGAGCCAGTGTAGATTAGCAAGCACGAGGTGATGGGTGAACAGGACTTAGTGCGAGTTAGGACACGGGCAGCCGAGTTTTGGATAAGGTCAAGTTTACGGAGGTTAAACGTTGGTTACTCTCAGTTAGAATACTGTGTGCAGTTTTGAGTAGCCAATTTTCAAAAGGACATTAAAACCATAGGGAACATATAATGTCAATTCACCAGGATGATGCCAGGGATGGGAAACTACGGTTATGAGGAGAGATGAAATACTGGGACTATTTCCACTACACCAGAGGAGATTTAACATTTTTTTAAATTATGAACAGTTTTGACAGTGAATAGGGAAAGACCATTTCCTCAGGTTGGTGAGTCAGTGACTCGGAGGTCATCAATTTAAAATTGTCACCTAGGATTAGGAGAAATGTGTTTACTTGAGGGTTATTGCAGCATGAAATGCTTTGCCACAGGTAGTGATTGAGGAAAAGATCATTTCACCTCTTCAGAGAAAATTGGATAGATATTTGAACCAGAGGAAGATTCAGGGCTGAGGAGAGTGAAGGACAGTGGGTTTAGTTTTGAATTGCCCTAGCAAAGAGCCAGCATGGACACTTGGCTCAGAGTAGCACTCTTGCCTCTTGTGTCAGGAGGCCGTGGGTTCAAGACCTGCTCCAGAGACTTGAGCACGTAATCTAGGCTGGCACTTCAGTGCAGTACTGTCAGAGACGCCATCTGTCAGATGAAACGTTAAACCAAAGGCCCGTCTGCCCTCTCGGCTGGACATAAAAGATCCCACAGCACTGTTCGAAGAAGAGCAGGAGAGTTCTCCCGATGTTCTGGCCAACGTTTATCCCTCGGCCATCGCCTAAAAAATATTTTCTGGTTATTTATTTCATTGCTGTTTGTGGGAGCTTGCTGATAATTGGCTGCTGCGTTTCCGACATTACAACAGTGACTACACTTCAAAAATACTTAATTGGCTGTAAAGTGCTTTGGGATGTCCTGAGGTTTTGAAAGGCGCGATATAAATACAAGCTGTTTTCTTTCTTTCTGAATGACTTCTTCTTGTGCTGTCAATTCCTAGGGTTCGGAGTCTCTGCTACTGCTGCTCAGTACAATACCCCCTTATACACGTGTGTTGCTAGCTCCATAGATCCAGGGCTGGAGTTAGGGTTGTCAGCTCTGATTGGATGTACTCCTGGAGGTTTCATCACATGACCTCTGACCTCCCCGCCCCCATGCTCCAGCCATCAGTAGCCTGATGCATCCATCTTTGCGCATCGCCAGCCCACCTCAATTAAAGTGAACAGACTCTTCATTACCCAATCAGATGATTCTTGATTGTCAGTCAAACAGCCTTTTTTTTTTGGACCCATTTCCAATATTTTTATTACGAATAACCAGAAGTGTTTATAGAAAATAAAGAAAAAAACATTTTTAAAATGACCCCAAGGTGGAGTGTGTGGCACTTATGCTCGATATCCTGAAAGGCTTGAGCCATTACAAATGGCCACTGCTTTTTTGCTGCAGTGGAAATTTAATGGAGACATGGGTCCTCCAGTTAGATATTCCCTTGATATTTTTCTCCTATGAATCTATGTAGTTCAGAATCTCTGGTCCAATTTAACTGTGTGGCTCCTGAAAATGTTGTTTAATATTTGTCGCTTGTAAATTTTAGCTGTTTCAACTAGTTAATGAGAGATTCTGTGAAAAAGTAACCTGTTAATCTTTGATCACAAAACAGCTCACTGGTTTCCACTTAAGGATCCTGTTCAGAAAATGGAGAAACCTCAAGATAAGGCCTGCGGGTCTGGTACCACAGCAGAAGAGATCCAGCGCTTTTTCCAGGAATATCAGAACCAGAAACATCTGGCAGAAGGGGATGTTGAGGAGATCGATCTGGACAAAACAGGTATTTCCTGGACAAGAATGCCTCTTCCAGATAGTGAAGGCATGTCATTTTATCTCTAATACAATAGAAGCCATCAACCTCGAGGCACACAGAGTGAATATAGCCGACTGTCACGTAGGAGCCTGTGATCCAGTCACATCTGTGTAGCTGACTGACACGCTAAAGATGATTGCATACTGCAAGCCTTAGCTTTACGCTATTGTGTGTCTCAGTGAATTGGATACTTTTATATTTTTCCATTTTGGTTCTTTATTTGGGAAGTACTTTAAAATTCAATCAAGTTGTATGACCTCACAGCTCTCTTCAAACAAACAAGCTTTTCCTGTGATTAATGCAACTATTAGCTGTTGGACTTGAGTGAATCCTTTAATCCCTTCTCATCTGTTCAATGGCATTTCTACAATCTTCTCTCTTCATTGTTCCTCACTGCCATCTGCCTGTTCCTCACTGCCGTCTGCCTGTTCCTCACTGCCGTCTGCCTGTTCCTCACTGCCGTCTGCCTGTTCCTCACTGCCGTCTGCCTTTCCCTTTCTCATTCTGTTTCCGCCTTTCATATTTGTTTAAGCTCTCTTTATGCCTTAATTCTTGAACTGTGCTTACGTGATCTGTTGAGTGTGATGCGGAGAGTGTTCTCATTATCAAACATGCACAGTCAATTTTTTTTTTTTTTTTTTTCAATTCAAATCGCTTTATTGGCATGATGACAAGGTACATCTTATGTTGCCAAAGCATCGAAAAACATTCATGGTTGTACACAAAAATACAGATCTATCCATCCATACAGTGTATAAACAGATATATCCCTGAGTGTATAAATATACATTCATATAATTTGTATATACTCTTTTCTTATATTTAGTGGTTGTCCCTCTGTTTATGGCAAGCTGTAACATAGTGTGCCGCTAAGGTTACACAATTTCTCTCTTCCCCTAGTAGGTATGGGAGTTTTTGGTCGTCATTCAAATTTCTGAATTCCGGGCATATTTTTGTGAATTTTGGGTAGAAATTCTCCCTTATGCCCTGATATTTTCTACAAGCTGTGAGGAAGTGCATCTCCACCACTCCCTGACTGCAGTGAGAGCATATCCTGTCCTCTCTTGGTAGCCGGGTCTGCCTGTGTCTACCTTTTTCGATCGCCAGGCTATGTTCACTAAGTCTGTACATTGTCAAAGTTTTTCTCAGTTTGCTATCCTTTACCATGGTCAGGTAATCAGCCATGTTGTATTGTCTGTTTAGGGCCAAGTAGCAATTGAGTTTGCTTTGGGTTTTTGTTGTTTCTGTCCAATATGACATATTTTTCCTTTTGCTTAGCGACGATTGTGTTGGGTCGAATTCTTTGTGTTACGCTGTCACTGTCCTGGGGCTGGTTACTGTTAGTAGTGTTAGTAGTTACTTCACTGAGTCCCAGGACTAGTTGACTGAGGGTATTCTTCTTTATGGTCCTCTCTTGGCATTTCAGGGCTTCGTAATGATAGCATTGGGGGTTGCTCATTTCTAGGTGTTCCCAAAATTTGGTGGCTCTTTTTTGGATAGTGATTATTAATGGATATTGTCCTAGTTCTGCCCTGCATGCATTGTTTACGGTTTTCCTTTGAGTCCGGAGGATACTTTTACAGAATTCTGCATGTAGGATCTCAATTGGGTGTTTGTCCCATTTTGCAAATTCTTGTTTTGTTAGCGGTCCCCACGCCTCACTGCCATAGTGCAATTGGTTCAATTACTGATTTAAAAATTTTGAACCAAATGCTAATTGGGATTTCTATTTGGATTGATTTTTTAATGGCATAGAAAGCCCTTCTTGCTTTCTCTTTCAGTTCATTCGCAGCCAGATGAAAATTTCCCGTAGAACTGATTTTTAAGCCCAAGTATGTGTAGTTAGTGGTTTGTTCAATTTTGGTTGTTCCTAGTGTGAAGTTTATTTTGGGTCCCTGATGTCTGGATCTTTGCTGGAACACAAGGACTTTGGTTTTTTGGGGATTTATTGTCAGGGCCCAGGTCTGGCAGAACGACTCCAGCAGATCCAGGTTCTGCTGTAGACCCTCCTTAGTTGGTGACAGCAGAACCAGGTCATCTGCATAGAGGAGGAATTTAACCTTGGATTCATATAGGGTGAGGCCGGGTGCTGTAGATTGTTCAAGTAGTTTTGCCAATTCATTTATGTAAATATTAAAGAGTGTCGGTGAGATGGGCGAGCCCTGTGTCACCCCCCGCCCCTGTGGGAAGTATTTTGTTTGTTTGTCTCCAATTTTAACTGCACATTTGTTGTTTGTATACATTGATTTAATTACATATGTTTTCCCCCCTACCCCGCTTTCGATAAGTTTCAGGAATAAACCGTCGTGCCAGATGGAATCGAAAGCCTTCTGGAAATCTATAAAGCATGCGTAGATTTTGCTTTTGTTTTGATGAACGTGTTTGTCAATTAGGGTCTGTAGGGTGAAGATATGATCTGATGTTCTATAGTTTGGCAGGAATCCAATTTGGCTTTTACTCAAGACATTGTGCTCCTCAAGGAAGTTTAAGTCTTTTGTTTATGATACTACAGAATACCTTCCTCAGGTTACTGTTTACACAGATGCCTCGATAGTTATTTGGGTCGACTTTGTCCCCACTTTTGTATATGGGCGTTATGAGTCCTTTGTTCCAGATACCAGGGAGGTAACCGACACTCAGAACCAAGTTGAAGAGTTTTAGGATAGCCAGTTTCATTTTATCGTCTGTGTGTTTAATCATCTCGCTTAGTATGCCGTCTGCACCGCAAGCTTTTCCTGGTCGCAGGTCCTTGAGTTTTTCAACTAGTTCTTTTTCTGTTATTATGGAGTCTAGCGGGTTTTGGTTATCTTTTATGGCCATTTCGAGCTTTTCCAGTTTTTTGCATATTTGGTGTTGCTCTGGCCTTAGTGTGTTTTTCTGGTATTTTTTAAAGTGGTTTTCCCATGTGTCTCCATTTTGAATGGCCAATTCGTCGTGTTGTTTTTTGTGTAATGTATTCCAGTTGTCCCAGAAACAATTGGAATCAATGGATTCCTCAATGGAGCTGAGTGTATTCTTAATATACTGCTCTTTTTTGGTTCTGAGTGTGTTTCTGTATTGTGTTAGTGTCTGACAATAAGTAAGGCGTAATTCCTCGTTTTCTGGCTGTCTGTGTTTTTGGTTTGATATTTTTCTAAGTTTTTTCCTCATGTTATGGCAATCTGGGTCAAACCATTTTTCATAGTTTTTTGTTTTGGGTTTTTGCGAGCTTTCAAGTTTGACCTTGTTGCCAAATTATCAAAAATATTGTTTAGGTTATTCACTGCCCGGTTTACGCCTTTATTGTGAGTGTATATGTTATCCAGAAAGGTGTCCAATAGAGCTTGAGTTGATTCATTGCTAATTGCTTTCTGGTATTTTTCTGTGCTGTTTTTGGCCCATCTGTACGATTTTTTGGTGTTGTACAGCTTACTGGGTTGTGTTTCTGTGTTGGTTGTTTCTGTCTTTTTAAGATACATAGTAATTTGACTGTGGTCTGACAGTGTTGTTTGTGGTTTGACTGTGAATGCTCTGAAGGAGGATGGGTCCAAATCCGTAATCATATAGTCTACGGTGCTACAGCCAAGAGGTGAGCAATAGGTCGATCTTCCTAGGAGGTCTCCCATGAACCTACCATTGACAATGTACAGACCCAGGCTTCGACAGAGCTGCAGGAGCTGTTTTCCGTTGGTATTTGTCTGCTTGTCGCAGTTATGCCTGTATGGAAGGGATATCGAAGTGGTTATTCCCGAATATGTAATTGTTTCCCTGATTATTGGTGAAGTCTGGTTCTTCGCCAGTTCTTGAATTGAGGTCACCACAGATCAACACGTTCCCCTGGGCCTGGAATTGGATAATCTCCCTCTCCATGTTGGAGAAGGTGTCCTCTTTAAAGTACGGGGATTCCATTGGGGGGATATAGAGTGCGCAAATGAAAACATCTTGGGGGTTAGAGATAATCCCCCTCTCAATTCTAAGCCACATTTGGTTTTCGCCCTTTTTTATAAATTTGATGCAATTCTTAAGCGCTCTTTTAAACCAAATCAGTATGCCTCCGGAGTCTCTGCCTTGGGTTACTCCTGGCAATTTATTGGAGGGGACCACCAGCTCTGTGTACCCTTGGGGACGGCCAGTGTGTCCTTCTCCTCTATACCAAGTTTCCTGTAAAATGATAATATCCAGATCTTTAGTTTCATCTATGAACTCTGGGGTCCTACTCTTCACGTCGAGCACCGAAGAGCGTAGACCTTGGATATTCCAGGTCGAAATATATAAGGATTTCATGTTAAGTTTGATCTTTTACTATGATAGGTTAAAGAATGATATGTGTTTGTCGTGTCTAAATGGGGGAAAAAAAGATAATCTCAATTGTCTATAAATGCTAATACTACTTGGTTACAATTCATTCTAGTAATTAGGTAATTAGTCCTTGATTTTTTTTTCATTTTCTGATCCATAAGGCGGAAGTAGATGCTGTTGCACGTCTGCTTAGTGTCTCTTAATGGATTGTCTCTGCCTGAGGTATTGCGTACGCCCTGTGCATCTCTCCCTCTGTCTGGCTGGGGGTGGTCCTGTTCCCCTGTAGGACAGGAGTGGTGCAGGTCTGATGTTGTTGTGCATGGGGATCCTCTCTGGTCCCGGTTGGTGTGGTGGTGGTCTCTGTAGTAGTCCTGGTATGTACCCCGCTGATCTCTGGTGGTCGGGGGGGGGGGGGGGGTCCTCCTGGAGTCTGGGTATGGGCCCGGTTAAAAGCGACGTCCTTCAGGGCTTTAGCAAAGCTCGATATTCATTTCCTGTGGATGTGGACGTGGTCGTGAAGACATTCCACATCGAGGGTGGGGTGTTGGGCCAGGTGCACGTTGTGTTTTAATTCACAGTCTCTTGCTATGCTGGCATTTATCTCATGAATTGTTTTGCTGTTAAAGTCTGTTCTCGGCAATATTGTGGAAACAGTGATTCTAGTGTTTGGGAATGTATTGCTTGCCTTCTCAATCACTGCTCTGAGCGATGTTGCTACCCCTTTCTGCTGGGCCTTTAGGTCATTTGTGCCAGTGTGTATTATTATGTGTTGGGGGGAGCCTAATCGGGTTTTGGTCAGCCATTCCAGGGCTCTGTCTGTTGTTGGGCACCGGATCTTTTTTACTATATGTCTAGGGAAGAGCTTTTTCTCCCATAGAAATTTCCCATTTGAGTCTGAGTATTACGATGTCAGCCTTGTTGGTGTTTACTGTCTGGTGGCTTTCGCCTGAACTCATAGGGTGTGTGTTGGACTGGGGTGGTCATGTCTGGTGTGTGCGCTCCTCTTGTGAGCAGCTCGCTTGTGGTCCCACAGTGGTGGGGGAAGACTGAGCTTCAGTATGCTGGTCGGTTTGTGTGGCACCCCTTGTATTGTGTGTCTGCTGCTGTTCAGTGTGGGAGTGCAGTTGTTCAGTCGGGCTCTGTATTGTCTTATCTCTAGCCTCTGGCTGCTGGTCTAATGGTGCTATCTCTCCTCTATGGCTCTCTTTGTTTTCCTGCAGCTCTTTCACCTGATTCCCAAGTAGATTCAGCTCTCTCCTGTATCTCTCCCTCTCTTGCTTTTGTTCATGTTTCAGTTTAAGGATCTCCTCTCTAAGTTTAGCCAGCTCTGTCTCCAACTGGTTAAATTTATCCTTTAGTTGTATCTGGCTGTGTGATCCCGGGGTGTGTGTCCGGTTGGCGCTGGAGGGCTCACTCACTTCCTGGCTAGGCTGCTCTTCTCTTGGTGAGCTGGAAGTGGTAGGGGGAGTATGTGTGGCTTCCTCCCTGGTAATTATGCTGGGGTTAGTCAGCTGTACCATGTGGCTGTGGGGCCCCGGGGTGAGTGTCTGGTTAGAACTGTGTGGCTCGTTCACCTCCTGACCAGGCTGATTTACTCCTGCTGAGTTGTCAATGGTGGGGGGAGTGCGAGTCGCTTTTCCCCTGTTAGCCACTCTGGGGCTGTTCCTTCCCCTCTCAGTTATTTCTTTGTGTCTCGAAGGCCGTTTCAAAGTAGTCGAGGTTGCTTTGCACCATTATTGTTCCGTTATTGTACATGTTGACAGTCGTGGTTGCACTGTCCGGGTCCCCTGGTTTCTTAATTTTCAGTTTGGACCCATTAGCGGTTCTTTCCTGCTTAACCCTGGTATAGTGTGATTTTATTGCTGTGATCCAAGCCGTTGACTGGTCTAAGTAAAAAATGAGATTACACTTTTTCCCAGTGCTGTACCAGTCAGCAAAAAGAGTTTCTGGTTTTTCTCTCAGCTGCTTCTGCTTGATCGATTTTTTAGCATTTTTTGGGGTGTTGGGGGGAATCTGGAAGAGGTTGCTCTCAGTGTGCCTCGTGAGCTGCTGTGGCTCCTCTGATTCGCTCATTTTTAGTATTTTTGAGGTAGAAATTACTGTTGACCTTAGAATAAGCTTTTCTGGGGCCCCGGGTTTGGTGTTTCCCTCTCCCGGCTCGCGAACTTTCCCAGGCCCCGGACTCGCTCGCTCTCCAGGCCCTCCCCAGGCCCCGTACTCACTGTCCTGGTCTGCGTCTGGGATTTGCTGTTTCCCGGTGTCTCCCGGCTGCTCCCCTCCCCCTCAGAGGTCTCTGGGCCTCTGTCTTGGCCCGGCTCCTCGGGCCTTTCCCTGGCTTCAGGCTCCCTCCCCAGGACCCGTACTCACTGTCTGCGCCTGGGAGCCGCTGCCTCACGGTGCCTTCGGGCTGCTCCCCTCTCCCTCAGAGGTCTCCAGGCCTCTGTCTCGGCCTGGCTCCTTGGGCCTTTCCCGGGCTTCTGGCTCTGTGTCCCGGCCGCCGCTCGGGCTCCTCCTTGGTGCTTCGTTCTCCTGGTTTTTCCCCGGGTTTATTCCTTACCTTCTTCTGTCCCCTTGCTTACTTCCCCCCCCCCCCCCCCAAATCAGCCATCCTTCACGTACAGCCTAATTTCAACTAAGTATTTTTTCCATTAGCTCTGTCTGCATACTGCTGAGAAGGAAAGTGAAATGATGCTCGCAGACTAATCATGCTGTATAAACTCTGATGTAGCCTCTCTTAATGCATGTGCTTTGTTTTGATGTAGCTTTCAGACAGCTGTGCTGGACGGGTTATATAAGCAGTGAGGAGGACTGTGTTGCAGTTGGAAAGCCAATTAGCAAAATAAAAAAATTACCTCACTTGTTGCAGAAATTTCCTCCAATTAAATATTGGGAAGACCAAAGCCATTGACTTTGGATCCTGCCATGAACTCTGTTCCTTAGCCACCAACTCTTTCCCTCTCCCTGACCACTGTCTGTGGCTGAACCAGACTTTTCACGACCGTGGCATACCATTTGACCCTGAGCTGAGCTTCCAACCCCATATCCTCTCCATCACCAAAACCGCCTACGTCCACCCCTGCTTCAGTTCACCTGCTGCTGAAACCCTCAGCCGTGGCTTTGTTCCCTTTATACTCGACTATTCCAAAGCTTTCCTGGCTGGCACCACCGCCCCCCCCAACCCCTTCTTGCACCCTCAGTAAACTTGAGCTCATCCTATTGTCTGCTGCCCTTCTCCTCACTCGCACCAAGTCCCATTCACCCATCACCCCAGTGCTCACTGACCTACATTGGCTCCAGGTCCAGCAACACCTCTATTTTAAAATTGTAATCCTTGTTTTCAAATCCCTCCATGACCTCACCTCTCCCTATCTCTGTAACCTCTTCCAGCCCTACAACCTCCGCGATCTCTTCACTCCTCCAATTCTGGCCTCTTGCGCAACCTCGATTTTCTTCACTCCACCATTGGCGACCGTGACTTCAGCTGCCTAGGCCCTAAGCTCCGGAATTCCCATCATAAACCTCTCTACCTCTCTCTCCATCTTTAAGACGCACCTTAAAACTTAGCTCTTTGACCAAGCTTTTGAAAAAAGCTTTTGGTTACCTGTCCTAATATCTCCTTATGTGGCTCGGTGTCAAATTTTGTTCGCTAATTGTTCCTGTGAAGCGCCTTGGGATGTTTTACTGCATTAAAGGCAGTATATAAATGCAAGTTGCTGTTAATTAGCTAGCATTCAAATTGAGGTGTTTGATTTTTCTTTGAGAATCCAGTCACTTTGTCACCTGCTGTCTTTAACTACATTTTCCTATGGAATAACATTACTCAGAATGAATGTTCAGCAAGACTGGTAACAATTGCTGGTCTGCTGACATAACCGAAAGTAAAGATGGACTTACTGTATCTGGTGTGCATAAGTGTGTTATAGAAAGCCTGCACAGGAAGCCTTTAAGTGTATTGGCATTGAAATTCATGCAGTAGTCTATTGGATCAGTCACATTTACATAGTCACTGATTCACTGTGAAATGTACTGATTTTAGATCAACAATGAGTCCTTCATACAGAAAATGAGAATTCATCTCCCTCTCATTTAAAAGAATCTTAGCATGTCTATGTGGATTTTAAAAAATACTGTGCAATAGAATCCCATGTGTCTCGATTGTCTCTACAGCATTTAAAACTATGCGAGAAGGACAATTCAGATGATTGCACTTCTCTTTAAATGCAGGTGATTAATAGTTGAGAAGTGAGAAAGTCAATTTATTTATCCTCCAAAGAAATAATTCCCAATTAAGGGAAGTGGGATGAGATCTTATTGAGCAGTAAATAGTTTTGCATTTAATTTTTTCAAATATTTCTTTAAAGAGAAGAATTGGATGCCGAAGTCTAATTAAAAGTGGCCCCACGATAGTGTTGCTCTATCGTTTCTGGAGCCGTGAGGAATCTCAGCAGCCCAAATGTCACAATATATTTCTGAGCCCACTTGCATTATTTTGTCACATTTACACATTTGATCTTATTGCTGTTCTTGATTTGCTTCTCTCTGCTCTAGTACCAGTCATCGTATGAGGGACATAAATGTTATATGAAAGTAAACAATGCTTTATATGGAGAGTTTTATGCACTTATAGCAGGTAATTACATTCCAGAGCTTCACAGTGCATTACACACGGACTCTAATATTTGAACACCAATTACATTGGGGAGTCGTGCAAACTGAATAGCAAGTTACATAAGAAAGCTGTGTATACTGAAGCCTCAAAAATAAAATATGATTTCCAAGGCAGCTTTTGAAACTCTTCAGACATGAAGCTCGGTTTTTGCTTAACTCTGGATAGGTTCCTCTTCAGAGTGATGCTTAAGTATGTGTTCTGCCTTATAATTGCAGGAGTTTTGTTTTGTTGCCGCCAGTAGGTGGCAGTAAATGGAAATGGCCAGTAGGGTCACTCAACAGGAAGTAGTACAGTGATAGCAAACAAAGAGGTCACATCAGCATGGAGCGTGCTGCAAGTTAATCCGCTGTAATCTTACATTGTTACGCCTTCGAAAGCATTGCCTGTGAGTTGAATGGTTTCATTACATATTCATGTTTAGATGTTAGTTATATCTCATGTATGTAACAAGATGCATTTCTTTTTTCTTTCTCAGTTTTACTCCAACCCCATGTAACTGATTTGTATTGTTTCATTGACCTCATGCAAGTGTGGCATTATTAAACGCCGGAGCTTGGACGCTACATCCTGACTCCCATGTCGTTATTGAAAGGAGTTTGGCTGGCTGTCTAACTGCGTACAGACACATACACGTAGGGAGGACAGTACAGTAAAAAGGCAAGTCATTAGCTGGCGCAACATTCGCAGTGCAGCACGGTGCAATCATGGACGGCAAGAGCGTCCAAGACGAGCAGAGATCTGTGACCAGCTCAAGAAGTACACGCACATCTAGATCATCAACAGCCAATGTAGCAGCAGCTAGAGCCAGGGCTAAAGCTAAAGCGGCACAGGCTCGCGTGACCTTTGCTAAACAGGAACTGGCTGTGAAGAAAGAGAAGGTCCGACTACAAGCAGAGGCTGCTACATTGGAGAAAGAGAAGGTCCGACTGCAGGCAGAGGCTGCTACATTGGATGCCACGCTGGGAGGCACTACACATCGAGAAAGAAGCAGCTGCCGCTACTGCTGAGGCGGAGATATGGGAAGCGGCACTAGAAGCAGAGGTGGGAGAGCACCGCAGCATTGCTCGTCCTGCATCACCTCAAAGCACTGAGAGGCAGACAAGCGACTATGTCCAGGAGCAGGCTAGGACACACACAGACATCTCCTTCCCAAACTTTGAACCATTGCACGAGAACACGGAATCGCCATCACCAGCCCAACATGAGGTCACTCAGGTGGATCATTCACGCTACACTGATGACGACCCTTTCCTTGTTATTGACGACTGGTCACACGAAGGAGAGTTTGCAGCGCTCCCGAAGAAACCTGTGCCTCAATCCGCCGCTCCCAACCACTTGAAAGGTACTTATGCCAAAATTCCACACATCAAAAAAGAACTCTTTTCAAAGGTTAGAACAGGTCACCCGGCATGGCAGTCTCCCATCCAATCGCAGCCCTTCCGATGCGATCATACTCCGGCAACCCATGCACAGACTCCTAATATGACAGGCATTGCCCAATATTTGGCACGTAGAGAACTTGTAAGGACAGGTCTCACAAAATTTGACGACAAGCCAGAGAGTTTTAGAGCATAGCAGTCATCCTTCCTTAATGCCACTGGCGGCTTGAGCCTGAGTGCTAGTGAGGAGTTGGATTTATTGTCATCATGGCTGGGCAAAGAATCATCAGAACATGTCTGTAGGATCTGGTTTGTGTACACAAATGACCCAAGCACAGCCCTTAGAATGGTCTGGGCAAGACTCGGGGAGTGTTACTGCACTCCTGAGGTGATCGAGAAAGCCCTCTTCAGTAAGCTGGAAAACTTTCCTAAAATAGGTAACAGAGACTACCTTAAGCTTAGAGAACTCGAAGACCTTTTAATGGAGTTACTGGCAGCCAAAACAGATGGATACTTACCCGGGCTCTCCTACTTCGATATTGCTCGCGGCATCAACCCAATAGTGGAGAAGTTGCCCCGCCCCCTCCAAGAAAAATGGATCAACGTAGGCTCAAAATTCAAAGAAGACAACCACATGTGGTTTCCCCCATTTTCCTTCTTTGTGAACTTTATCTGCAGAGAGGCCAGAATTAGAAATGATCCAAGCTTTGCCCTGTCCAGCTACTGTAGTGGACCCTCAAAGTATGAGAAGCCCATGTCAAAGTGCGTAGGCACAAGAATGCCTATATCTGTGCATAAGATGGATGTCACTGCAAAGACCGACATCAGCATAGATGCAGCAAAGAATGAAGACGATCCCGGAAAACACTGCCCCATCCATCATAAGCCTCATCCGCTCGCAAAATGTAGAGGCTTCAGAAACAAGACCATAGATGAACGCAGAGCCTACCTCAAAGATAATAATGGGATATGTTTTAGGTGTTGCGCCTCTGTTTCCCACACTGCAAGAGACTGTAGGATAGCGTTGAGATGCAGGGAGTGTGAGAGTGACCGCCACAGCACAGCTATGCACCCAGGTCCTACCCCCACAACGGAAAAGCCGACCATCAAAGACTCTGAGCCCGGAGACGAGAGAAAAGGAACCCTTACCACTGCACCAACGGTGAGCTCCATATGCACTAAGGTGTGTGGCCAAGGCCCCTCAGGACGATCGTGTTCCAAAATATGCCTTGTAAGAGTCTACCCACAAGGACAGCGCGACCGCTCAGTTAACATGTACGCAATACTCGATGACCAAAGTAACCGGTCACTCGCACGGTCAGACTTTTTTGACATATTTGGCGTCGAGAGTGGCCCAGTCCCTTACTCACTGAGAACCTATGCCGGACTCTTGGAGATGGCAGGAAGGAAAGCAGATGGGTTCTGTGCCGAGGCAGTGAGTGAAGGGGTGAGCATAGACTTACCGCCACTGATAGAGTGCAGTGAAATCCCGAACAACCGATCGGAGATACCAACGCCTGAGACAGCACTTCACCATGCCCACCTAAAGCCCATAGCATCACGCATCCCAGCATTGGATCCAAAGGCCCAGATTCTCCTCCTGCTCGGGAGAGATGTGGTGAGGGTGCATAAGGTGAGAGCTAGTTAATGGACCACACGATGCCCCCTTTGCCCAAAGACTCTACTTCGGCTGGGTGCTCGTGGGTGAAGTGTGCCTAGGCCAAGCTCACAAGCCCAACGTAAGCACCTTTAAGACCAACGTGCTAGAAAGCGGGCGACCCTCTGATGCGCCATCAGTTACTCAAAAGACTGAGGTTAAGCGAGTAACAACCAGGCTTTTATTAACTAAAGAATGAAGGTCTAGTCTCGAGTGGTCGACCCGTCCAGAATACTAAGGGACTGGGAGGTAGTCACTTATATACCTGGAATAGTGGGAGGAGTCAGCCGAGGCATGTCCAGACCTGTACCTAGTGGAATACACATACACATACAGACAGGTATAACAGTGGTTAACCACATTCACCCCTTGTTTAAAAATGAGTCCGGCGGGGTGAAGTGTATTTAAAAGTTTGTGTATTGGAGTCTCTCCGGAGGTCTTGTCTGCCGCTGTGATCGACGTGGCGACGGCAGGGGTGGTGGAGCTTCCGGCGTCGCGTCCCGTGTAGGCTGGGGCACTGGAGTGTAGTCCTCGTGGGTGACGGTCCAAGGCGAGCCGGCTGCTGGGGTTGGATATCGGGTCGTGGGGGTGGGTGGTAATGGGTAGTGGGTTACAGCGGTCCCCGAGGGTGTCGTGGGGGGGGGTGGTAATGGGTAGTGGGTTACAGCGGTCCCCGAGGGTGCGAGGTCTCGTATGGAGACTGTGTCCTCCCGCTTGTCCGGGTACGCAATGTAAGCGTACTGGGGGTTGGCGTGGAGGAGGTCGACCCTCTCGACCAGGGGGTCCGTTTTATTGGTCCTCACGTGTCTTCTCAGTAGTACCGGCCCTGGGGACGTCAGCCATGGCGGTAACGCTGTCCCCGATGTGGACTTCCTTGGGAAGACAAACATTTTCTCGTGAGGGGTGGCATTGGTGGCAGTGCAGAGCAGTGACCGAATCGAGTGGAGCGCATCGGGGAGCACCTCCTGCCAGCGGGAGGTCGGAAGGCCCCTGGACTTTAAGGCTAGTAGGGCGGCCTTCCAAACTGTTGCATGCTCTCTTTCCACCTGTCCGTTCCCCCGGGGGTTGTAACTGGTGGTCCTGCTTGTGGCTATACCCCTATCGAGCAGGTACTGGTGGAGTTCGTCGCTCATAAACGATGAGCCCCGGTCGCTATGGATATAGCTGGGGAAACCGAACAGGGTGAAGAGGCTGTTCAGACATTTAATGACCGTGGCACTGGTCATGTCCGGGCAGGGGATAGCGAACGGGAAACGGGAGTACTCGTCAATGATGTTGAGGAAGTACACATTGCGGTCGGAGGAGGGGAGAGGCCCTTTAAAATCGACGCTCAGGCGTTCGAAAGGGCGAGTGGCTTTTATCAGGTGGGCTCTGTCTGGTCTATAAAAGTGCGGTTTGCACTCAGCGCAGACTTGGCAGTTCTTGGTCATGGTCCTGACCTCCTCAATGGAGTAAGGCAGGTTGCGGGCCTTGATGAAGTGGAAGAACCTGGTGACCCCCGGGTGGCAGAGGTCATTGTGGAGGGCCCTCAGCCTATCGATCTGCGCGCTGGCGCAGGTGCCACGCGATAGGGCATCTGGGGGTTCATTGAGCTTCCCAGGCCGGTACAAGATCTCGTAATTGTAGGTGGAAAGTTCGATTCTCCACCTCAAGATCTTGTCATTTTTGATTTTGCCCCTCTGCTTGTTGTTGAACATAAAAGCAACTGAACGCTGGTCAGTGAGCAGGGTAAATCGTTTTCCGGCCAGGTAGTGCCTCCAATGACGCACAGCCTCCACAATAGCCTGGGCCTCCTTCTCGACCGCGGAGTGTCTGGTCTCCGGGCCCTGGAGGGTTCGTGAGAAGAATGCCACAGGTCTCCCCGCCTGATTAAGGGTGGCGGCCAGAGCGAAGTCGGACGCATCGCTTTCCACCTGGAAGGGGATGGATTCGTCCACTGCGTGCATGGTGGCTTTGGCAATACATAGATACATAGAAGATAGGAGCAGGAGTAGGCCATTCGGCCCTTCGTGCCTGCTCCGCCATTTAATGAGATCATGGCTGATCCTTTAATTCAGTATCCCGTCCCCGCCTTCTCTCCGTAACCCTTAACCCCTTTTGCCCGTAGAAATATATCTAATTCCCTCTTAAATATATTTAATGAGCTGGCATACACTGCCCTCTGTGGCAATGAGTTCCACAGGTTCACCACTCTCTGAGTGAAGAAATTCCCCCTCATCTCTGTCCTAAATGGTTTAGCCCTTATCCTTAAATTATGTCCTCTAGTTCTGTTCTCACCCGCCAAGGGAAACATTCCTTCTGCATCCAGTCTGTCTAGACCTGTCAGAATTTTATACACTTCTATGAGGTCCCCTCTCAATCTTCTAAACTCCAGTGTGTACATCCCTAAACTACATAGTCTCTCCTCATAGGTCATTCCCGCCATTCCTGGTATCAGCCTGGTGAATCGCCGCTGCACCCCCTCCATGGCAAGAACATCCTTCCTCAGATGTCCTCCTTGATACGGTGGAAGGCCGAGCGGGCCTCTGCCATCAGGGGAAAAGAGGTGGATTTGATCAGCGGACGGGCTTTGTCTGCATTGTAGGGGACCCACTGGGCGTAGTAGGAAAAAAACCCTAGGCACCTCTTCAGAGCTTTTAGGCAGTGGGGCAGTGGGAGTTCCATAAGGGGACGCATCCGGTCCGGGTCGGGTCCGATGACCCCGTGTTCCACAACACAGCCAAGGATGGCGAGGCGGTCTGTGCGGAATATGCACTTCTCCTTGTTATATGTCAGGTTCAGGAGTTGGGCGGTGCGGAGGAATTTCTCGAGGTTTGCGTCATGGTCCTGCAAGTCATGGCCGCAGATGGTCACATTGTCTAGGTAAGGGAAAGTGGCCTGCAGCGCGTTTTGATCGACCATCCGGTCCATCTCCCTTTGGAAGACGGAGACCCCGTTGGTAACGCCAAAGGGAACCCTAAGGAAGTGATAGAGGCGGCCGTTTGCCTCAAAAGCAGTATACTGGCGGTCTTCGGGGCGGATGGGGAGCTGGTGGTACGCTGATTTCAGGTCAATGGTCGAAAAGACGCGGTACTGCGCGATCTGGTTGACCATGTCAGCTATGCGGGGGAGTGGGTAGGCGTCCAGCAGGGTGTAGCGGTTTATTGTTTGGCTGTAGTCGATGACCAGGCGTTGTTTCTCGCCGGTCTTAACGACCACAACCTGGGCTCGCCAGGGGCTGGAGCTGCCCTCAATAATCCCCTCCTTCAGGAGCCGCTCCACTTCGGTTTTGATGAAAACCCTGTCCCCGGCACTGTATCGCCTGCTCTTTGTGGCGATGGGCTTACAGTCGGGGGTGAGGTTAGCAAACAGTGGGGGGGGTGGGACTGAGTGTGGAGAGGTTGCATCTGGTGCGCGGCGGGCAATTTGGAGGCTGCTGGCTGCGGACTGTGAGTGGGGGGAGGGGGCCACCGTACGCCATCGTAACGCTTTTGAGGTGGCACTGGAAATCCAACCCCAGTAGACCGGCAGTGCAAAGTTGGGGCAGGACCAGGAGTTTAAAATTATTGAACACAGTCCCGTCTACTACTAGTGTCACCACGCAGTAGCCGCCAATGTCCGCTGACTGGGACTCGGCGGCCATAGAAATCCGCTGGTGCGCAGGCAGGAGTGGGAGAGAGCAACGCCGCACTGTGTCGGGGTGGATGAAGCTCTCTGTGCTCCCGGAGTCAAAAAGGCAGTTTATTGCATAGCCGTTTACCGTCACGTCCATTTTGGGCCGAGCTAGTTGGTGCGGTCTCGTTTGGTCCAGTGTGACCGAGGCCAGCGTAGGGGTCGGTGTGTCGCTGCGGGTATCAGATGGGGGGAGGGTTTGCGGCCTGCTGCGTCCCGGCTGGTGTCCAAGATGGCGGCGTCCATGATTCCCATGTGGCTGGAGTCGTCCAAGATGGCTGCTGCTGCGGTGGTTCGCACATGGCTGGGGAGGCCCAAGATGGCGGCCCGCACGGCGCGCTGTTGGGGGCCCAAGATGGCGGCTCGCACGGCCCACACGCGGCGCTGCTGGCGTTCGGGGTGGCTTTGGCCTTGCAGACGCTAGCGTAGTGTCCCTTTTTCCCGCAGCCCGAGCAGGTCGCATTCTTCGCCGGACAGCGCGCTCTGGGGTGTTTGGCCTGGCCACAGAAGTAGCATTTCTGGCCTTGGGATACTGCTGTCTGGCTTTGGGACACTGCTGCGGTGGTTGGGCCGTTGTTGGGCTGTGGCTGGGGTGGCACGGTGCTATGGGGCTGTCCTACCGTGTCCCAGGTTGTCGTTCCCCGCGGCGTCCACGGTGCAGAGGAGTAGGCATCCATGTCCCGGTAGGCTGCGTCCAGCGTTAGTGCGATTTCGGAGGCTTTGTCGAGGGTGAGGTCACTCTGCTCCAGCAGTCGCTGTCGGGTGTAGTTGGACCTGTGGCCCGCTACGAAGGCATCCCGGATCAGTTCCTCCGTGTACTTAGTGGGCGTTACCGCCTTACACCCACAGGCCCAACAAGCACGGACAGTGCTTGGAGGTATTCCTCAGTCGATTCCCCAGGTTGTTGCTTGCGACTCCCCAGGAGGTGCCTGGCGTAAACTTCGTTCACAGGGAGCGTGTACTGGGTCTTGAGGAGCTGGAGGGCGGCTGTGTACGAGGTCGCGTCCCGGATGACTGAGTACACTCGGTGGTTCACCTTGGAGATCAGGACAGACAGTTTGTTCGCATCCGTTACGACCGCAGTGGAGGCAGTCAGGAATGTCTCGAAGCACATGAGCCAGTGAGCAAACTTGGTGGAAGCGTCCGCTTCCCGACTGTCCAGGTCCAGGCATGCTGGTGTGAGGATCTTCTCCATTATAAAAAATTTAGTTAATAAAATTGATGTGCCATCAATTACTCAAAAGACTGAGGTTAAGCGAGTAACAACCAGGCTTTTATTAACTAAAGAATGAAGGTCTAGTCTCGAGTGGTCGACCCGTCCAGAATACTAAGGGACTGGGAGGTAGTCACTTATATACCTGGAATAGTGGGAGGAGTCAGCCGAGGCATGTCCAGACCTGTACCTAGTGGAATACACATACACATACAGACAGGTATAACAGTGGTTTACCACACCCTCTTTCCTCACTCCCTGCCCAAGTCACATCCACCTGAAAGAGAGAGCGAGCTACGGCGGGGAGCAACAAGGTGATTTCTCTCGCACAGCATGGGGGTGCTCGGCTGACACCAGAGCTGTCGACAAACTGGGGCACACCATGTTTGAAAAGACAAAAGATGACAACAAAGGTGCTCTCTCCTTCGAAGACGAAGCTTTCATGAATATTATGGAGAAAGAATTTCACAAAGATGAGGCGAACAGCTGGGTTGCGCCTCTCCCCTTCAAGGTACCCTGGCTTCTTCTGCCTAACAATCGCGATCAGGCACTGTCACGCCTCGCATCACTGCGGCGCACATTAGATAGAAAGCCCGAAATGAAGGAACAGTTCATTGCCTTCGTGGAAAAGGTTTTCGAGAGTAACCATGCTGAATTAGCACCTCCACTCAAAGAAGAAGAGTAGAGTGCTGGTATCTCCCGATTTTTGGAGTTTATCACCCCCAGAAACCTAGTCAAATAAGAGTAGTTTTCGACTCCAGCGCTCAGCACTGTGGCATCTCACTCAACAATGTTCTGCTCACAGGTCCAGACCTAAACAACACCCTCCTTGGCGTGCTGATTCGCTTTAGGAAAGAGCTCGTAGCAGTAACCGCAGACATCCAACAGGTGTTCTATTGCTTTGTGGTGAGAGAGGACCATAGGAACTATCTGAGGTTCTTCTGGTATCACGACAACAACATGTCAAACGACATCACTGAATACAGGATGCGGGTCCACGTTTTTTGGCAACAGCCCCTCCCCTGCAGTCTCCATCTATGGGCTCAGAAGTGCAGCCAAAGAGGGAGAACACGAGCATGGAAAAGACACAAGAGTTTGTGGAGAGACATTTTTATGTTGATGACGGCCTCATATCCTTACCTTCAGAAGCAGAAGCCATCAACCTGCTGAAGCGAACTCGAGCTTCATTAGCACAGTCCAACCTGAGGCTGCACAAAATTGCCTCAAACAGTGTAGCAGTGATGAAGGCCTTTCCAGCTGAGGATCTCGCCAAGGACATAAGACTTAGACCTCAGCGACGAAACCATGCCAGCCCAGCTAAGCCTTGGTTTACGTTGGGAAATTGAATCTGACACCTTCACCTTTGCAGTGTCTGTAGGTGACAAGCCATTTACACGCCGTGGAGTGCTGCTAATGGTCAACTTGCTCTTTGCCCTCTCGGCATGGTGGCGCCCGTGACTATTCAGGGAAGAGCCCTACTACGAGAACTCTGCACAGACACGAGCGACTGGGACTCTCCACTCCCCGAAGGCAGGTTAACAGAATGGGAGACATGGAGAAATTCTTTAAAAAATCTTCATATCCCACGCACCTACTCACCAGACACACTCTCCAAATCCAAACGCACCGAGTTGTGTGTATTCTCAGATGCGTCCGAGAAAGCTATTGGCGCGGTAGCCTACCTGAGATCCCTGGACGGTGAGGGCCAAAGCAACGGGGATTTGTCCTGGGAAAGGCGAAGTTGACACCCCGGCCAGAGCCCACCATACCACGCCTGGAGTTATGCGCTGCAGTATTAGCGGTGGAGATGGCGGATCTCATCCTGGATGAGATAGATTTCAAGCTTGATGCAGTGAAATTCTACTGTGACAGCAAAGTTGTGCTCGGTTACATCTCCAATGAGTCAGAGGTTCTTCATATATGTACACAACAGAGTTCAGCGAATAAGACAATCAATATGCCCCGACCAGTGGCACTATGTGCCCACAGAGCTGAATCCAGCTGACCTCGCCACCAGGTCAGTGCCTGCCTCCCAGCTCTCCAGTACAATGTGGTTTACCGGGCCAGCTTTCTTACACAAACCTGACCAAGCTGACCATACGGCACAAGAATCATTCAAGCTCGTCAGCCCAGAACTAGATGTGAAGGCCACTGTTCAAGGGACGGTCAAAAAGTTCTTCAGACCCATCACCGAGGTCGTACTCCTCTTACCTAAGGAGGACTGAGTGTTATTGATTCCACTGTTCTGTATGTTTTATAAATAGTGGCATCTAATAGACGCCAGGCGGGGAGTGTTCTGCCTTATAATTGCAGGAGTTTCGTTTTGTTGCCGCCAGTAGGTGGTAAATGGAAATGGCCAGTAGGGTGTCTCAACAGGAAGTAGTATAGTGATAGCAAACAAAGAGGTCACATCAGCATGGAGCGTGCTGCAAGTTAATCCGCTGTAATCTTACATTGTTACGCCTTCGAAAGCATTGCCTGTGAGTTGAATGGTTTCATTACATATTCATGTTTAGATGTTAGTTATATCTCATGTATGTATGTAACAAGGTGCATTTCTTTCTTTTTTCTTTCTCAGTTTTACTCCAACCCAATGCAACTGATTTGTATTGTTTCATTGACCTCATGCAAGTGTGACATTATTAAACGCCGGAGCTTGGACGCTACATCCTGACTCCCATGTCATTATTGAAAGGAGTTTGGCTGGCTGTCTGACTGCGTACAGACACATACACGTAGGGAGGACAGTACAGTAAGCTTATGCCAATAGTGTACTGGTATAAGACCTCGCCCTTCGGTTGAGAGTGTCATATGGTGCTGGTTGTCATTGTGTGAACAAGACCATTTGCTGCTCATCTGCACTCCAGTATATCTCCAAGTAACTAGGGATGCTGGCTTACTGCTTGCCTGATGTTATAACAATAGCCTTTGACTTTATTTGGTCCAATTTATATCTGTGAATGTGAAAGACCCAGCACCAATAACCTTGAATCTATATCACTGTCTAGAATGGTAAGTCTGATATTCAGTCATCCACCCTGTGCGCTTGGCGGTCACGGTTTTAAAATGTTTTAAGTGACTTTGAGTTTTCTAACAACATTAAAGACACCTGTGTGTTCTGTTTTAGAATGTGAAATCCCTGATCAGCTGGAACCCAACATCAGCTGCGACCACCTTGATGTGAAGAAAGAACTGCCAGCTCATATCCAAATCGCCAAAGATGTGATGGAGAGATGCATTCACCTGCTGTCGGACAAAAGCATTAAACTGCGGCTGAAGGTCTTGTATTGTTCCGTATCTGGAAGTTAGAATATAAAATCTTAGAGTTTCCAGGGTATCTGTTGATTGTAGCATTGACTTCTCCTGTGAGAGAGAGACGAGAAATCCTCAGGGTTTTTTACTTGTAAAAGTAACCTCGAGAATATTGGGATTGATTGAAACCCAGTTGAGGCGTTCCTTTGAAATCCCAACCTACAAGCGAACTGCATGTGGCTGTGTTCCCTGTCACAGAATGGTGTCATTATCTTTCATTTACCTTTTTCTAAATTACAGAAGTTCTTAATTTCTGTCAGTCATTCAGAGCTGCTTCCAATCCTTGTGGAGTGGCATTAATGAGTTAAAATTACCCATTTTTGGGATGAAGAAAATTGATAACTTGATAGAAAACTAATTTGTTCTGTATATGTTAAAGCATGACTTAATTAAAAGAAAATGAGAACATGCTGGAAATACAAAGTAGGTCAGTCAGCATCTATAAAGGGAAGAGCTTTGGAGGTTTGCAATCGCACTTTAATCCTTAACCTGCTGAATAAGTTCCAATTTCCATATACAGGGTACTATAGTTAGAACAACAAGAGACGAGTGCTTTAAGGGTAAAATTGTGAAGAACTGCAGCTAACTGAGTAACTTACACTCTGTTCTCGTGTAAAGCTTTTTAGCAATTGCACTACCTTTATCATAAGGTAACCGGACTTGCCTGTTTGTTTTCATGTTGCATTTTATGCCATAATGTGAAAGCTTCACTATAATACGCACCTTGTAATTTGCTATTTGAATGCTCCCAGACTGCATGGTTACCATAAATGTAAGATTGGCCCATAATATTTTAAAAACCTACTCCATTGAGTAAGCTCCTAATTAGAGCTGCCATGTACAACTAAATCTGATGCTTCAAAATAATTGAGGGGTGGGAATGGGGAGCTGAAGGGAATGCTCCCAGCCTTCCACCCTGTCTAGCCTGCTTCTTATAAAATGAATGGAGCAAGTCAGGCCCCAGTAGAGTGCAATGTCATATTACACCTGTTATCTACATGATGGAGAGTTCCTCTGATTTAAAAAGAAATTGAAAGACTTTGCTATTAAGACCTTAATTTGAATTTGAAGTCTGCATTCTCCTCCAGTTGGATCAGAGAGACCAGGTCACATGGATGTAAATAGATATTTAAAATGTTTAAAGTCTAAACAGTCAAACTAGCAAACCCTATGGATTTATATAGTTCATAATGGAAATAATGAATCAAGTTGTCTTGGAACAGTGAAATATTTTAATAGTAAACTCGTGCTTCCTGAATACAGCACAATTACAATGAATATCGAAGGTGTCTCTCCTTATACTGCAATCCTTTCAAATGTGTGCCTCATCACTTGCTGTGTATCTGCAGCTGTACAATATTTGTTTTACAGGTGTTGGATGTGTTGGAACTGTGTGTGACTGTTCTTCAGTGTAATGTGAATGAACTCCTCCCAATGGTACACCGTGCGTGGAGTCCGCTTGTGCAGCGATTGACCAATGATGATCCCCTCGTGGTCCTCAGGGCGTTCAAGGTGAAATTATGTTTCCTATCCGGCATCTTTGGTGAATTTGTGTCTCATAATTTATGGTAAACCAGGGCAAGATCGATTTATTTTGTTTGCAAGTTACAGGGTATAATGTATTTCTGGATATCAGAAATTTGCTGGGATTGTTTTCTGATTTTTGTATGAACAAACTGCAGAGTGTTGAGTGGTTTCTCTTGATTTTTCAGGTGCTGTGTAAGTTGGCTGACACATGTGGTGAATTCCTGAGGAGCCGAGTTTCTAAAGACATTTTGCCAAAGGTGACCAGATCTTTAGTAAACCAAGCCCCAGTCAGTGGCAAGGCCGGGCCCATTTATCGCCACACTCTCTCCTACAAACTACAGCTAGCTGTGCTTCAGGGCCTTGGAAAACTCTGTGAGAAACTGGATCTTGGTAAGCACATACCTCTGATGTCAACAGTTGGACTCTTCTATTATATCGGCAGTAATAGAAAAAAAAAAGGGAATTAAGATATTTTTCAGGGACAACCTTTCCTTTTCTAATGGGGCGAGGGTTCTATGTTAATTTTGTGTCCTAATTCAGTTCTTTTCTAAATACAACTGCAGTGTTCCAGCTTCAAACTTTTCATGCATTTCAGACACTGAGTTCATAGCAACCTATAAGCTATAATAACTTAAATTCTGTATTAGAACTATTCAGCTATGGGGCAGTTGCCTTATTTTTCCATATACTACCACACAAATATATCAAAGACCCAAGGAAAATGATACTGCCACAATTATAGACTTTCATGTGATCACAATGATTTCCGGAAGAGACATTAATTTGCTGTAGCCAGGCTTTCCTTCAAGGCCAGCATATTCTAATGGCCACTTGTCTTCGCTTTTATGATGTGATTGCTAATTTAGACCAATATTGATCAATGGTTATACTGAATTATACTTTTCAAAGCTATTGGCAATGCAGTGTATAGAGAAGTTCTGTCCTCATCAGCTTTAAAACTAAAACAACCTAACCAAAGTCACACTCTCGATAACAAGCAGCTTACTTGTCACTTGGGCTGTGTGATAACAGATTGTGCAGTTGTAAATGCTGCAATGTTTGGCTGCCATTTCTCATTTTTGCTACAACTGAATTATCCTCTTTCTTGAGAATAAAGCAAAACTAACACATTAGTGCTCGGGATTGAGAGGTCAATGGCCCAGAAATTCCAGAACGGGGCTTGCAGCGCGTGCAAGCCCCGTATTTACACTTACCCCGCGCTACTGACGATCAGCTCCAGGGACGCCTGGACTTGGTGAATGAAAAAGAAGAATCCCGGGCAGCGTATGACGTCACGCCGCCCAGGAGTGCAGCCAGCGCGAAGCCAGGAGCGTGCAGTGTAAGTGAGACACGCCCCTTGAGGTCTCAGTTTCACTGGACACGCCCCCAATGTTTCTGTCAAGCTGCTAAGGATTTTTACATGCAAAGCAGCAGTTTAAATAGGTTTTTGGAAGTTTTTTGAAGATTTTGGTAACTTTTATAAACTTTTTAAAATGTTTACATTATTTTGAGTAATCTGAAGTAGTTTTAAAGAGAACTAAAGCAATTTAAAGACTTTTAAAAGCCCTAAAAGAATTTTTTTAATTCCATTTATTTATTTAGCAATGTCATCGTCATACGTGTCTTCACACTGTTCCCTTTGGGGAACTGTATGAAGTGGTGGAAGGATTTATGGCCGTGATTAACGCTCATTCCGTGACCGTAACCATCTTTGAACCAGCCATTAGGGCGGTTAGTCCTATGGCGGGAGGGTTTTACGGGCTCCCACAAGCTATACAAGGAGGGGGGGCCACCCACACCCACGGACGCAAATATCCCACTGGATGTCAACCCAGAATTTAGAGCCGGAGCTCCGACTCCACTTGCCGGGACTGTCTGGAGCGGGGTTCGAAACCCTACCCTGATCTGGCCCAGCGGCGGGGATCCTACCGCTATGACAAAGGCCCAATCCGATTAGCAACGTGAAATGGCAGCATAGGGCTCCAGTCACGGGGAGGGAAAAGGCGCAGGAAACGTATGGGTGTCACCTTTTGTGCGGAGTGGGCCTTTTGCGTAGCAGTAAGCATCCCCGCCGCTGGGCCAGAAGGAGTAGGGTTTTGAACCCCACTCCAGACAGTCCCGGCAAGTGGAGTCGGAGTTCCAACTTTAAATTCTGGGTGGACATCCAGCGGGATACTTGCGTCCGTGGGTGTTGGTGGCCCCCCCCCCCCCCCCCCCCCCTCAGATGGGTTGTGGGAGCCCGTAAAACCCTCCCGCCATAGGACTAACCACCCTAATGGCTGGTTCAAAGATGGTTACGGTCACGGAATGAGCGTTAATCACGGCCATAAATCCTTCCACCACTTCATACAGTTCCCCAAAGGGAACAGTGTGAGGATACGTACGATGATGACCTCTTGCGCAATGCACCTCCTTGGACCCTCAGTCGCAGATGCGAGGGGGCAAGTCGTGCAATTGTTAAATTTTTCATTTTATTGACATGTAAAATGTTTGCCCAGTAATTCCCTTCCAACTGCACGAGTACGGTCGGGGTACTTACGCATCTGGCCGGATGAAATGCCGGTTTTCAGCATGCACAGTGCTTTTGGGGAAAACCGGCATTTCCTGTCCTCTGAACGAAGGGGTTCAGAGGCAGAACGCGTGCGACTGCACAGGCAGCGCGTGCGCAGTATAATTCGCCGCTTTCATTACTGCTTTCAGTGAGGTCAAGTCCTTGCAACTTACACATGAAAAAAGCATGGGTACAGTTGCTCCAGAGGCTGCGGAGGAAGATATTTCTTATCGTGGAGCTTCTGAAAGTATGTATGTCTGTATATATTCCTTTGCGTGTTATGTATATATTCCTTTACTTATGTGTATGAATGTATTATTTAGTTATGACTTTCGGAGAAAGTAACTTATTTGAAAATCATAATTAAAAACATACATTCATCCACATTAGTAAAGGAATATAAAACATACATACATATACATAAAGGAATATATGTGGACATACATACATAACTCATTCTCACATTCCATTCACACAGCCACAATTGCTCCTTCTACCTACCGTTCTGAAAACCCTTTTTAAAAAAAAAAAAAATTTTTAACTTTAAAACTTACTTAAAATTTCTTAAAATAACTTCCCTCCCTTTCCCAAACAAAAATATTGCATTTCAGAAGCTCCACGATAAAATGTTTCTTCCTCCGCAGCCAATGAACCACTTTACACTTGCTTTTTTCAAGTGTAACTTCTGAGGACTTACCCTCACGGATTTCATGAATGAAATCTACGAAGTTCACTGTGCAAACGCTGCCTGTGCAGTCGCACGCGCTCGAGGTCTGGAAATGCCGGCGTTCCCTGCATGCGCTGTTCATGCTGAACGCCGGCATTTCCAACGGCCAGATGCGTGAGTACCCCGAGCGCACTCACGCCTTTGGCCGCGAATTTCTGGCCCAATGTATCCAACAAGCATCTGGACTGGTGCTGAACCTGTACCATCTAGTTGTAATATCCAGCCCAGAAGGATATTCACCGGAACACTAAAACTAGGAGCAGAAGAAACACCCCAACAGCACCCTAATGGAGGCAGAGCAATCTGACTGACAGCAGACTATAATAGATCAGTCCAAATGAGGCAGATTGATCACTGGTTTCCTTCATTTCTGAAGATATACCTTCAGATTATTACCAAAAATGGTATGGGTATTCACTTGTGATGTGTTGAGGATCGTGCATTATTTCGAGTATCAGTTCTGCATAATTTTGCAACAACAAACGTAACCTTTTTTTCTTTGAGTGTAGTTGGAAGTAACGAGGAATTAATTATGGAATTAATTTGCATGGTCTTGATCTAGTTCCTACTGAGCACAAGATGATACTAATTAGCAGTCTCAGTGTAACAGGATGGCTGATGTAGGAAATGGCAAGGTACCATTTTGAGTTTGGAACATAGGTACATTATTGGAGCAAACTAGGGATGGCTTCAATCTGCATCTAACTCTGCTACCTCTGACCTGGGGCGTGCTTAATGCTGACACTGAGTGCCTAATATAGAAAGTGTTCGATTCCTAATATTGCTCACCTTGGTGAGCACCAAATAGTGACATTAAAATGGTTTAATCATATTGGGGGAGATAATATCAGTGTTATTTTGCTTGACACAGGTGAGACTGACCTGGATATGGTGGCTGGCACCTGCCTACCATACCTGAGCAGCAGGCAGCCACTGAAACTCCAGGAAGCAGCTGGCAGGTAACTCGCTAATCACTGATTTGAATGATACCTGAAGAATTTATGCTTCTTTTAAAAAGCGACAGCTTCCTCAATGTTACCATTTTACTATATTCATTTTAATATCCTTTTTATTTACTGTATACATCTGTTTCTGGTAAAAATGCAACCAGGCGGTTCTGCCAATCCCTTTGGCTGTATTGTGCCCCAATATTAACATGGCATGGGGGCGGGGGTGCAACTGTTCCCCTAGGTCAGCGCCTATGCTCAAGGATAAGGTTGCATTGTTGAGTATCAGGAGAAATTAGCCTGTAGTTAAATTTGTTACCCACAAAGAATTTTGTAGTTACATTAGCATCCCCTCTCCTCATATTTCAAAATTAGTTATAGAAACAGGGCCCTGATAGCCCAAATAATTAAGACTGAGTAGCTGAGCCATACAGACCAGGGAGATTCTCGGCCTGTGCTGATCTCAGTAAGATGATGGAGGGATACTACAACTGTCGACCATGCCCTGGGTTAGAGAGGAGGGCACTGATAGATCTGTACTCCAGAAAGGAGTCTGCAGCAGAGGTCCAAAAGGATGGAAGAGAATTGGTAGAAAAAAATGGATGAAGGAAACAATATGTAAACCATTTTATTATAAAACTGTTTCAATTGGCACTGAAGTCACTTAAAAGGACAAACTCTTCAATGCGTATTTAATTTTTTTTTTCCCCCTTCACCAGTGTTTTTTGCCATCTAACTGAAGTTGATCCTGATGCTATCTGGCTCATTTTGAATGAAGTTTATTGTCCAGATGCCTACAATCCACCACACTCCAGCCTCCCACCAATCCAACTGACTGGAATGGGAAAGCAAAGGAATGAATTCACGGATAATGTTCTTCGGCTTCTGCAAGGGTTTCAGTGACTCAGGAATTTGTGGTACTTGCCGGTGTCTATACGATAACTAAAACTCCTCATATGCAGCGTGCCGATATCCACCATGGTGCAGGGAATGCGTTAAGCTAAGGGAAGGTGCTTCTCTGTAGGGTTGTAAAGTCCTTCCGAGTGTACTTTCCACTAGTTTTTGTGGTTTGTTTCACAGCAGCACTGTCAAAGGTCTGGGCACACATTGACCTTTTGAGCACAGGTGGTTCATGACAGGGATGCCAAGAAGATGTGGGTGAGAAAAATACCTTAAGGGAGTATCTCGCATAACAATTGCCACAATCATCTTGTTTCAGTAAATGGAAGTAGCTGTAGTGGCTGGGTCTGTAACATGCCATGACTTCACTTCTTGCTGTGTTCTAGCTCTCCTCTGTATTAAGCTGTGCAGCTGTGACTGGCTGAGAGGATGGTGGGGCAGTCACACAGCAACTGTGTGATTAACTAGTAAGTGTGGTGAGATCCCAAGCTGGACTAACCATGTCAATCTCTTTGTTTTTTTACATTCAAAATCTGCAAAAAGGCCTTTTGTTTGTCGAGCTTGACTAGATTTGAGTTGCACAACATCTGCACCCACTTTAGGGTACTTTATTATTTAACAATATTGTCTAAGGAGCTATTAAATATAACCTGATGCTCTGTTCTTTTGGTGTTGTTGCCGAACAATATTTCTACACCTGAGAAACCTCCGTAACAAATACGCGCAGGTTTTCAACTTCCTAATGAAAATCTAACTGACTTAGGTGATGGTTTGATATTTATGGGAACGTGACTAGTTCCTAGAATGTTCATCTTGGAGAATCTGAGGGGAAGTAGTTTGCTACCTGATAAATGTACCAGATCAATTGTTTGAATTATGAGTGATCAAGAGTTAACGTTACAGACTGTTAGTGTTACAAATTTTGGATCCTCCTCGTTGCAGGTACAGCAGTGCCGGTCACTCCAGTAGGAGGTCTTGCCTTGTGTTCAGGATTGTGCACATACTGCCTGATATCTAATTACACAACAGCATAACCCAGGAATGTAACAGCAGCTCCCCCTTGTGATTGGAACTAGCTATCTTTTCTTTAGCATGTACAGTGCTCCAGTTTTTTTGAAAGCTTAGTGAGACAAGGCCAGATACGAATCATTAAGCCGCTTTATTGTACAGGCAGCAAGATAGAGTAACAGTCAAAGCAAATTCCACTTACTTTCCTCAATCCCACTTCTTTCCTAGAGAAATAGGGGGGAGGGGGTGGAGTGTAAACCACATGTGGGCCCTGTCCCTTTTGTGGGCTAACTTGCTTGTTTTTGGTATTACTTTTCTTTCTATACACCTTCTAACAGCAAAATCTGACATCCTACAACTTGGCTTCCAACTCCAGGCCCCCAGGCCTACATATCGCAGTCTCTTGTTTAAAACCTGACTGCACCACCCCCCCCAAACAAAGCTTTTTTTGTTAATTCTGATCCTGCGAATTGCAGTGAAGACATGAACAGAATTGTCCTCACCACAATGGGTGTGAATATTTGTTGGTCATTGGAGACGAGAGAACAAATTACTTAAAGTCCCATTCATCATGGTGGGCCTAGAATGAGATAGTTGACCCTCACTGTATTTGTTTAAAATAGACTATGAGCTGTGACAGGCCACCAACTGGCTCGTCTGACTTTAATGCACATCTTTAGTGCCCAAAGCATGTGGCCTTTTTTAAAAATTTGTGTGAATTTACAGCACAGAAACAGGGCATTCGGCCCAACTAGTCTATGCCGGTGTTTATGCTCCACACAATCCTCCTCCCATCAGCATATCCTTCTATTCCTTTCTCCCTCGTGTTTATCTAGCTTCCCCTTAAATGCACCTGTGCTATTCGCCTCAACTACTCCTTGTGGTTGCGAGTTCCACATTCTAATCACTCTCTAGGTAAAGAAGTTTCTCCTGATTTCTTCATTGGATTTATTAGTTGCTATCTTATATTTATGGCTCCTAGTTTTGGATTTTCCCACAAGTGGACACATCTGCTCTACTTCTACCCTATCAAACCCCTTCATAATTTTAAAGACCTCGATTTAGTCACACCTCAGCCTCTTTTCTAGAGAAAAGAGCCCCAGTCTATTCAGCTTTTCCTGATGGTTTTAACCTCTCAGTTCTGGTATCATCCTTGTAAATCTTGCTGCTTAACAAAAATACTTTAATTAGCATTACTGGGTAGGAAACCAAAGCCTCACTCTCTGAACACCCAGGAGAGCTTACACAGAAGCTTTGTGCTCAACAATCAAACCAGGCGCTGCTTATAACATTGTATTCTCTAGTTTGGTGCTGAACTCCCCTTTCAGCGCCCAGATTTACTTTGTTTTAAAAACGTAATGCCTAAACTCAATCCCATAGCCCTTCTGTGAAGTAAAAAATAATAATCCAAAGTCCCAAATGTGGCTGTTAGATCACTTACTCAGACTCTCAGGGTACCTGTGAAAGTCTTTTCTCAAGGTTGAAACTGTTCCTACCCAAGATACGGCTGGAATGTGCATCCACTTAAGAATGCTAGCATGTCTTTCAATAAGTTGAGCTTTGTACTGGATTTGGACAAAAGCTGATTGATGTAAAAAGACTACTGAGCACTTGGTTTGAGTATAAAACAAGGCTTTAATCAACTGTTTCAAAACCATGAGATTCTAGTTACATCACTAATTCCTGGTTACAGAAACATCCTGAGCAAGCTGGGCCCACACCCGAGTATTTATACTCCTTGGACGTCGCCACCAGCTGGCCGCCCAGTGTTACTTCATGAGTCATGATAAGATTCATGACACTGGTCCCTTTCAGATTTGACCCTGCTAGAAATTATTCTAATGCCTGCTCGTGAACATATAATTGACTACTATTTAGATAATTTTAAAACGCATCAATTAAATTCTGACTAAACTGTGTACTCAACATTAGCATTTTCTTACTTTTTTTTTTCCAAATGTGAAGTATGTGGTTAGTGGCGTAACAAAAATACATCATTGAGAGGCATGTACAGAATCACTTAAATTATACAAATATTTCATTTTCAAGTCTGGATGTCTAATTTATTGATCATATATTTAAACAACACTTGCTGTATGCTCAGTAACATCTCCATTCTAGGAATTCTACCTGATGATTTATGCATGCAGTTCTTGTAATCATAAAAAAACACTTAAAAAAAGAACAGTGTCCAGGCAGGGCCAACACCTGAAGAGCTGCCTTAAAAAAAACCTTGGCTACCATGTTATTGCTGCATATTCAAGCGCCTTGACTGATGCAACATAAACTGGCATTTTGGTTTTAGTTTTTATTGAAATAATCTTGAATATTGAAGATAATCGTGTCAAATGTTATCGTGTTCTTGCTCCCTAAAAACTCAGTGAAATGTGTCTTACAAGACCCAGTAATGTGGTAACACAGTTTCTTAAAGGTATTGTTTTGATTTCTGGCTCTCTACAAAATGTGACATACTCTTGTGATTTGATTTAAATGGCCAAGCTGGGTAAAATCCTAAGTTTGAATTGACAGTTACATTAACTGTCACTTCTCTTCTACCAAGTATTTTTGAAGAAAGAGATTTACAGAAAGTGATCTGATAGATGGCATTGTATTTTTTTTAAACTGATTGGAATTGTGCTTTTTATTGAAGGTTTCTTCCTGGAGTACTGAAAGAAAAATATTTTTAATAGCATTGGCTAGTTTGGTCCTGATGGCTCACTTGTGTTCTACAGTTCCTTATTCACTCTTTGGAGCCACAACACTTCCCAGGTCTATCAATCATTCTTGTCAAGCTGACCTTTATTTTAGAGTTGGTACTTAATGGACTTGTACAGCATAAATGTTCAGTGCACTATTGTGTGTGCTTACACAGGAGGGCAAGAATTGGCAACATCTAATTTAGAACTGGGCAGGGGTGATCCTAACGGCTCAAGTGGGTAACTGCTGGGCTCTTGAGCAGAAGGCAGTGTGTTCTAGTCAAAAGGCTTGTCTAAGCTGGCCAAATTTGATTTCTCAGCATGGCTGTTGGATGCAGGACAGCTAGAAACACAACTTGTGAGGAAGAAAAACTGACCTTGCTTGCCATCTTATTTTCTTCCCTCCTTTCCCCTTTGAATCCTAATTTTACCATCTGAAAATTCAAACACCTTAGCAGTTGTGGAGAATTCTATGCATCGATAATCCCATTATCCCTCCTGGTGAGGAATTTATGGCAGGGGGAAAAACAGGGAGGCACAGGTTTTTTTTGGGGGGGAGGGGGAATGTACAACGGTAATGAAAGTGTTCATTCCACGTGCCTGTGGCAGTCGATTTAGTTCCACAGCATTGACTGAGCGTGGGGATTAAGGTGAGTGAATTAGTTCCAAAATACAGAACATTGCACTTGATCCAAGCAGAGAAATGCATGCAGATGACCAACCGCAGCGAATGTGTCACCACCCATGGTTTGAAAAGAATACAGCCCAGCCCTACCACATCCGTGATGCAATGAGATGAATTTTGTGCCCTGTTTATGATAATTCCAAAGCGCAGGACCAAATTTGCTTTGCGCCCCTATAATAAACTGGAGCATATTTTAGCAGACCCGAGACTATTGGGATGGAATTGAAAGCACCTCTGATCCATCTATGCCATGAGGTGGCAAAAGCCTGGGCACAAGAGATAAATAAAGTACATCTTGATGGAAGGAAGTGCAAGTAAACCATTGGGCAAATCTGTTTTAGTCGTCTTGTTAGACAACAATGTTTCTCTTCACTTCCTGCTAGGTTTTTACAGTCACTTCCTATTCCCACAATTTTTAAATCCCAAGGAGGAAATTCTAATTTGATAGTGTATAAGGGGCAATATTGTATCCCCTGCTTGTTCTACACCTCGCCCAGTTTTCCTTTTTACTGGATATTAAATCGGGCCGTGGTTTAACGGCGGCAGGGTGTAAAAAGTTCAAACTAGCCCCCACTAGTTTCAAATTTGAAACGGCAAATGCACAACAGGATGATTAGCACAAAGATTGCAAGGGTTCCTGGTTTACAGGCTAACCTGATCACCTACCGTCCCTTACCTGAATTGAAAATGTATTTTTAAAATTAGAGCCCTCAGTTCAGAAACAGAATTCAGTCTCATTATTGACTGTGCCCACGGCTATCTTTGTTTTAATGCTTGCCCTCCACCCACCCACCCCCACCCAAAATCAGGCAGTACAGAATGCTGCTGATACTGGGGGGTTTCAGTAATCATGCAAGTTTGCTCTTTTTAAACTACTCAAAAATAAAAGCATCTATTAAGCACTGAATATAGAGTAAATTGCCTAAAAAAAAACACAAGTGCAAACCTGGGGAAGAAAAATAACACCAGAGACCCTAAACCCCGGTTGTTAACTTGTTTCAGATGAAACTGTTGTTGACCCGCTTTGTCTGGATAAGCATCTTTTACAGGACTGTCATGGAAATAAAGCGAGATAAGGGGACAACAGCAAATGGCAAAAGATTTAAACCTACCGAATACTTTCAAAAACAGCTTTGACCCCAGCTTGCCATCTCCCCCACACCCCCAGAAACCAAGGTTGAAACTTTTTGAAGCAGCCTGTCACACTGAAGTTGCCAAATGCCCTGAGATATCTATCCCCTTGTGCTGCAACATCACCATATTCTGTCGCTGCCTGAGCAACTAACCTTTTAGACAGTGGAACAAGTGTAAAACCTTGTATATTATCCATGGAGGTTGTGACCTTCTGTGCACTTGAACCCTTTAGCTCTAAATTGAGAAGTAATGAGATGTGGTCCAGCCCTTGGCTGTAAATTAATGTTCTCTGCTGGGGTAGATTTGCTTAGATCCACATTATTCAGATTAATGGAGGAATGTTGCAGCATGAGGTGCCGACAAAGATAAATGTGCGACATTAGAAAGCCACAGTCATTCACAATAATGACTGTAATAAACTCATTACTGCACAGACCCAGGCATTATCCTCTGAGGTATATGGCAGCATCTTTGTACAATGTCAGTAAAAAGGAGGTTTGCTGGCTTTATCCACTGAGGTTATAATGATTAAAGTATGCATTACTGCCAGTTTGAAGCTGCTTTAATGTGATTAGATTCTTATTAGTTTATAAATAATATGAAATCTTAGGCACGCACGGAATGCACTTGTACATAATCATTGCCTGACTTGCCAAGTTTAATTGGACTTTAGATGAATACTTTAATATGTATAAGTTATTTTTGAAAGGGACTTTCCTGAGAGGACTTGAAGAAATTTAAATTTTTTTATCTGTTAAAGTCATTTATCTAATTGCAGATGCTTTGTGATTGCTTACTTGGATAGTTTGAACATTAGCAGCCCTTTTATAAACCACAGCTTAATTTTTTTTAAATCACATTGCATTACAATGAGCGTGTTCTCAATGTTCAAATGAGCCTACAGTCCAATGCTCCCGCTAAGTTGCGCAGTAGCCTGGAGGTCGCTCACGGGCTTTTACGTGGAAGAAACCACGCATGCACGAAAATTTGAATGGGCCATGCAGCCAGTTAAAGGGACCGCACGCAAAAAAAATTAGAGGGAACATTGCAGTCCTTGTAGTGCCACCCATTTAAATTTGATTCTTATCCAGGGTTGGCATTCAAAAAACACTAAGTGACTTCCTGGTACTCTCGTTATAAAGACAGAAATGCATCCTACCACTTCTGCTTAATTTGGTTACATAAATTTCATAACTATCTTTTCCATATTATTCATGTCTGCAACATGCTATGAATACTATCTTTCACCTAAACAAGTTGCTGCACTTTGTAGTCTGGCCACCAAATGGAGCACTTTGCAGTCTTTGAGTGCTGTGGCTTCACGGAGAGAGGGATGTGGTAGAACCAACCTGGCTCCTTAGAATGACCAATAAAAACAGAAAATGCTGTAAATTCACAGCAGGTCTGTCAGCATCTTGGAGAGAAATGTCAGGTTGCCATTTTTGAATGTGTGCCTCCTTTTCAACAGAACTAGTATGTGCTGGCAGGATAATCCCTTTATAAGGCAAACCAAAACTGAGGGATGGGAAGCACAAGTAAATCATATATCCTAGCAACTATAACAGAGGCAGAAATTTTTAAAATTTCTTTAGCAATTTTATTAACACGTTCATAGAGTGTAGAAGCCTGTGCCAGCTCTTTGAAAGAGCTATCCAGTTAGTCCCACTCCCCTCCTCTTTCCACAGTGGAAACAGTTTCTCCTTATTTACTCTTATCAAAATCCTTCATAATTTTGAACGCCACTATTTAATTTTCCCATAACCTTATCCCTTATCTGCTCTAAGGAGAACAATCCCAGCTTCTCTAGTCTTCCCAAAAACTGAAGTCCCTCATTCCAGGTATCACTCTTGGCAATCTCCTCTGCACCTTCTCCAAGGCCTTTATCGTTCCTAAAGAAATGGTGCTCAGAATTGAACACAATACTCCAGCTGATTCCTAACCAGTGATTTATAAAGGTTTAACATGACTTCCTTGCTTTTGCACTCCATGCTGCTATTTATAAAGCCCAGAATCCCATATACTATTTTAACAGCCTTAGCAATATGTCCTGCCACCTTCAAAGATTTGAGTATGTGAACCCAGGTCTCTCTATTCTTACACCCACTTTAAAATTTGTACCATTTAGTTTATAATGTCTCCCCTCATTCTTTCAGAACGCATCGTTTCACTCTTCTCTGCATTAAACTTCATCTGCCACATGTTTGCCCATTTCATCAGTCTATGTTCATGCCTTCCTGAAATCCACTACTGTCCTCGCTGTTTATTACATTAAATATTCCCTGTTAATTGCAGAAGTTCTGTGGAGAGCACCTAGAAATAACACCGGGTTTCAAAAATAATGCCAAGGAGCTCAGATAATCAGTACATTGTATTCAACTGCCTAACCTTTGCTCTTTGGAATAGTATAACACCACATGAATGATTCTCACGTAACTGCCATCTTTTCTCAAAATAAAAACATTGGGACATAATTTGCTGTAGTAGGGCAACAAAGAGCATCTGCCATTTGTTAGACTTGCCCTTGCCCATTTAATCACGATGATATTTTGCGCCACAAGTTGCTGAAAGTGTGAGCTGATAAGGTTGCAGCGAGGGAGACCAGGCATCTGGGACCTGAGTGACCAGGGAAAGTAACGACGTATCTCCTTAACCAATCAGATTGAAGGATTGTGAAATTAACAGCGCAAGGACTGAGAAGGAAGTGTAAATTTAGAGTGGGTGAATTCGATGCTGAATCGGGTACAGAAGGAGAAATAAAGAGGGGGAAAGAAAGACTGGATTAAGAGAGAGAAAAAAAGACAAGGGGATTTTAAAATCTCCAACAACAATTAAAATCTGAAGTAATGAGACTCTACACTTGTAATAGTTAATTTTCAGTGCCAGAGCAGTAATTAATACTTATCATCATGTCGTTAAAAGGGTACTTAGACTGAAATGGACAAGACATAACTTTCTGTGGCAAGTTTAGTTCGAGATGCAATTTTTGCAAAGCTATCAGCACAACTCGGACAGCAACTTTTGAATATTGACATTTAACCGCACGTCTGCTCCTCGCCTGAAGTTGCTGTACCATTTGTGCATAATTAATGGTGGGCGTTATTAGCCTCACTGCTTTTTGACAGCAAATTATGGCCCATTATTTCAGTTTATTTGCTTGACACTGGTACCTGTCATGGTTGGCCATGATCTCATTGAATGGCGGAACAGGCACTAGGGGCTAAATGGCCTACTCCTGTTCCTATGTTCCTGCCCTTGTTGCTACAGCTGCCCAGCCATCTGACCTCTAGTGGTGGGAAATGTAGGAGCAGGTGTCAAGAAAGAATAAAGTCAACCTGGAGGTTGTCAGTCAGGGAGCAACAGCACTTGCCACTAGATGTTAGGTGGCTAGTGAGGTGTCATTCCAGGTTGGGTGGTCAGAAAGACACCAGGTTAGGTAGGCAGAGAGGCTGGATGTGGCATAGTAGGGCAGAGAGCCATCCTTAAAAGAGGAGAAAAATAAAAGAAAATGAAAATAATGATCACGTGTTTTTTTTTATTTGACTAGTGTGTGACATTGTGTAGTTAACATGGAGAAATGAATGCAGTAAATGCATCAACTAATATGTGATTAAAACCAAGATTAACTGATTTAATTGCACGATAAAGTCTGTGTCAAGATAAAGTGGCCCAAGTTTAACTCCATCTGGTAGACTCCTCATTAAGAGCCTAGTGTAGTTCTGATATTCACACATTTATTCCAGTGTTATCTGATGCAATGGAATCGATTCTCCGTGCATCAGAGCAGTAAAATCTGCCTGGCTATGTACAAATAAAAAAAAATGTTACGCAGCTAATCATGCTGACATTGTCCTCTTGTGTGATTGGTCGCAGTGCAAAATAGCTTCTGAAAGGGAAATGGATAAAGATTTGAAAAACAACTCAATAGTAAGTTGGATCAGGATGACAAGAATGAACCATGGGACTTGGCATAATCAATGTTAATGAGGAAATTATACTTATTTAAAGAAAGAAAACTACCGGCATTAAATTATGGCCGTTCTCTTCACCACCCCCCCCCCCCCCAAAATGAGCTGCAGCATTGAAATGTCAGCGTAAAATAAGGGACATGAAAATATAAATGTTACATTTCTCCTTGGGGAAAAACTCTCAGGTTTCTGAAAAAAAATGCTGACGAGACATGGCATTTCAAACAAAGAAAAAAATGTAATCTTTTGCATATTTTATAAAATCACAGAAGGAGGCCAATTATATCTGTGCTAACTCCCTGAAAGAGCTATCCACTTAGTCCCATTGCACTGCTCTTTTCTCCACACCTTATTAAGTTGTCTTTTAAATCTTTATCCATTTTCCTTAAAGAAGCTATTATGGATTCTGCTTCCACCCTGCTTCGGGTTGGACATTACACATCCTGTAAAACTTCCGTGTAAACAAATTTCTATCAACCTCCTTTTGTACTTTTGATGGTCTTAAATTTATGCCCTCTAGTTACTTAAATGGATATGGCTGATGCTCATGATGCATTTTGCAAGTGTGTCTAACTTGGATTATTTAGGGGCATTAGGCCTCAACAAGCTTACTTGACAGACCCTGACTCTACCTGCCTTTTCACTGTGAGGCCCGTACCCTTTCTTTTAGCTGAAATACATCTATTTGCTTCTTGATCCGAATCGGAGGTCCAACGGAGTTTAATTGCTCTCCAGGCTGCAGATCAGAGCCCAGAATTGTTTTAATTCTGTTTGGTAAGGCTATTTTATTAAGTCATATGCTGCAGACATGCTCTGTTGATGAGGTACTTTCTTTTGGTGGTGGAGTTTCTCTGACTGGCTTTTTTTTAAAGATTATTGAAATTGCTTCTAATTGTGATGGAGAAGTGCAATGTGACAGGAAATACGTGAGCACGTACTTTTTATTATATTAAAATATAAATATGTGCATTTACCCACTGTACAAAGATATTGTACAAACATACGAACAATGATGGACAGGTAAAGTCCCTCTGGTCCATCGAGTCTGTCTCACACAATTGTGATACCTTGTATATCACAATAAATACACTCCACCCCACCCGAAACCATGTGGCTTCTTGGGAGAGGCAAAGAAAGATGATAAAACCAGGCCAATTTGGGGAGAAAAACCTGGGAAATTCCTCTCCGTCCTATCTAGGCGATTGAAACTAGTCCAGGAGATCACTCTGGCCCTGAATTCCTTGCAATACCCACCTTCTGTAAGAGGTGATCTCCACCCCAGCCAGAAACAGGTCCAGCTCTCGCTTGAAGGAATTCAGCGACTCCGCATCCATCGCACGCAATGGCAGCCTGTTCCAGAGGTCCACTATTCTCTGGGAAAAGAACCACCTCCTAACGGCAAAATAAAGAATAGTCCATTGAGTGATGATGGAAGTATGAGAAGTGAATTACAGAGAGCAAATAAAGAGGAAACTTTCTTAGGAAATAAAAAAAACAAATTTAGAAATAATGATGTTGAATTTCTGCCATTAATAGTAGCTGAATCCTGCATTTGATAAAACAGACTTAGAACCTCCATCCCACTCCTACCCCCACAAAAGTACCCAATCATTCTGATTTCAAATTATCGACTAGTTCCAGTCCATGAGTGATGATAAAACAACTAATTTCTGCTCTATTTGTTTAGCTGTTACCAGCACTGTTAATGCTGTAAATGTAGCTGATGATTGTTATTGAAGTTTCAAAGCATGGAGGTGTCACCCAGAGACTCAGTCGTCCTTCTGTATTTATTATGTCTTTAGTTTCACCTTTAGCCAGAATGCTTTTATTTTCAAATTCCCACACCATTTTCAAAGCTGCACCTTCATTATTCAGGATCCAGTTTGAAGCCCATTCTATGGAGCTGGACTGATGCAAGAAAAGTCTGGATGAAAATTTGACATCGATCCATTCATTGGATTATCCAGTCCCGTGTATGTTCTACCAAACCATGAGTTACACCTTTAAATAATTGAGCACATTTGAATCCTTGTTCCATTCCTCCAATCAACCAACCATGAGTTTTCTACAATGTCCTAATCCTGTCACATAACGTGTTGGCATTCAAATTTGTCTAAAAATAACTTTAGACTCGTCTTAGTTAGGAATGGGAAATCAGGCCCCATGGTGCTGGTAATGTGAGCCAATACTAATTCTGTCTGCTGAAGACACTGTAGCTGATTAAACATGTTTTATATTTATTTATATACATACATACATATATACTAGCAGGGGTGCCCGGCGTTGCCAGGGCAATTTTTGGCCGCGCGGTCTCCCTGCCCCTGTCTGTCCCCCCTCTCTCTCTCTCTCCCTCTCCTCGTCTCCCTGTGCTGTCCTCTCTCTCCCTCCCCTCCCCCTCCCTCCCCTCTCCCTGCCTAGCACCTGAGGCCTGGTGCCGTTGTGATAGCGGCCGTGCGGGGCCTAGCGGTTGAGGTGCAGCCGGGCTGTCTGGCCGAGACTGACCCAAGCTGAGCTCCCCCACGGATCGCGCAGCTGATGGCCGGCCGCTGCCGCTCCCCCGACCGCTCTGTGTGTCGGGCCGAGCGGTTGCGAGGCACAGCCCGAGTGAGCCCAACTTACCTGCCACTCCGGCGGGGCGGGATCGGGAGCCACAATGTGGGGGTTTCTTTTGGTGCTGCTGTCCCTGTGGGGATGGAAAAAAGGGCGGCGAAGTTTAGGGAGGCTGGAGGATTAGGACCCGCCCGTGACGCACTGATTGGTCAACCATCAGGTGAGTGAACTGTAGGATTGGTCAAACAGCACGTCAGTCAACGCTAATGACAGGTAGGATTTTTGAACCTTTTTTGTATACTGTCCTAACAATTTTGTATACTGTCCTAACAATTTTTGTGTGACGAAAAAGTAAATACGTCTACGAGAGTCCCCTAATCAGCTTTCTTTTGATATAACGTGTAGGTACGCTCTAACTTTTGATTGTATAGCCGGACAGACAGAGAGACATACTTATTTACATAATATATACTATATATATATATATATAATTTCACAGGATTAAGACACCTTCACCTGTCCAACTCGGAACCTAATATGTCTAGCAAGAGGGAAATTCTCTGGTATACAGGAGAATAAACTTCCTCTGTCTCTGGTAAATAGGACCTCCATCACCTAGAAGGACAAGGGCGGCAGGTGCATGGGAACACCATCACCTCCAAGTTCCTGTCCAAGTTCTTCTCCAAGTCACACACCATCCCGATTTGGACATTATCACGGTTCCTTCATGGTTGCTGGATCAAAATCCTGGAACTTCCTGCTGAACAGCTCTGTGGGTGCACCTTCACCACACAGATTGCAACAGTTAAAGAAGGCTCATCATCCTTGGTTTCCCTTCAGAAGATGATAATCAATAAATGTTGGCAGTGTTGCAACGCCAAAGTTCTGATTGGTCCCCTTGGATGACAAGACCAGATTTCTGATTAGGCCCCTTGGAGGACAAGACACACCTAGCAGTTTGTCTGGAATGTGCAATTACATCAGAGCGGCGCGAGCGGCGGCGGGAATCGTGGAGTGGCGAGTATTTAAAGAGGCCCCAGAGACCAGGTAGTCTCCAGTCTCCGAGAGAGGGAGAAAAGTAAATAGTAATCGAAGTGTGACGTCACCAGAAAGCAGGTAAGTGATTGGTTGGTGAGTATTTCTCTCTTTTTAAACCTTAACTCTGTGGTTTATAGTTTCTAAAGTCTCTGTGGTGTAGCGGGGACTGTTGGTAAACCAGGGCCCTTAAATATACCATTTAACTGTAGTGTAATTGGTGGGATTGATTTGATTTAATTTAATTTCAATTAATTAAAGGGTAAGTCATGACAGGAGAGCCCGGCCCCGTGGCATGCTCCTCTTGCGCTATGTGGGAACTCAGGGACACTTCCTGTGTCCCTGACAACTATGTGTGCAGGAAGTGTGTCCAGTTGCAGCTACTGGCAGACCGCATTGCAGTGCTGGAGCTGCGATTGGATACATACTGGACCATTCGCGATGCTGAGGAAGTTGTGGATAACACGTTTAAGCAGTTGGTTACACCGCAGGCAAGGGTTGGACAGGCAGAAAGGGGGTGGGTGACCAACAAACAGTACTAGGCGCAGGCAGGTAGTGCAGGGGTCCCCTGTGGACATCCCCCCTCTCAAACAGATAGACCACTTTCAGTACTGTTGGGGGGGATGGCTTATCAGAGGAAAGCAGCAGCAGCCAACTTCCTGGCACCAGGGGTGGCTCTGCTGCACAGGACGGGAGGAAAAAGAGGGGTAGAGCTATAGTAATAGGGGATTTTATTGTAAGGGGAATAGATAGGCATTTCTGTGGCCGCAAACAAGACGCCAGGATGGTGTGTTGCCTCCCTGGTGCAAGGGTCAAGGATGTCTCGGAGCGGCTGCAGAACATTTTGGAAGGGGAGGGTGAACAGCCAGTTGTCATAGTGCATATAGGTACCAACGATATAGGTAAAAAACGGGATGAGGTCCTAAAAGCTGAATATAGGGAGTTAGGAGGTAAATTTAAAAAATAGGACCTCAAAGGATTGCTACCAGTGCCACATGCTAGTCGGAGTTGAAATAGAAGAATATTTCAGCTGAATATGTGGCAAGGGGGAGGGATTCAAATTCTGGGGAGGTGGGACCAGTTCAAACCGGATGGTTTGCACCTGGGCAGGGCCGGGACCGATGTCCTAGGGGGAGTGTTTGCTAGTGCTCTGGGGGGGAGGGTTTAAACTAAAATGGCAGGGGGTTGGGAACCTGGGCAGGGGGTTGGGAACCTGAGCAGGGGGACAGAGGAAAGGGAAACGATAAAAGCAGAAGATAGGAAGGAGAAAAACAAAAGTGGCAGTCAGAGAAATCAATGGTTTAAATCAAACATGGCCACAGTAAATAATAATTCTAATAGGTCTAAGAGCATTAAAAAAACAAGCCTGAAGGCCTTGTGTCTTAATGCGAGGAGCATTCGTAATAAGGTGGATGAATTAGCTGCGCAAATAGAGGTAAACGGATATGATTTGATTGGGATTATGGAAACATGGGTCCAGGGTGGCCGAGGCTGGGAACTCAACATCCAGGGATATTCAATATTCAGGAAAGATAGGCAAAAAGGAAAGGGAGGTGGGGTAGCATTGATGGTTAAAGACGGGATTAACACAATTGTAAGGAAGGATATTGGCTCTGATGATGTGGAATCTGTATGGGTAGAACTGAGAAATACCAAGGGGCAGAAAACTTTGGTGGGAGTGGTATATAGACCTCCAAACAGTAATGCAGAGGTTGGGGATGGCATTAAAAGGGAAATTAGAGAAGCGTGCAATAAGGGCACAACCGTCATCATGGGTGACTTTAATCTATATATAGATTGGGCTAACCACATTAGTAACAATACTGTGGAGGAGGAATTCCTGGAGTGTTTATGGGATGGTTTCCTGGACCAATATGTCGAGGAACCAACCAGAGATCAGGCCATCTTAGACTGGGTATTATGTAACAAGAAGAGTAATTAGCAATATTGTTCTACGAGGCCCCTTGGGTCGGAGCGATCATAATATGATCGAATTCTTCATTAAGATGGAGAATGAAGTAGTTGACTCGAAGACTAGGGTCCTGAATTTAAATAAAGGAAACTACAATGGTCTGAGGTGCGAGTTGGGTAGGATTGATTGGGGAATGTCACTCAAAGGTTTGATATGGATAGGCAATGGCAAACATTCAAAGACCGCATGGATGAACTACAGAATTTGTTCATCCCAGTTTGGCATAAAAATAAAACAGAAAAGGTAACTCAACCGTGGCTAACAAGGGAAATTAGGGATAGCAATGAGAGGACGTATAAATTGGTCAGGAAAAGCAGTAAACCTGAGGATTGGGAGCAGTTTAGGATTCAACAAAGGAGGACAAAGGGATTAATTAAGAAGGGGAAAATGGAATATGAGAGTAAGCTTTCAGGGAACATAAAAACTGACTGTAAAAGCTTTTATAGATAGGTGAAGAGAAAAAGTGCATAGTGCGTCGGCGGGAATCTTGAGCGGCAGAGCGGGGCTATAAAAGTCCCAGAGACCAGGTAAGGCCTCTGTGTCGGTGGGAATCTCGAGCGGCAGAGTGGGGCTATAAAAGTCCGAGACCAAGTAAGGCCTCAGTGCGTCAGCGGGAATCTCGAGCGGCAGAGCGGGGCTATAAAAGTCCCAGAGACCAGGTAAGGTGTACCAATCTCCAGTCTGGGAACTCGGAGGGAAGGAGAGAGGTAAAAAGTAATCCAAGTGTGACGTCACCAGAAAGCGGGTAAGTGATTGGTTGGTAAGTATTTCTCCCTTTTTAAGCTTAAATCTCTTTGGTTTATAGTTTCTAAGGTGTGATATTCACCATCTAGAATCGGGGCAGAGGGTATTTAAGAATAATATTAATACATTTAATTAATTACATAGAATGGGAGATCAGGTGATGTGTTGCTGCTGCAATATGTGGGAGCTGGTGGACACCATTGATGCTCACGGTGATCACATTTGCAGTAAGTGTTGGCTGCTCGAGGAATTCTGGCTCCGTGTTGAAGAGCTGGAGTCCGAGCTTCAAACACAGACACATCAGGGAGGGGGAGAGTTACCTGGACTCTGTGTATCATGAGGTATTCACACCAATTAGATTAATTAATTCAGATGTAGTCCGTGGCCAGGGTCAGGATGGTGTGACTAGAAGTGAGGCAGGTACGGGGATCCAGGAGGTAGTGTTGGAGGAGCCACAGCCCTTGCACTTGTCCAACAGGTTCCAGGCTCTTACTCCCTGTGAGGATGGGAACAGGGACTGCGGGGAGGATGAGCAACCTGGCCACAGCACCGTGGAGCAGGGGGGCCATTCAAGTGGGGGGAGTTAAAAGAAATGTAGTGGTAGGGGATAGTATCGTTAGGGGGATAGATAGAGTTCTTTGCAGCCGAGAGCGAGAGTCCCGAAGGCTGTGTTGCCTGCCCGGTGCCAGGGTTAAGGACATCTCCTCTGGACTGGAGAGTAACTTGGAGGGGGAGGATTCAGTTGTCGTGGTCCATGCTGGTACCAACGACATAGATAGGACAAGGAAGGAGGTTCTGCTGAGGGAGTTTGAGCAGCTAGGGGCCAAATTAAAAAGCAGAACCACAAGGGTAATAATATTACCTGAGCCACGAGCGAATTTGGCTAGGAAAAATAAAATTAGAGGTAAATGTGTGGCTCAAAGACTGGTGTGGGAGAAATGGGTTTTGCTTCCTGGGACACTGGCACCAGTACTGGGGCAGGAGGGAGCTGTTCTGTTGGGATGGGCTTCACTTGGCCAGTGCTGGGGCTAGAGTCCTGGCGGATCATATACCTAGGGCTGTAGAGAGGGCTTTAAACTAACTAGTGGGGGGGAGGTTCCTAGAGAGCAAATAATAAAAATGACAACAGAGAAGGTCATAGACTTAGGTAGCAGTGGGGAAATTAAAAACCAGAGCGTGTCAGGAAGGGGCAGAAGGTATGGAGTAAAAGGTAAAGTAATAAAAAGGGCAAAAGCAGGAACTAAGTGTCACAAAACACATTTGAAAGTTCTCTATCTGAATGCACGTAGCATTCGTAACAAAATAGACGAGTTAATGGCACAAATAGCTACATATGGGTATGATCTTGTGGCCATTACAGAAACATGGCTGCAGGGTGACAATGCCTGGGAATTAAACATACCAGGTTATTTAACGATCGGGAAGGACAGGCAGGAAGGAAGGGGAGGTGGGGTGGCTATGTTAATAAAGGAAGGAATCACTGTAATACAGAGAAATGACATTGGGTCAAAAGATCAGGATAATGAAACCGTTTGGGTGGAGGTAAGGAATAATAAGGGGAAAAAAACACGAGTGGGCGTAGTCTATAGGCCTCCGAACAGTGGCAACTCTGTTGGACGGAGTATCAATCAGGAAATAGTTGAGGCTTGTAATAAGGGAACATCTATAATTATGGGGGATTTTAACACTCATATTAATTGGACAAATCAAATTGGGCAGGGCTACCTTGAGGATGAGTTCATTGAGTGTATTAGGGATGGGTTTCTTGAGCAGTATGTAACTGAACCGACCAGGGGCAAGCAACCTTAGATCTGGTCCTGTGTAACGAGACAGGATTAATTAAAAATGTCCTAGTAAAGGATCCCCTTGGAATGAGTGACCATAACATGGTTGAATTCCATATTCAATTAGAGGGTGAGAAGGTTGGATCTCAAACAAGCGTGCTAAGCTTGAATAAAGGAGACTATGAAGGTATGAGAGTGGAATTGAGTAGAGTGGATTGGGAAAATAGATTAAAGGGTAAGTCAATACATGATCAGTGGTGTACATTTAAGGAGTTATTTTACAACTTCCAAAAAATATATATTCCACTGAGAAGAAAAGGGTGTAAAAGAAAAGACAGCCATCCGTGGCTAAGTAAAGAAATTAAGGATAGTACTCAACTAAGAACAAGGGCATATAAGGTAGCCAAATCTAGTGGGAGGATAGAGGATTGGGAAAACTTTAAAAGACAGCAAAAAATAACAAAAAGATTGATTAAGAAAGGGAAGATAGATTATGAAAGTAAATTAGCAAAAAATATAAAAACAGATAGTAAGAGTTTTTATAGTTACATAAAAAGAAAAAGGGTGGCTAAAGTAAATGTTGGTCCCTTAGAGTATGAGACCGGGAAATTAATGGTGGGAAATATGGAGATGGCAAAAACACTGAATATTTTATGTCAGTCTTTACAGTAGAAGACACTAAGAATATCCCAACACAGGACAAACTGGGCTAAAGGGGGGGGGGAGGAGCTAAACACGATCAAAATCACTAAGGAAGTGGTACTCGGTAAAATAATGGGACTCAAGGCGGATAAATCACCTGGACCTGATGGCTTACATCCTAGGGTCTTGAGGGAAGTGGCGGTAGGGATTGTGGATGCATTGGTAATAATTTTCCGAAACTCCCTGGACTCGGCAAAGGTCGCGGTAGACTGGAAAACTGCTAATAATGTAACACCCTTATTTAAAAAGGGCAGTAGACAGAAGGCTGGAAGCTATAGACCGGTTAGCCTAACATCTGTGGTAGGTAAAATTTTGGAGTCCATTATTAAGGAGACAGTAACAGGACATTTGGATAATCCTAATTTAATAGGACAAAGTCAGCATGGTTTTATGAAGGGGAAGTCATGTTTGACAAATTTGCTGGAGTTCTTTGAGGAAGTAACATATAGGGTGGACAAAGGGGAACCAGTGGACGTAGTGTATTTAGACTTCCAAAAGGCATTTGACAAGGTGCCACACAAAAGATTATTGCTTAAGATAAAAAATCACGGGGTTGGGGGTAATATTCTGGCATGGATAGAGGATTGGCTATCTAACAGAAGGCAGAGAGTTGGGATAAATGGTTCATTCTCAGACTGGCAATCAGTAACGAGTGGTGTTCTGCAGGGGTCAGTGCTGGGTCCCCAACTCTTTACAATCTATATTAACGATTTGGAGGAGGGGACCGAGTGTAATCTATATTAACGATTTGGAGGAGGGGACCGAGTGTAACATATCAAAGTTTGCAGATGATACTAAGATGGGAGGGAAAGTAGTGAGTGAGGAGGACATAAAAAACTTGCAAGGGGACATAGACAGGCTAAGTAAGTAGGCAGAGATTTGGCAGATGGAATACAATACTGGAAAGTGTGAGGTTATGCACTTTGGCAGGAAAAATCGTAGAGCAAGTTATTATCTTAATGGCAAGAAACAGGAAAGTACTGAAGTACAAAGGGATCTGGGGGTTCTGGTGCACGAAACTCAAAAGGTTAGTATGCAGGTGCAGCAAGTGATTAAGAAGAATGGAATGTTGGCTTTCATTGCTAGGGGGATAGAATATAAAAATAGGGAGGTATTGCTTCAGTTGTACAAGGTATTGGTGAGACCGCACCTGGAATACTGCATACAGTTTTGGTGTCCATACTTAAGAAAAGACATACTTGCTCTCAAGTCAGTACAAAGAAGGTTCACTTGGTTAATCCCGGGGATGAGGGGATGGACATATGAGGAGAGGTTGAGTAGATTGGGACTCTACTCATTGGAGTTCAGAAGAATGAGAGGCGATCTTATTGAAACATATAAGATTTTGAAGGGGTTGGATCGGGTGGCTGCGGGGAGGATGTTCCCGATGATGGGTGAAACTAGAACTAGGGGGCATAGTCTTAGAATAAGGGGCTGCTCTTTCAAAACTGAGATGAGGAGGAACTACTTCACTCAGAGGGTGGTAGGTCCATGGAATATGCTGCCCCAAAAAGCTGTGGAAGCTACATCATTACATAAATTTAAAACAAATAGACAGTTTCCTAGAAGTAAAGGGAATTAAGGGTTACGGGGAGCGGGCAGGAATTTGGACATGAGTCTAGGTTTGGATCGGTCATGGCCCTGTGGGTAGCGGAGCGGGCCCAGGGGCTGTGTAGCCTGATCCTGCTCCTATTTCGTGTGTCTAATTCTGTTAGATTCAGGAGATGGTTCTGTGATAGTGGATTGGCGGTTAGGATCAGATCAGCCATGATATTGAATGGCGGAGCAGGCTCGAGGGGCCGATTGGCCTACTCCTGCTCCTATTTCTTATGTTCTTATGTTATAATGAGGAACAAAGAAATGGCTGACCAATTAAATACATATTTTGGTTCTGTCGTCACAAAGGAGGACACAAAGATGTCGGGGAATATAGGGTCTGATGAAAGGGAGGAACTGAAAGAATTCAGTATTTGTAGGGAAATGTTGTTCGGGAAATTGATGGGATTGAAGGCTGATAAATCCCCAGGGCCTGATAATCTGCATCTTAGGGTACTTAAGCAAGTGGCCCTAGAAATAGTAGATGCATTGCTGATCATCTTCCAACATTCGATGGAATCTAGAACAGTACCCATGGATTGGAGGGTAGCTAATGTTACCCCACTATTCAAAAAAGGTGGTCGAGAGAAAATGGGGAATTACAGACCGACATCGGTAGTGGGGAAAATGCTAGAGTCCATTATAAAAGATGTAATAGCAGAGCACTTGGAAAACAGTGACAGGATCGGACAAAGTCAACATGGATTTACAAAAGGTAAACCGTGCTTGACTAATCTACTGGAATTTTTTGAGGATGTAAGTGGTAAAATAGATAAGGGAGAACCAGTGGATGTGGTGTATTTGGACTTTCAGAAGGCTTTTGATAAGGTCCTGCATAAGAGATTAGCGTGTAAAGTTAAGGCACATAGGATTGGGGGCAAGGTATTAACTTGGATAGAGAACTGGTTGGCAGACAGAAAGCAAAGAGTTGGAATAAATGGGTCTTTTTCCGAGTGGCAGGCAGTGACTAGTGGGGTACCGCAGGGATCGGTCCTTGGACCCCAGCTATTCACGATATATATTAATGATCTAGACAAGGGAACCAGATGTAATATCTCCAAATTTGCAGATGACACAAAGCTGGGTGGGCGTGTGTGCTGTGAGGAATATGCCGAGAAACTCCAGGATGATTTGGACAGGTTGGGTGATTGGGCAAAAGCATAGCAGATGCAATATAACGTGGATAAATGTGAGGTTATCCACTTTGGTGTCAAAAACAGGAAGGCAGATTATTATCTGAATGGCAATAGATTGGGAGAAGGGGAAGTGCAACGAGACCTGGGTGTCCTTGTGCACCAGTCGCTGAAGGTAAGCATGCAGCTGCAGCAGGCGGTTAAGAAGGCAAATGGTATCTTGGCCTTCGTAGCGAGAGGATTTGAGTACAGGAACAAGGATGTCTTGCTGCAGTTGTGCAGGGCCTTGGTGAGACTGCACCTTGAGTATTGTGTGCAGTTTTGGTCGCCTTACCTGAGGAAGGATGTTCTTGCCATGGAAGGAGTTCAGCGAAAATTCACCAGGCTGATACCTGGGATGGCAGGAATGACATATGAGGAGAGATTGGGTCGATTGGGCTTGTACTCGCTGGAGTTTAGAAGAATGAGAGGGGATCTCATTGAAACTCATAAAATTCTGACAGGACTGGACAGGCTAGATGCAGGACGGATGTTCTCGATGGTCGGGGAGTCCTAAACCAGGGGTCACAGTTTGAGGATAAGGGGTAAGCCATTTAGGACAGAAATTAGGAGGAATTTCTTCACCCAGAGTGTGGTCAACCTATGGAATTCTCTACCACAGAAGGCAGTAGAGGCCAATTTATTAAATATGTTCAAGAAGGAGTTGGATATATTTCTTAAGGCTGAAGGGATCAGCCATGATCGCATTGAATGGCGGAGCAGGCTCGAGGTGCCGAATGGCTTACTCCTGCTCCTATCTTCTATGTTTCTGTGCTTGCCTGAGTAATCAAGTACTTTGTGTAATTTGATCCACTCATTCTGACTGCCGGTCTCCAGACAGAGCTCACAGTATTGCTTTCAGAGACAGTGCTCGCCCTCGTAGGTTAAGAGCTTCTCTCCCCCAAGTTCCTGACCCCCCACCCCCCATGAGTTCCTGACCTCCCCACACCCCTACGAGTTCCTGACCTTACCCCCCCCCGCGGGTTCTTCACCTTCTCCCCCACGCGTCCTGACCCCTCTCTCTCTCTCTCTCTCCCTCTCCCCCCCCGAGTACCTGACATTTTCTCCTCCTGACCTCCTCTCCCCCGAGCTCCTGACCTCCTCTCTCCCCCGAGCTCCTGACCTCCTCTCTCTCCCCCGAGCTCCTGACCTCCTCTCTCTCTCTCTCTCTCTCTCCCCCGAGCTCCTGACCTCCTCTCTCCCCCGAGCTCCTGACCTCCTCTCTCTCTCTCTCTCTCTCCCCCGAGCTCCTGACCTCCTCTCTCTCTCCCCCGAGCTCCTGACCTCCTCTCTCTCTCCCCCGAGCTCCTGACCTCCTCTCTCTCTCCCCCGAGCTCCTGACCTCCCCTCTCTCTCCCCCGAGCTCCTGACCTCCCCTCTCTCTCCCCCGAGCTCCTGACCTCCTCTCTCTCTCTCCCCCGAGCTCCTGACCTCCTCTCTCTCTCTCCCCCGAGCTCCTGACCTCCCCTCTCTCTCCCCCGAGCTCCTGACCTCCTCTCTCTCTCTCTCTCTCTCTCTCTCTCCCCCGAGCTCCTGACCTCCTCCCCCTCCCTCGCCCCCCCCTCCCTCGCCCCCCCTCCCTCGCCCCCCCTCCCTCGCCCCCCCTCCCTCGCCCCCCCCTCCCTCGCCCCCCCTCCCTCGCCCCCCCTCCCTCGCCCCCCCTCCCTCGCCCCCCCCCCCCTCGCCCCCCCCCCTCTCCCCCCCCCTCCCTCGCCCCCCCCCTCCCTCGCCCCCCCCCTCCCTCGCCCCCCCCCTCCCTCGCCCCCCCCCCTCCCTCGCCCCCCCCCTCCCTCGCCCCCCCCTCCCTCGCCCCCCCCCTCCCTCGCCCCCCCCCCTCCCTCGCCCCCCCCCTCCCTCGCCCCCCCCCCTCCCTCGCCCCCCCCCTCCCTCGCCCCCCCCCCTCCCTCGCCCCCCCCCCTCCCTCGCCCCCCCCCTCCCTCGCCCCCCCCTCCCTCGCCCCCCCCTCCCTCGTGCCCCCCCTTCGATCCCCCCTCCGCTCCCCCCCCCTCCCTCGCGCCCCCCCTTCGATTCCCCCCCTCCGCTCCCTCGCCCCTTCAGTCCCCCCCTCTCTCCCCAGGTGGCGGTGCTAACTTAAACCGAGGCAGCAGCAGCAGGTAGGCTTACCAATCTCAGAGCGGGAGAGAGAGAAGTAAAAAGTAATCGAAGTGTGACTTCATCAGAAAGCAGGTAATGATTGGTTGGTGAGTATTTCTCTCTTTCTCCTTTTTTCCAAACTTAAACTCTGTGGTTTATAGTTTTTAAGCTCTCTGTGGTGTAGTGGGGACTGTTGGTAAACAAGGGCCCTTGAGTATACCATTTAATTATAGTGTAATTGGTGGTATTGATTTGATTTAATTTAAATTAATTAAAGGATAAGTCATGGCAGCACAGCTCTGCCCCGTAGTGTGCTCCTCCTGCGCTATGTGGGAAATCGGGGTGTACTGGTCTCACTAGATGTAACTCCTATCCAGTCAGCTAAGCACTCATTCAAATAACTGCTCGAGAAGCAGGGTGCTGTTTTGAAGCTTTACTTGAATAAAAGTGTGAAACTGTAAACAAAGACAAAGTATGTTTTGGACACAGGTAAGTACTATACATTAGATGTTACATAAGATGCAAAAATATGTTTATGAAAACAGAATAGACTGCTTAACACAGATAAGTAGGTAACTGTATAAGTAAATAGCACTGAAGCTAACCCTTAGTAGCTAGCAGCTAATGAACTTCTTATTGACCAAGTATTGTCAAAATACTATACCAACAAGGTTGTTATTATGTTACCAAACAAGGATACTCACAGACATTGTGTCTTGCCTAGCATATAAGGAAGGATGGAGTAGGATAGAAAACAAGCTGCCACACTTAGACCTTGTTCACAACTGAGAAAACACTTCCTCGAATACTACTTCCTATGCAGACAGGAAGAAGGTCAAATAACACACTGCTATACAATAACTACCACTAGGGGTGCTACCTACATCTAACAAGTCCAGAACACTCCCCGTCTGGGGTCGTTAACGACCCCACATAAGCCTAACTCTACTTGTCACTGGAGTCCTCTGGCGACAAAAGAAGGACCACCTCGGAGACAGGCCGAGAGAAGACCTTTGCTGTTCCTTCTTTGACGACTCTCAAGTCCACCTTTCTCACTCTCCCATAGGCCATTCATTCCTTTTTGCCTGACTGTCCTTCATCAAGACAATATCTCCTTCTTTGAGATCTGGCCTCTTGTCCTGCCACATGCGTCAGCTCTGCAGTGTGTTGAGGTACTCCCACTGCCACCTGTCCCAAAACATGTCTGCTAGACTCTGAACCCGTTTCCATTCTTGTTTGAAGAGTTCTCTTTTCCCAAACTCCCCTGGAGGACAAGGGGAAACACCTGTCTTCTGGGTCAAAAGCATAGCCGGAGTGAGGATGAGGGGCGATTCCAGGTCTGAAGATACTGGGATGAGGGGCCTTGCATTCATCATGGCGGTGACCTCAGTCATCAGTGTGGTCAAGACTTCATGTGTGTGGCACGACGATCTATCTTGGAGAAGCATGCAGTCGAGGAAGCGGCGGGCAATGCCGATCATGCACTCCCGTGCGCCACCCATGTGGGATGAGTGAGCTGGGTTGAATACCCAGGTACATTTCTGCTCTTGGAGATACTTCTCCACACTCTCTGAGCTGGAACTTGATCCATCCATCTTCAGCTCTCGGCAAGCGCCGACAAAGTTCGTGCCGCAATCCGAGCGTATCTGCTTTGCCGGGCCTCTGATTGAGAAAAACCTTCACAGAGCATTTATGAAGCTGGAGGTGCTCATTGTTTCAATAACTTAGATGTGCACAGCTCTTGTGGACATACATGAGAACATCACCGCCCACCTTTTGCTATTGGCGTGTCCTCCTCTGGTGCGGCGTGAGACCACGTTCCATGGCCCAAAGACATCCACACCTACGAAGGTGAAAGGTGGTGCTACTTGTAGCCACTCGGCTGGCAGATCTGCCATCTGTTGGTGCTCTGTCTTCCCACGGAGTTTCTTGCAGGTGACACATTTGAAAAGCGTGCCGCTGATACATCTCTTAGCTCCAACCAACCAGAGTCCATCTGCTCTGATGGCACCTTCAGTGAAATGTCTGCCCTGGTGCTTCACAGCCTCATGATGACGCACAAGCAGAGTAGCCAGGTGATGATGACCTAGAACAAGGATGGTGTTGGTTTCATTTGTTCCTAGTTGAGACTGCGATATGCGTCCCCCAACTCTGAGAAGTCCGTCGGTGTCGACGACAGGATGCAGCTTCCGTAGACTGCTGTGAGGGGGTAGGTTGTGTTCTGCTGCTATGCACTTCAACTCTTCTGAGTAACATTCGTGTTGGACGCTCTTCATCACAAGGATTTTGGCTCTCTTGAGCTCCTCTTCAGAGGGACTCTTACGACAGATGTGCCACCCATGGCAGCTACTCTCTCGTGTAGGCTGGGGGAAGGTATGAGCTATGTGGGTTAGGCGTGCTACTGTCTTTATGAAAGTGTTCCATTTGGAGAAACGCTCGAAGCGTTTGGTGCTCATCAGGTCCTTAGAGATTTGAGTGACGTTTGCTGTGACTTGTGGGCATATCTCGGAGTCAGAAACAGGGTTGAGGAGGTCGAATGACTCATTGGGTTCAGAGGAGTGCAGGGACAGATCCTGAAGATAAGCTGGTCCTGACAGCCATGTCGTGCTGCTGAGAAGGGGCGCTGTTACAGATCTAGACCCATGGTCAGCTGGATTCAGGTCTGTGGGGACGTACCTCCACTGGTCGGGGGATGTGGACTGTCAGATACGTTGGACCCTGTTGTTCACGTAGACATAGAACCGCCTAGTTTGGTTATGGATGTATCCTAGCACCACTTTGCTGTCTGTATAATACTTGATGCTGTCGAACTTCAAATCCATCTCCTCCACTATGAACTCTGCAATCTCAACTGCAAATACTGCTGCGCACAGTTCTAATCTGGGTATGGTGAGGTCTGGCTGGGGTGCCAACTTGGCCTTTCCAAAGATGAAGCCGACTTTGTCCATCTTGAGTGGTGACCTTCAGATAAGCCACACCTGCGATGGCCTTAGCGGATGCATCTGCAAAGACACAAAGCTCCTTGAATTGGACATTTGAGGGAGAGAAGGACGTATAGGAGCGAGGTATTTGGATCTCCTGTAAATCTTGAAGTGAGTCTCTCCATCTGTTCCACTCTGCTTCCATCTCTTCAGGGAGGGGTGAATCCCACTCTTCAGCACGTGTGGAGAGTTCCCTGAGGAGCAGCCTGCCTTGTATGGTGATGAGCTAAGAAGCCGAGAGGGTCGTATAGGCTGTTGACTGTAGAGAGCACTCCTCTACGTGTGAAGGGTTTCTTGTCATCTAAGGCTTGGAACGTGAACGTGTCTGTTGCTATGTTCCAAGACACTCCTAGGCTACGCTGTAGGGGGAGGTCATCAGTGAAGAGGTCTAGATTCTTGACATCCTTAGCACGATCTTCAGGGGGGAATGCCTCCATCACTGCTGGTCTGTTAGAGGCTATTTTGTGTTGGATAGTGCAAGTAGTTCCTGAGCTCGCCCAAGGGCACTGATGGCCTCTGCTTCGGCAGGGAATTACTTCAGTGCATCGTCAACGTAGAACTCTCGTTCGATGAACCCTCTCACATCACTGCCAAAGTTGTCGTCATCTTCCTTGGCAGCCCTCTTTAGTCCGTATATGGCGACAGCAGGGGACGGGCTATTGCCGAAGACATGGAAACGCATTCTGTAGTCCACAATGTCACTGCTGGGGCCGTTGTTGCGATACCACAGGAAGCGAAGGAAGTCTCTGTGGTCTTCTCTCGCCACAAAGCAGTGAAACATGTGCTGGATATTGGCAGTGATGGCGATGGGCTTGTTCCTGAATCTCATGAGTACCGCCAGGAGGCTGTTGTTGAGATCGGGCCCTGTGAGGAGTACATCGTTGAGAGAGACTCCCTGATATGGTGCACTGGAGTCAAACACCACGCGGATCTGTTCTGGCTTTTTGGGGTGATAGACTCCGAAGGAGGGGAGGTACCAACACTCTTGGCCTTCCTGGAGTGGAGGAGCTAGCTCCGCATGATCGTTGACGAGCATTTTCTTGACAAACTCTAGGAAGTGTGCTTTCATCTTTGGCTTCTCTAGTGTGTGATGGAGTGAGTTAAGATGATTATAGGCATACTCCCTGTTGTTCGGCAGCCGTCGTCTGGGGTTCTGGAAGGGTAAGGGTGCAACCCAGCCGTTAGAGCTGTCACGAGAGACCTCATTGTCCATAATCTGGAGGAATCTCATGTCGTCGATCGATGGAGCAAGTTTGTGGTCACTGGCGGTGCGACAGAAGACTGACTGACCCGAGTTCTCTCCAGTGAGCATCATCTGTGTGATGTCTGTGGAGATCAGCGTGAGGGTTTCTGAGGCTGGGCCGTATGACTGAACTTCTCTGTCACTCGGATCTGACTACTGCATGGGGTAAGGTAGCTTGGGCGACCATTTTCCAAGATGGAAGTCTTGAGTGTGCTCACCTGAGATGGCTTGTGAGCACCCCTGAGGCACATGTCTCCAACAATGACCCAGCCAAGGTCTAGCCTTTGGGCGAAAGGGATGTCATGTGGACTGTTGACCTGTTTCCTTACCTTATGTACCCTCAGGATGTCCCTGCCCAACAACAGGAGTATGTCTGCGTCTGGATCAAGAGGTGGGATCTCGTCTGCAATGCGTCTCAGATGACTGTGGTGATGAGCTACTTTCGGAGTGGGAATATCAGAACGGTTGTCGAGGACTTGATTACATTCGATGAGTGTAGGAAGGGGGAGACTAATCTTCCCGTCAGCTGACTCAACAACATAACCACAGGCCCTCCTGCCGCTGTCTCGGAAAGTCCAGCACACGTCTTCAGCGTGTAAGGCGACGGACTTCCTTTGGCCTTGAAGATGTCGAAGAACTTGGATCTTGCTAGAGAGCGGTTACTTTGTTCGTGTAGTATGGCATACCTCTTTTCAGATTCCTGGCGACGTCCTACAGGGTACACATTAACGAGGCATATCTTGGAGCATGCTCTTGCGCTCATTCCTTCTCCACACACCTCGGTGCACTTGGATGTAATCTCCGGACAGGCGGCCCCCTCTCCCTCTCCCCACCGTGCTCTGAGGCGAGTGGAGACGACTGACTTCCAAGGAGCTGGGCCTGGGTGGAGTGCTGAAATGTGCCGATCACTTTCACATTCTGTGCATTTTGCATCTACCTTGCAGTTCTTAGCGAGATGGCTCATGGAGGAGCAGCACTTGAAACATATGGAGTTCTCTTTGAGGTACTGTTTGCAGTCTTCCAGGGACTTCTCTCTGAAACCTCTGCACTTCTTTAATGGCTGGGGCTTGTTGTGGATGGGGCATTGTTTGCTCATATCCTCGGATTTCTTCTGATCCCTTGTGTTCTCGGTCGAAGACACTTGCATTTTGTGGACAGATATTGGTGTCTTTCCATGTCTGTCAAACTTGTCTCTTCTGGCAAGTGCTGTGTGGGAGGAGAAGTTGAAGCTGGGGTCTGTCCTGGCTTTGGCTTCTCTACGGATGAAGTTGGCAAACACAGAAAATGGAGGGAAGGTAACGTTGTGCTCTAGCTTGAACCTTGACTCGAATGATGTCCACTTCTCCTGCAGATTGAATGGAAGCTTCTCAACGATGGGACTTACCCCTCTGCAAGTGTCTAAGTAAGATAGGCCAGGTAGGTAGCCGTCCTGCTTTGCAGCTTTGAGTTCCGACAGCAGATCTCCAAGGTCACGGAGCTTCTGGGGTTCCTTATTTGTCAACTTCAGAAAGTTCTCCAACCTGGCAAAGAGAGCCCTTTCAATGGCTTCAGGCGAGCTGTAGCTTTCTTCCAGCCTCGCCCAAGTCATCATCAACCCAGCTGGCGGATGTCTCACATTGACTGCTTTTATCCTGTGTGCCTGTTCGGCGGACTCTGAGCCGAGCCATTTGGTAAGGAGGTCGAGCTTTTCTCCTGCCAACAGGTCTAGGCCCGATATGGCACCGTAGAAGGAGGACTTCCAGGCCCAATAATTCTCTGGTTGATCATCAAACGTGGTTAACCCTGTAGTCACCAGCTGGCTGCGTGCAAGGTATTTGACAAGGTTGTCGGTGGTGGGGCCTTTGCCATGGTCGCCTTGAGTAGGGGCTCTGCTGGGGGTCTCAAGGAAATGAGAGGAGGTTTGCTGCTGACTTTCTCTCTTCAGCGCTCCATTCCTCTGCTCGGTGTCCTCTGTTTTGTGGGGGAGGACCCTGTGACTTGGGGCACGCAGTCCATTTTGAACATGGTTGGTGACATGGGGCATGTTATATGGTGTGCTTGATGCTGTAGAGATGTGTGGCTCTTCATCTCTCTCGTAAGCTGTGTGTCAGTTTGGTCACTCACATAGTCTGTGGTGCGCTGTAGTCGACTCTGACACGGAACGGGAATTGAAACTTTGTTAGCTGACTCAGGATCAGCTTCCATTAAAACTGCCTCCAATATTTGTGCCTCAGCTAATACAGCATCTTTCTCTTTTTCTTCCTGCAGGGCGTCTAATGTGGCTTGGAGACGGGCCCGTTCAACTTTTATTTCTATTTCTTTCTTGGCATAAGCTGCTCTGGCTTGGGCTGCTTCTGCCTTGGCCTGTGCTCTGGCGATGGCCATACTAGTCTTAGAACCAGCTGATGACCGTGAACCAGCTGATGATTTGTAGTAACGAGAGCTGAAAGACAGATTGTCCCATTCTCCAGTTTCATCTAACTGTTTAAAGTCTTCTACTTGCTGAGTAGCGTTTTCGGTATTACCTTCTGCCATGATGATGTGAGGTAAGTGTGGTGTACAAGGTGAAAACTTAAGCTGGCTATGTCGTGATGGCTTACTCTGTGCCTAGATGACAGCCACTTAACTCTTGAGTCCTTGCTGCTCCATGTGGAGGGTCTCCTTTCTTCACAACTAGCAGTATTGCTGTCTTTTCACTGTACTGATCTCACTAGATGTAACTCCTATCCAGCTATCCAGTCAGCTAAGCACTCATTCAAATAACTCCTCGAGAAGCAGGGTGCTGTTTTGAAGCTTTACTTGAATAAAAGTGTGAAACTGTAAACAAAGACAAAGTATGTTTTGGACACAGGTAAGTGTAAAGTCTGTGGGTTGTGCAGTTAATAACTACACAGACTTCAGAAGTAACAAACAAACAGGTCTTTACTATTCGAAGGTCCGGGCGAATCTGCCCCAGAAATCCTGCTACAACACTTATATACTGGTGTGGTCACTATCGGTATTACAGTATACAGAAGCCAAACAAATAGTGCCACACCTAAAGTAGTTCCCTTAAAGGTGAACGGTTACATTCAATAGTTCCCTTAAAGGTAGACGGGTACATACACTACAATCCTCCCTTTTTAGCTTATTACTTACAGAGTCCCCATTAAACATACATATCTTCAACTTCCTATAAAACAAATTACAGCTATAATCTCGGTGGAGTCAATGTCATATAAAACAATTTACAAATATAATCTCGGTGGAAACAGTTCACAGGTTCCGTCTCTGCGGAAACAGTTCATAGATTCAGTGTCTGATCTTGACTCGTTCCGAACAACATTTCTTTGGGGTAGCCGGTTCACCTGGCTAGCGTGACTCCTCCATAGCCTTTTTCTTGACGTAGCAGCTTGAACTTTCGTCCTGTTGAACCAGCAGTGCGGACTTTGACAACCAACTGGCTGTCTTGACATTTTCCAGTTTTTCAACTAATTTAGCTCCTTTCGTAATGTCCCGCCTGGAATGGTAGAAGTGCTAATATTTTAGACAGTTATTATCTTCTGCTTCTTCTTTTTCTTTTCTGCCTTTTTGAAACTCTCGGAGCTCCTTTCTCGGCTGCCAGCTGTAGCGCCACCAACTCTCTATGTTCCTTAGACCTTAAGTGCTTCATCCGGATTTCAGCACTTTGAGAGTTTTCATCACAAGCTGGGCAGACCACATCCTCATAATATTCAGTGTCACTCAACAGGTCATGGTAATATTCAGGTTCGTCCTGAGTTAGGCCAGCGAGAGAGACTTCTTCTTCCTCCTCACCCGTCTGGACGTTAGTTGACGGTCGTTCCTTCCCTAAACATCTTTCTTGAAAAGCCGCCTTCATGCATTCATATTCATCCCGCTCTTCCTGGGTTATCTGCCATTCCTTCACGACGGACCTCATTTGTGAGTTCAATACCTTCCTTTCCACCGGTAATTGCGTTATCAGGCTATTTAACCCTTCTACTGAAGTAATGGTTTCCACCTTCTTCTGTTCACCTTGACGTGATTCAACGTACTTTTGGCACCCTTGTAAAATTTGTGTTGCCACCTCAGCTATCTCCGTGACTTTTGAGAGCTCCGAACTCGTTCCCCCTGAAGATTGAAGCTCGTGTTCAGATTGTTCCCCTTGTAGAGTCTTGTCCTTCAGCATATGAAGGAGTTGGCCGACCGTTAACTCTTCCCTGGGAACACGGTGGATCAGAGTCTTCTCCATTTCATCCACCTCTTTCTCCAATACTTCCACCTTACGTTCCTCTTGAACTTTGGCTTTCAGCGCTCGGAAAAGTTGCGCCCTGATGCTCTCTAGTTCATGTTCAGGGACCATTCTTACAGTGTCCTGTTCTTCCACTGCAAGGATTCCCAGTTGAATCTGTTCTTCAAGTTGTTGAACCTCAGACATTGCCGCCTCATATTTGTCTTGGGTGTCCTTCAATGTTTTTATAAGTTCTTGGACATCCTGTCTTTCATGCTCTGCCATGATTTTCACCTCTAATTGCTCATCTATGGATGGAGCTTCTATCGATGAGTCTGTCTTGGCCTTGAGCTCATCAAGAAATTCCTGCAGCCTTTGGACTTCTTGCTCATGTTCAACCTTTAGTTGTTCATATGCTTCTACTGAAACTAGCTTTTCGGAGGCTGCCGAGTTAACCCCCTTCTGAATTGTAGCCTGGGCCTGTTCATACTGTTCTTTCAACTTCTCACACTCTGCTTGTAAGGAGTCGTAAAGAAGAACTGGAATAAAATCCTGGCTCCCTGAAGATTCCTCTTCCTTTGGTTCATTCTGTAAATATTCTAGTTCCTGAACAGCATCAGGGGAATGTGATTGGTATTTGATCATGATGGCTCCATGGTCGCTCTCTGCTTGAGCTAGCTGTCTCTGTAGTCTTTCCAGGTTCCCCCATTCGGTGTCCCAGAACTTTTCCATATTTTTCATCTCCTGTACGAGACGATCACTCAACTGTTCTAACTGTTGTCGTACTTTGACATAAGTTTGCGTCCGAGCTCGGTGTTCTTCCGTCATGGATGAATCCTTTGCTTGAACAGGCTCAGAATTCTCTGTCAACCTGGAGTTCTGCTCTGCAGCTTTATTCTTCTTGGTACCATAAGTCCTTCTGCCTGTCTTCGTTTTCGACTTGGTCTTATCATCATCCATTTCAGAATCTGAGCTAATAGCTTGCACCGAGTCCTCCCTCATTATGGCTTTTAGGTAATGCCATTCCATGTCTATTTTCTTAATCCACTCCCGTCCTAGAAGTGGTGGTCCTCCCTCAGGTAATACGTACAAGCTCATTCTTGGGTGTTCTTTACCCCTATCTCTCACCTTGACTCTTATTTTCCCCATGGGGTATACGTTATGCCCCGTGTATGCCTGTAATACGAACTTGGTATTTCTTAAAGGTATGTGAGAGAATAGCCGGTGGTAGTCCCTTCGGTTGATGACTGATAGAGCTGATCCAGTGTCCAGCTCCATTCTTATTTGGACTCCAGCTATTTTTAGTATGACCCAGATGGCCTGTAGATCCGTTTCTTTACCCACATTGTGCATTCTCAGACTACCCAGCTCCTGGTTGTTTGGGTCTGAATTCTGTTCGTCTGAACTCTTCTCAGCCACCTTGTGTACCTTGTTGTACTTTTCTGGTGGTGGCTTCCTTTGATTATTGATTTTTTCCCGGACCGGCATACCTTCGCGATGTGACCCAGTTTGCCACATTTCCTACACTCTTGGTTCTTAAACCAGCATTGATTCTGGTCATGCGTTGTCTTCCCACAACGGTAGCATTTTGTTGTGCTTGAAGTAATTTGGTCCACCCCGAGTGCCGCCGCCTTTAGTTGCATTTCCGCCGTTCCTTTCGCTGCGGCTTCGTGCAATGCAGCTATAAGGACAGCCCTGTCCAGTGTGAGGTCATTCTCTTCCAGTAGTCGCTTCTGCGTCCCTTCTTTGGACAATCCGCATACGAACTTGTCCCGCAGCGCTTCTGTCAGATTCCCTCCGAACTGGCAGTATTTCGCTAGCCTACGCAGTTCGACCAAGTATTCCGCATTGCTTTCATCTTTCTTCTGCGTTCTTGCGTAGAATTTGAATCGTTCAGCCAGCATCAGCGGTGTGGGGTTCAAGTGGTCCTTCAGCACAGCCACAATCTCTTCGAAGGTCTGATCCGCTGGTTTATTTGGTGCTATTAGATGCTTCAAGAGCCCGTATGTTTTTGCCCCCATCGAGTTTAGCAATGTTATCGCCTTGTTGTCTTCCTCTATTTTGTTGGCTTCGCAATAGATCTCTATGCGTTCCACGTACGTGGCCCAGTCTTCTATTTCAAAATTAAAGTCGTTAATATTCCCTCGCTTAGGCATCTTTCTTCCCTTGGGAGCAGCACCAGTATTTCTTATTTATTTATTTGTTTCTAAGATGGCGGTTTTCCCGCAAAATCGGCGGTTTCCCGCTCTTTCCTTCTCTCCCCGCCCACTTCAATGGCAGTATGTCAATCAAGATGGCGGTTTTCCTGCGAAAATGGCGGTTTCCCGCTCTTCCTTTCTCGCCCCGCCCACTTCAATGGCGGTTTCCCGCTTCTGGCGTCTTCTCCGCCTAATGGCGGCTTCCCGCGTTTCTTCCCGGTGGAAGGGGTACGCTTCCCCCTCAGCGGACAGGTTCAGCCGCTGGCTGGCTACCGCACAGCTCCCCTTACTCGGCTATGTCTTTTCCTCCCGCCCGCACGGCTCTACCGGCGCTGGGTACACCCCGTTAGCGGAGGACAGTTCAGCCGCTGGACTGGCTCTCGCGCAGTCTCTCTCTCCGTACCCGGCTCTGTCTCTCCCACCCGCACGTTCGATGCTACCGGCCCTGGGTACCCCATTGGTGGAGAACAGCTCACCGCTGGACTGGCTCTCGCGCAGTCTTTCACCCCGTTTTCGGCTGTGTCTCTCACCCACTCCCGCACGTTCGGTTTTGCCGGCTCTGAGTACCCCGTTGGTGGAGAACAGCTCAGCCGCTGGACCGGCTCCTCGCAGTCTCTCTCTCTCCGCACCCGGCTCTCACCCGCACGGTTCCCGTTCGCCTCCCCAGCCCTCTCGCAGACCAGTGTTTCCCTCCCCGGCTGCAGCTGGGTTTCTCTTCCCGCGCCTACTCGCAGGCTCAGCGCTTCGTGGCTGCGGTCGCTGCCCCGATTGTCCCGCCGATCGCGGTCCGGCTGTCACCCGACGCCGTTGGACCCGACTTTTGGCCGGCACAGCTCCCCCTCGACCGAGGTCGAGTGCTCTGCCCTTATCCTCCGGATGCTTCTACACCTTCCCCTACTCAGTCTCTTCGGCCGCCTTGTTTCTTGCTGGTCGGCTCACTCCGCACCGTGGCAGAAGGGTAGTCAGTGCCTGTTGCTGATACAGCTTTTGTTGTTAGTCTTCCAGCTTTCTGTTGTTGCAGCCTCGTGTTTTCTTTTGGTAGCACGACGAGGGCGGTTGTCTCTCTTCGACGCTCTTCGTTGCTTATGGTAATCTTGCCGCAGGGTACGATCGGACTCGTCGCCACTGTAAAGTCTGTGGGTTGTGCAGTTAATAAATACACAGACTTCAGAAGTAACAAACAAACAGGTCTTTACTATTCGAAGGTCCGGGCGAATCTGCCCCAGAAATCCTGCTACAACACTTATATACTGGTGTGGTCACTATCGGTATTACAGTATACAGAAGCCAAACAAAGAGTGCCACACCTAAAGTAGTTCCCTTAAAGGTGAACGGTTACATTCAATAGTTCCCTTAAAGGTAGACGGGTACATACACTACAGTAAGTACTATACATTAGATGTTACATAAGATGCAAAAATATGTTTATGAAAACAGAATAGACTGCTTAACACAGATAAGTAGGTAACTGTATAAGTAAATAGCACTGAAGCTAACCCTTAGTAGCTAGCAGCTAATGAACTTCTTATTGACCAAGTATTGTCAAAATACTATACCAACAAGGTTGTTACTATGTTACCAAACAAGGATACTCACAGACATTGCGTCTTGCCTAGCGTATAAGGAAGGATGGAGGAAGATAGAAAACAAGCTGCCACACTTGGACCTTGTTCACAACTGAGAAAACACTTCCTCGAATACTACTTCTATGCAGACAGGAAGAAGGTCAAATAACACACTGCTATACAATAACTACCACTAGGGGCGCTACCTACATCTAACAAGTCCAGAACACGGACACTTCCTGTGTCCCTGACGACCATGTGTGCAGGAAGTGTATGCAGCTACTGGCAGACTGCATTGTGGTGCTGGAGCTGCGAATGGATACATACTGGAGCATTCGCGATGCTGAGGACGTCGTGGCTAGCACGTTTAATCAGTTGGTCACACTGCAGGTAAAGGTTGCACAGGCAGAAAGGGTGACCACCAGGCAGGGTAGTAGGCGCAGGCAGGTAGTGCAGGAGTCCCGTGATCATCCCCCCCTCAAACAGATATACCACTTTGGATATTGTTGAGGGGGATGGCTTATCAGGGGAAGGCAGCAGTAGCCAACTTCCTGGCACCAGCGGTGGTTCTGCTGCACAGGATGGGAGGAAAGAGAGGGGTAGAGCTATAGTAATAGGGGATTCTATTGTAAGGGAAATAGATAAGTTTCTGCGGCCGCAAACAAGACTCCAGGTGCAAGGGTCAAGGATGTCTCGGAGCGGCTGCAGAACATTTTGGAAGGGGAGGGTGAACAGCCAGTTGTCATAGTGCATATAGGTACCAACGATATAGGTAAAAAATGGGATGAGGTCCTAAAAGCTGAATATAGGGTTAGGGGGTAAATTAAAAAATAGGACCTCAAAGGTAGTAATCTCAGGATTGCTACCAGTGCCACGTGCTAGTCAGAGTAGAAATAGAAGGCTATTTCAGATGAATATGTGGCTAGAGGATTGGTGCAAGGGGGAGGGATTCAAATTCCTGGGACATTGGAACCGGTTCTGGGGGAGGTGGGACCAGTACAAACGGACGGTTTGCACCTGGGCAGGACCGGGACCGATGTCCTAGGGGAAGTGTTTGCTAGTCCTCTGGGGGAGGGTTTAAACTAAAATGGCAGGGGGTTGGGAACCTGAGCAGGGAGACAGAGGAAAGGGAAACAAGGATAGAGGCAAAAGACAGGAAGGAGAAAAACAAAGGTGGCAGTCAGAGAAATCAAGGGTTTAAATCAAACATGGCCACAGTAAATAATTTTAAAAGGTCTAAGAGCGTTATAAAAACAAGCCTGAAGGCTTTGTGTCTTAATGTGAGGAGCATTTGTAATAAGGTGGATGAATTAGCTGCGCAAATAGAGGTAAACGAATATGATATGATTGGCATTACGGAAACATGGCTCCAGTGTGACCAAGGCTGGGAACTCAACATCCAGGGGTATTCAATATTCAGGAAAGATAGGCAAAAAGGAAAAGGAGGTGGGGTAGCATTGCTGGTTAAAGAGGGGATTAACACAATTGTAAAGAAGGATATTAGCTCTGATGATGTGGAATCTGTATGGGTAGAACTGAGAAATACCAAGGGGCAGAAAACGTTAGTGGGAGTGGTATACAGACCCCCAAACAGTAATGCAGAGGTTGGGGATGGCATTAAAAGGGAAATTGGAGACGCGTGCAATAAGGGCACAGCAGTTGTCATGGGTGACTTTAATCTACATATAGATTGGGCTAACCAAATTAGTAACAATACTGTGGAGGAGGAATTCCTGGAGTGTATACGGGATGGTTTCCTGGACCAATATGTCGAGGAACCAACTAGAGATCAGGCCATCTTAGACTGGGTATTATGTAATGAGAAAGGATTAATTAGCAATCTTGTGCGAGGCCCCTTGGGTCGGAGCGATCATAATATGATCGAATTCTTCATTTAAGATGCAGAGTGAAGCAGTTGACTCGGAGACTAGGGTCCTGAATTTAAATAAAGGAAACTATGATGGTATGTGGCGTGAGTTGGGTAGGATTGATTGGGGAATGTCACTCAAAGGGTTGACGGTGGATAGGCAATGAAAAACATTCAAAGATCGCATGGATGAACTACAGAATTTGTTCATCCCAGTTTGGCATAAAAATAAAACAAAAAAGGCGACTCAACTGTGGCTATCAAGGGAAATTAGGGATAGCATAAGATCCAAGGAGAGGACATATAAATTGGCCAGAAAAAGCAGTAAACCTGAGGATTGGGAGCAGTTTAGGATTCAGCAAAGCAGGACAAAGGGATTAATTAAGCGGGGGAAAATGGAGTATGAGAGTAAGCTTTCAGGGAACATAAAAACTGACTGTAACAGCTTTTATAGATATGTGAAGAGAAAAAGATTGGTGAAGTCAAGCATAGGTCCCTTGCAGTCAGAATCAGGGGAATTTATAATGGGGAACAAAGAAATTGCAGACCAATTAAATACATACTTTGGTTCTGTCTTCACAAAGGAGGACACAAATAACCTCCCAGAGATGTCAGGGAACATAGGGTCTAATGAGAGGGAGGAACTGAAAGAAATCAGTATTTGTAGGGAAATGGTATTAGGGAAATTGACAGGATTGAAGGCTGATAAATCCCCAGGGCCTGATAATCTGCATCCTAGGGTACTTAAGGAAGTGGCCCTAGAAATAGTAGATGCATTGCTTGTCATCTTCCAAAATTCTATAGACTCTGGAACAGTACCCATGGATTGGAGGGCAGCTAATGTTACCTCACTATTCAAAAAAGGTGGTCGAGAGAAAACAAGGAATTACAGACCGGTAAGCCTGACATCGGTAGTGGGGAAATAGCAGAGCACTTGGAAAACAGTGACAGGATCAGACAAAGTCAACATGGATTTACAAAAGGTTAATCGTGCTTGACTAATCTACTGGAATTTTTGAGGATGTAACTGGTAAAATAGATAAAGGAGAACCAGTGGATGTGGTGCATTTGGACTTTCAGAAGGCTTTCGATAAGGTCCCGCATAAGAGATTAGCGTGTAAAGTTAAGGCACATGGGATTGGGGGCAAGGTATTTGTTAAGTCTGTGTTATATATTGCGAATTACTACACAGACCACAAGAGTAAACTTTAACAGGTCTTTACTAGTTGAAGGTCAGGGCGGAACTGCCCAATAAATCATTACACAGCACTTGTGGTCACCACCGGTATTACAGTATACAGCAGCCAAGATAAAGTAGTGCAACCCTTAAAATAGTTCTCTTACAGGTGGAACGGTTACATACACTACAATCCTCCCTTTTTAGCTTAACCGTATATATTCCCCATTAAACATAACATCATAACATATATACACAACTTCATGTAAAAACAGTTCACAGATTCAGTCTCTCTGGAGGCTTCCTGACTCGGTCCGGATAACGCCTCGGTGGTGTAGTAGTTTTCGGTGGTGTAGTAGGTTCTTTTGGCAAGGTCGATTTGGCTTGAATGCCAGTGTCGGGTTCATCTGATTCCAGTATCACCGGATCGGAGGTAGATACTATGGGTATCTCTGCTTCATCATTAGGCGTATAGAGTTGTGGAGTAGGTTGTCCCTTTTCGGATGACCCTATGATCTGGTCAACATGGCGCCTTATTATGCTTTCACCAATGTCCCCGGTATACATCAGCGGTCCTAGTCGTGTGCAAATAGTTCCAGGCTGCCATTTCTCGGTACGGTAGTCCCGGGCCAAAACTTGACCTATCTGGAAGGTTCTAGTTGGCCTTTCATTCATGCCTTGAAATTGCCGGTTCTCTACGTCCCTTCTGATGTTTGGCTTGATCAAATCCAGCCGACATCTTAGTCTTCTATTGAAAAACATCATGGCGGGAGTTTGGTTTGTAACCACATGTGTTGCATTCCTGTACGCCAACAAGAAGTTATCTACCTTATGTTGTAGATTTATGTCTTCATTACCCATGGCCTTTATGGCCTTCTTGAAGGTCTGGACAAACCTTTCAGCTAATCCATTGGTGGCGGGATGGTATGGGGCGGACGTGTAGTGCTTAACCCCATTGTTTTTTAAGAACTTCTTGAATTCTTCGGACACAAATTGCGGTCCATTAGCAGAACAGATCTGTTCCGGCAGCCCATTCCTGGCAAATATGGTCCTTAATACTGTGATGGTTTTTTCCGTGGTGGTGGAGGACATCTTTATTACCTCCGGCCACTTGGAGTGTGCATCCACCGCGATTAAGAACATTGAGTCCATAAATGGACCAGCAAAGTCGATATGTACCCTTTGCCATGGAGATGAGGGCCACTCCCATGGATGTAGAGGGGCTTGTGGTGGGGCGTTTTGGACCTTCTGGCATCCTAAACAGCTCTTGGTCATTTCTTCGATGTCTCCATCGATACCTGGCCACCACACAAACGCTCTGGCTAGGTTCTTCATTTTCACTCCACCCAGATGCCCCTCGTGAAGCTCCTTTAGCACTTTATGCTGGAGTTTGGGTGGAATTACCACTCTGGATCCACACATCAAAGTTCCTCGGCACACTGACAGCTGTTCTCTTCTTTGCGAGAATGCTGGCAACAGTGGTTCGCCATGTACTGGCCATCCCTTCACCGTTAAATCGTAGACTCGTGAGAGAGTCGGGTCATTTCTTGTTTCCTTTTCGATCGTAGAATTTGTTACTGGTAGACATTCCACTATGGTTGAGTGGAACATCTCCACTGGGTCCACTGTAGGCGCCTCATCTGCCGTTGGCAACGGTAGGCGTGATAAACCGTCAGCATTCCCATGCTGTTTTGATCCTTTGTATTCGATGTCATATTGGTGTGCCCCTAGGAAAAGGGACCACCTCTGTAGCCTTTGCGCTGTCATAATGGAAACGCCCTTTTTAGGGTTGAATATGGATACCAACGGCTGGTGGTCTGTCAGCAGTGTAAACTTCTGGCCCTGCAGGTAATGATTAAACTTCTTTACTCCCCACACCAGGCTGAGAGCCTCCCGATCTATCTGAGCATAGTTGCGCTCAGCGGAGGTCAATGATCTGGATGCAAATGCGACTGGCCTTTCCGAGCCATTTGGCAACTTGTGTGAGAGTACTGCTCCAATACCATAAGGAGAAGCATCACAAGCTAAACGAATAGGTAGCGTTGGTTTGAGGTGAGCCAACACTTCCTCTGAGGTGATCAATGCCTTGCTTTTGCGAAAGGCCTTCTTACAGTCCTCGCTCCACTTCCATGGTACTTCTTTCTGCAAAAGAGCATTCAGCGGATGCAGCACCGTGGATAGATTTGGCAGAAACTTATGGTAATAGTTAATCAACCCTAGGAACGACCTCAACTGGGATACATTTTCCGGAGCGGGAGCCTTCACAACAGCTTCGATCTTGTCAGGTGACTTGTGCAGCCCCTCCTGGTCAATGATATGACCACAGTACGAGATCTGTTTCTGAAAGAACTCACATTTCTGGCGATTAACTCGAAGGCCATATTCCTTCAACCTGGTGAGCACCAGTTTCAAATTAGCAAGGTGTTCCTCATCGTCATCTCCTGTAATCAGGATATCGTCCAAGTAACATTGAGTGCTTGGAATTCCCTGTAATACCTGCTCCATGGCCCTCTGCCAAATTGCTGGAGCCGAAGTCACTCCAAAAACCAGTCTATTATATCGATACAAGCCTCTGTGCGTGTTGATTGTGAGATACTGGCGCGATTCTTCCTCAACTTCCATCTGTAAATACGCTTGCGCCAGGTCTATCTTGGTGAAGCGTTTCCCGCCAGACAATGAAGCAAAGATATCCTCAATCCGCGGAAGCGGATATTGCACCGTGTGAAGCACCGGATTAACTGTGATCTTGAAGTCTCCACAGATGCGGACCTTCCCCAGTTCCCCTGGCTTGTTACTCGATGAACGCTTCATGACGGGAACAATGGGCGTGGCCCACTCACACCAGTGCACCTTAGACAGTACTCCTGAACGTTCTAGCCCTTCCAGCTCAGCCTCCACAGCAGGTCGTATCGCATAAGGTACCGGTCTGGCTTTGAAAAATTTTGGGGTTGCATGTTCTGCAATCTTGATTTTTGCCTTAATTCCTCTGTGTTCCCAGTCCCTGTTGGAACACCTCTTTTTAGCCTCATCCAATATTCTGGACAATCGTTCAGGTTTGACATCTTTTTTTCTCGGAATCTACCGTTATTGTGTTTAGGGAGTGCCAGTCCATATTTATTTTCCTGATCCACTCCCGTCCCAGAAGTGGTGGACCTCCCTCAGGTAGTACATATAAGTCCATTCCTTGGTGTTCTTTGCCCTTGTGTACCACCTTGACTTTTATCTTCCCGATGGGGTATACTCTTTGCCCCGTGTATGTCTGCAATACTATCTTCGTATCCCATAGGGGAATATGTTTGAATAACCTTTTGTAATCTTGCTTATTCATGACCGTCAATGCCGATCCGGTGTCCAATTCCATCTTCATTTGGACTCCTGCTATCTGCAGTGTGACCTAGATAGTTTGTCGGTCAGCTTCCTTACTCACATTGTGAATTCTCAGACTACCCAGTTCCTTGCTGTTGGAGTCTAAATCCGAATTCTGTTCATCCGAACTCTTCTCAGCCACCTTATGTACCTTTCTGCACTTTTCCTGCGGTGACTTTTTGTTGCTGGTCTTCTTTCCTGACCGGCATACTTTAGCTATGTGACCAAGCTTGCCACATTTTCTACATTCCTGGTTTTTAAACCAGCATTGGTTCTGATCGTGTGTTGTCTTCCCACAACGATAACATTTCGTTGTACCCGAAGCCATTTGATCTACGCTGAGTACCGCTGCCTTCAGCTGCATTTCCGCAGTGCCTCTCGCTGCGGCTTCGTGCGATGTTGCAATAGAGACAGCCTTATCAAGTGCAAGATCATTCTCTTCAAGTAGCCGCTTTTGTGTTCCTTCTTTCGACAACCCACACACGAATTTTTGTCTCAGTGCCTCTGTCAGGCTTTCCCCAAACTGGCAGTATTTCGCTAGCTTACGCAGTTCAATTAAATACTCCGCGTTGCTTTCCTCTTTCAGTTGCGTTCTCGCATAAAATTTAAATCGTTCCGCTAACATCAGCGGTGTGGGGTTCAAATGATTCTTCAGGACAGCAACAATTTTAGCGAAAGCCTGATCCGCCGGTTTAGCTGGTGATAGAAGATGCTTCAATAGCCCGTATGTCTTCGCACCCATTGAGTTTAGTAAGGTTAGTGCTTTATCTTCATCTGATATTTTATTTGCCTTACAATATATCTCTATGCGTTCTACATACGTGGCCCAATCTTCCACATCGGGATCGAAATCGTTGATGTTACCACGCTTGGGCATCCTCGCGATCTTCTTGAGAAACAAAAGAATTATTTTATTTATTTATTTTTTGTTTTTTTTTACAAAATGGCGGTTTCCCGCGCTTGTCTTCTTCCCCCGCCTCCGAAAATGGCGGCTTCCCGCGTTTGCCTTTCTCCCCCGCTGGCTGTAATGGCGATTGCCGTATTGCTGCGTTCGCCCTCCCCCAGCGGTTTTCAAATCGTGCCTCCCAGCCCCTCTTGCAGTCCGGTCCTTTCCCCCCCCCCCCGGCTGCGGCTGAGTTCTCCGTGGTTTTTTTTTTTTTTTTAATTTTCTCCCGTGCCTTACGCTGACCCGGTCGCTGCGCCTCGCGGCCTCGGTAGCTGCCCGGCCTTTTTCACCGGTCGCAGTCGAGCTCTCTCTCGACGCTGTTGCGTCTCCCAGCCCGCTTGCAGCCCGGTCTTTCGCACCGGCTGCGTTTGCATTCACCGCGGCTTCCGTGCCTTATGCTGCCCCAGTCTCAGCGCCTCTGGCCCCGACTTCTGTCCGGCTCTTTTCCCCGGCCGTGGTCGAGTTCTCCGCCCTTATATCCTCCGTTTTTCCCTCCCCTACTTCACAGTCAACGTGGCCGACTTGCTGCTCGTCGCTGATCGGCTTACCCACCACCGTGATAGAAGGGATGATCACTGCCTGTTGCTGATGGAAGGCTTCGTGTCAGAATTCTTCCTGTGCTCTGCAGACCCGAGTCTTCTCTCAGCAGAATGATGAGGGCGGATGCCTCCTCTCGACGCCTGTTAAACTGCCTTGGATGTATCTCTGCCGCAGATCGTACTCGTCGCCACTGTTAAGTCTGTGTGTTATATTGCGAATTACTACACAGACCACAAGAGTAAAATTTAACAGGTCTTTACTAGTCGAAGGTCAGGGCGGAACTGCCCAATAAATCATTACACAGCACTTATATACCGGTGTGGTCACCACCGGTATTACAGTATACAGCAGCCAAGATAAAGTAGTGCAACCCTTAAAATAGTTCTCTTAAAGGTGGAACGGTTACATACACTACAGTATTGACTGCGATAGAGAACTGGTTGGCAGACAGAAAGCAAAGAGTTGGAATAAACGGGTCTTTTTCTGAGTGGCAGGCAGTGACTAGTGGGGTGCCGCAGGGATCGGTCCTAGGACCCCAGCTATTCACAATATATATTAATGATCTAGACGAGGGAACTAGATGTAATATCTCCAAGTTTGCAGACGACACAAAGCTGGGTGAGCGTGTGTGCTGTGAGGAGGATGCCGAGAAACTCCAGTATGATTTGGACAGGTTGGGTGATTGGGCAGAAGCATGGCAGATGCAATATAACGTGGATAAATGCAAGGTTATTCACTTTGGTGTCAAAAACAGGAAGGCAGATTATTATCTGAATGGCAATAGATTGGGAGAAGGGGAAGTGCAACGAGACCTGGGTGTCCTTGTGCACCAGTCGCTGAAGGTAAGCATGCAGCTGCAGCAGGCGGTTAAGAAGGCAAATGGTATGTTGGCCTTCGTAGCAAGAGGGTTTGAGTACAGGAACAAGGATGTCTTGCTGCAGTTGTACAGGGCCTTGGTGAGACCACACCTTGAGTATTGTGTGCAGTTTTGGTCACCTTATCTGAGGAAGGATGTTCTTGCCATGGAGGGAATGCAGCGAAGATTCACTAGGCTGATACCTGGGATGGCAGGAATGACTTATGAGGAGAGATTGGGTCGATTGGGCTTATACTCGCTGGAGTTTAGAAGAATGAGAGGGGATCTCATTGAAACTTATAAAATTCTAACAGGACCAGACAGACTAGATGCAGGAAGGATGTTCCTGATGGCTGGGGAGTCCAGAACCAGGGGTCACAATCTAAGGATAAGGGGTAAGCCATTTAGGACAGAGATGAGGAGGAATTTCTTCATCCAGAGAGTGGTGAACCTGTGGCATTCTCTACCACAGAAGGCAGTAGAGGCCAATTCATCAAATATATTCAAGAAGGAGTTAGATATATTTCTTAAGGCTAAAGGGATCAAGGGATATGGGGAGAAAGCAGGGACAGGGTACTGAATTTGGATGATCAGCCATGATCTCATTGAATGGCGGAGCAGGCTCGAGGGGCCGAATGGCCGAATTCTGCTCCTATCTTCTGTATTTTCCCCCCCTTCGATCCCCTCTCTCCCCTTCCCTTCGATCCCTTCGCTCCCCTTCCCTTCGATCCCCTCGCTCCCCCCCACAATCCCCTCTCCCCCCGTTTATCCCCTATATTGACCAGAAACTCAAGTGGACTCACCACATAAAAGCCATGGCTACTAGAGATTGGTTATTCTGCAGTGAGTGTCTCTCCACCACCTCCAAGGCACAAGTCAGGAGTGTGATGGAATCTCTTCACTTGCCTGGATAGGTTCAACTGCAAAGAAGCTTGAGACCATCCAGGACAAAGCAGTCTGACTGATCGGCACCTCATCCACCACCGCCACACTGTGACTGCAATTTGTACTATCTTCCAGACTAGCAACCTCCGCTACCTAGAAGGACAAGGGCAGCAGCTGCATGCGAACACCATCACCTCAAAATTCCCCTCCAAGTCACACACTGGGTCCAAATCCTGGCACTCCCTACCTTCCAGGATTGTAGGAGTACCTTCTCCACATGAACTGCAGTGGTTCAAGAAGGCCCACTACCACCTTTTTAAGGGCAACTAGGGATGGGTAATAAATGCTGCACTTGCCAGCAACGCCTACATCCTGCAAATTAATTTTTAGAAAGTCAGGGACATGAAGCACAGTCATCTCTTGTTCTCACTGCCTGAACAAAAGTAATAATACCTATGTTATTTTTCTTGCCTGGGCATATAAATTGTTGGAAATCATATTAAGACCAAAAGAAACCTATTTGAAACTTGAATTCGGAAGAAGTAATGCCCAAGAAATAATTAATTATTGGGCAAAATATTAAATTTAAGAGTGTTTCTCCTGCCCTGAAAGGAAAAGGGCAGATGGTTGTGGTAATCCAAATTTTCTATGACTTCCTTTTGCAAACTGTGAGTTACTAATGTGTGCTTTAAATGGGTGGTTATCTGAATTCCCAAGTACTGAGTTGAAAGAAATTAGAACACCACTTAAAGGGTCATCTTTGTATCTCATTATGGAAACAATTAGCAGACATCGTAAGTACTTCTGCTAAGTCCCAGTTTGTTTTGTAAGTGGAAAAGTACCCGTGGATCCCTCTGTAGACAGCACTGGTGGGGGAAATGATCCTTGATGGCTATCTATAATAGCATCTCCAAGAAGGCACATCCTGTTGATTTCCCCCCCGCCCCCCCACCTGTCTTTCTTGCTGCTCAACTGTTTGAGAATTGCAGTAGCATTTCAGCACCAAAGTTAAACATTCATCAAGCTTTCAATTATTACTTTAGTTCTCTGTCAGCCTCCTGCGGATTAAACAATGGCTCTTGGTTCTGTTCATTTCTCTGCTTTTAGAACATTCGGCGCTAAGAAATTGCAGAAAATGATTTTTGCAGATGTTACGTGAAATGAAGGCTGTTACTTTGAAAGCTCAAACTGTCAGTTTGACTTCATGTTTGAAACGCCAAAGAATTAAATTTTTCTCATTTCCTTCAGAGAACAATATCAACAGAGTCACAGGGTCTACATTTTGCACTCATGATGTTCCATAATGCTTGACATGCCTTTCTATAGAGCATCACTCCAGGAAAAAATATTAATCCAGTGAGAAAACTGATACGTTTCATTCTTAGAAACTTAACTTGTGTTGTAGATTTCAAGATTAGAACACGCTGCACAAAATGTCAATTTGATCGCAGACAGCTTTCACTCAAAGGAACTGCAAGCATTTCATCATGGATCTTCAGTTGCTTTATAAGAAACCATTTAACTATCTTCTCATTAGTAGAACTGTAGAAGGCTGGGTCATAGCCCCCGAGGATATTTATTAAGCTTAAAACTTTTTTTTAAATATTCAATAGGTAATTTATTAAACAAATGGCTTTTGAGCAGCTTCTTGGCTGCTGACATCTGAGGAGTAGCAGCCAGAGGCCCTGTGGCCTAAAGTTTGTCCTGGAGGGGAAAAGAAGGAGGCAAAAAGAAGTGTTTGCCTGCAGCAATGTTCTATCTTTGAGCTGTCCCCAGGCTCCCACAGACTGGAGGGTCTGACGGGGCCACAGTGCTATCCCTAACACCTTCCTTTTTTCAGGTTACTCTGAAAATGGGCACGCAACAGAAAGAAGAACAGCAAATAGAGGCAGTAGGTCTACAAGCCCCCACTCCACCCCACCCACCACCCCTCTCAGAGAGCCCTGGAAATCTCAATGTAATGGGTTTCCGCCACCTTTTCCTGAACTTTCTGCCCAGGGATTGGGTATTCTCTGTTGGCAAAGGTCAGGAAACTTGTTCCTTATATCCTCTTACCATGATCAACACTACATAAAATTGGTATACCGGAGCGGCGGACCTGGGTGTGGAGTGAGGACCGCGGTGGAGCTTAAAAGCGGCGGCAACGAGGCGAGGCCCGACCAGAGCGGCGGACCTGGGTGTGGAGTGAGGACCGCGGCGGAGCTTAAAAGCGGAGGCAACGAGGCGAGGCCCGATCAGAGCGGCGGACCTGGGTGTGGAGTGAGGACCACGGCGGAGCTTAAAAGCGGCGGCAACGAGGCGAGGCCCGACCAGAGCGGCGGACCTAGGTGTGGTGTGAGGACCGCAGCAGAGCTTAAAAGCGGCGGCAACGAGGCGAGGCCCAACCAGAGCGGCGGACCTGGGTGTGGAGTGAGGACCGCGGCAGAGCTTAAAAGCAGCGGCAAGGAGGCGAGGCTTACCAATTCAGCAGCGGGAGAGAGGTAAAAAGTAATCAAAGTGTGACATCACCAGGAAGCAGGTAAGTGATTGGTTGGTGAGTATTTCTCTCTTTTTTAAACTTTAACTCTGTGGTTTATAGTTACTAAGGTCTCTCTGGTGTAGTGAGGACTGTTGGTAAACCATTTAACTGTAGTGTAATTAGCGGGATTGATTGATTCAATTTAAATTCAATTAATTAAAGGGTAAGTCATGGCAGGACAGCCCGGCTATGTGGTATGCTCCTCCTGTGATATGTGGGAACTCAGGGACACTTCCTGTGTCCCTGACAACTACATGTGCAGGAAGTGCATCCAGCTGCAGCTACTGACAGACCACATTGCGGCACTGGAGCTGCGATTGGATTCGTACTGGCGCGTTCGCGATACTCGGGATGACGGGAATAGCACGTTTACGGAGTTGGACACACCGCAGGTAAAGGTTGGACCAACAGGCAGAGTACTAGGCGCAGGCAGGTAGTGCAGGGGTCCCCTGTGGACATCCCCCTCTCAAACAGATACACCACTTTGAGTGCTGTTTGGGGGGGGATGGCTTATCAGAGGAAAGCAGCAGCAGCCAACTTCCTGGCACCAGGGGTGGCTCTACTGCACAGGATGGGAGGAAAAAGAGCGGAAGAGCTATAGTAATAGGGGATTCTATTGTAAGGGGAATAGATAGGCGTTTCTGTGGCCGCAAACGAGACTCCAGGATGGTGTGTTGCCTCCCTGGTGCAAGGGTCAAGGATGTCTCAGAGCGGCTGCAGAACACCTTGGAAGGGGAGGGTGAACAGCCAGTTGTCGTGGTACATATAGGCACCAACGATATAGGTAAAAAGCGGGATGAGGTCCTAAAAGCAGAATATAGGGAGTTAGGAGGTAAATTAAAAAAAATAGGACCTCAAAGGTAGTAATCTCAGGATTGCTACCAGTGCCACGTGCTAGCCAGAGTAGAAATAGAAGGATATTTCAGATGAATACGTGGCTAGAGGAATGTTGCAACGGGGAGGGATTCAAGTTCCTGGGACATTGGAACTGGTTCTGGGGGAGGTGGGACCAGTTCAAACCGGACGGTTTGCACCTGGGCAGGGCTGGAACCAATGTCCTAGGGGGAGTGTTTGCTAGTGCTCTGGGGGAGGGTTTAAACTAAAATGGCAGGGGTTTGGGAACCTGAGCAGGGAGACAGAGGAAAGGGAAACAAGGATAAAAGCAAAAGATAGGAAGGAGAAAAACAAAAGTGGCAGTCAGAGAAATCAATGGTTTAAATCAAATGTGGCCACAGTAAATAATAATTCTAATAGGTCTAAGAGCGTTAAAAAAAACAAGCCTGAAGGCTTTGTGTCTTAATGCGAGGAGCATTCGTAATAAGGTGGATGAATTGGCTGCGCAAATAGAAGTAAACGAATATGATTTGGTTGGGATTACGGAAATGTGGCTGAAGGATGGCCAAGGCGGGGAACTCAACATCCAGGGGTATTCGATATTCAGGAAAGATAGGCAAAAAGGAAAGGGAGGTGGGGTAGCATTACTGGTTAAAGAAGGGATTAACACAATTGTAAGGAAGGATATTCGCTCTGATGATGTGGAATCTGTATGGGTAGAATTGAGAAATACTAAGGGGCAGAAAATGTTAGTGGGAGTGGCATATAGACCTCCAAACAGTAAGGCAGAGGTTGGGGATGGCATTAAAAGGGAAATTGAAGAAGCGTGCAATAAGGGCACAGCAGTCATCATGGGTGACTTTAATTAATCTACATATAGATTGGGCTAACCAAATTAGTAACAGTACTGTGGAGGAGGAATTCCTGGAGTGTTTACGAGATGGTTTCCTGGACCAATATGTCGAGGAACCAACCAGAGATCAGGCCATCTTAGACTGGGTATTATGTAACGAGAAAGGATTAATAAGCAATCTTGTTGTATGAGGCCCCTTGGGTCGGAGCGATCATAATATGATCGAATTCTTCATTTAAGATGGAGAATGAAGTAGTTGACTCGGAGACTAGGGTCCTAAATTTGAATAAAGGAAACTACGATGGTCTGAGGAGCGAGTTGGGTAGGATTGATTGGGGAATGGCACTCAAAGGGTTGATGGTGGATAGGCAATGGCAAACATTCAAAGACCGAATGGATGAACTGCAGAATTTGTTCAACCCAGTTTGGCATAAAAATAAAAAGGTGACTCAACCATGGCTAACAAGGGAAATTAGGGATAGCATAAGATCCAAGGAGAGGACATATAAATTGGCCAGAAAAAGCAATAATCCTGAGGATTGGGAGCAGTTTAGGATTCAACAAAGGAGGACAAAGGGATTAATTAAGAAGGGGAAAATAGAATATGAGAGCAAGCTTTCAGGGAACATAAAAACTGACTGTAAAAGCTTTTATAGATATGTGAAGAGAAAAAGATTGGTGAAGTCAAGCGTAGGTCCCTTGCAGTCAGAATCACAGGAATTTATAATGGGGAACAAAGAAATGGCAAACCAATTAAATACATATTTTGGTTCTGTCTTCACAAAGGAGGACACAAATAACCTCCCAGAGATGCCGGGGAACATAGGGTCTGATGAAAGGGTGGAACTGAAAGAAATCAGTATTTGTAGGGAAATGGTGTTAGGAAAATTGATGGGACTGAAGGCCAATAAATCCCCAGGGCCTGATAATCTACATCCTAGGGTACTTAAGGAAGTGGCCCTAGAAATAGTAGATGCATTGCTGGTCATCTTCCATAAATCGATAGACTCTGGAACAGTACCCATGGATTGGAGGGTAACTAATGTTACCCCACTATTCAAAAAAAGTGGAAGAGAAAAAGCAGGGAATTATCGACCGGTAAGCCTGACATCGGTAGTGGGGAAAATGCTAGAGTCCATTATAAAAGATGTAATAGCAGAGCACTTGGAAAGCAGTGATGGGATTGGACAAAGTCAACATGGATTTACAAAAGGTAAATCGTGCTTGACTAACCTACTGGAATTTTTTGAGGATGTAACTGGTAAAATACATAAGGGAGAACCAGTGGATGTGGTATATTTGGACTTTCAGTAGGCTTTCGATAAGGTCCCGCATAAGAGATTAGCATGCAAAATTAAGGCACATGGGATTGGGGGCAAGGTATTGACTTGGATAGAGAACTGGTTGGCGGATAGAAAGCAAAGAGTTGGAATAAACGGGTCATTTTCCGAGTGGCAGGCAGTGACTAGTGGGTACCGCAAGGATCGTTCCTAGGACCCCAGCTGTTCACAATATATATTAATGATCTGGACGAGGGAATTGGATGTAATATCTCCAAATTTGCAGACGACACAAAGCTGGGTGGGAGGGTATGCTGCGAGGAGGATGTCGTGAAACTCCAGTACGATTTGGACAGGTTGGGTGATTGGGCAGAAACATGGCAAATGCACTATAATGTGGATAAATGTGAGGTTATCCACTTTGGTGGCAAAAGCAGGAAGGCAGACTTTTATTTGAATGGCAATAGGTTAGGAGAAGGGGAAGTGCAAAGAGACCTGGGTGTTCTTGTGCACCAGTCGCTGAAGGTAAGCATGCAGGTGCAGCAGGCGGTTAAGAAGGCAAATGTTATGTTGGCCTTCGTAGGAAGAGGGTTCGAGTACAGGAACAAGGATGTCTTGCTGCAGTTGTACAGGGCCTTGGTGAGACCACACCTTGAGTATTGTGTGCAGTTTTGGTCGCCTTATCTGAGGAAGGACGTTCTTGCCATGGAGGGAGTACAGCGAAGATTCACCAGGCTGATGCCTGGGATGGCAGGAATGACGTATGAGGAGAGATTGTGTCAATTGGGCTTATACTCACTGGAATTTAGAAGATTGAGAGGGGATCTCATCGAAACCTATAAAATTTTGTCAGGCCTGGACAGACTTGATGCAGGAAGGATGTTTCCGAAGGCCAGGGAATCCAGAACCAGGGGTCATAGTCTAAGGATAAGGGGTAAGACATTTAGGACTGAAATGAGGAGGAATTTCTTCACCCAGAGAGTGGTGAACCTGTGGAATTCTCTGCCACAGGGCGGTGGAGGCCAGTTCATTAAATATATTCAAGAAGGGGCTGGATATATTTCTTAAGGCTAAAGGGATCAAGGGATATGGGGAGAAGGCAGGGACAGGGTACTGAATTTGGATGATCAGCCATGATCTCATTGAATGGCGGAGCAGGCTCGAGGGGCCGAATGGCCTACTCCTGCTCCTACCTTCTATGTTTCTATGTGTGTTTTGTCCATCACGTTCCATACATTAGACACCAGATATACTTTGTTACAGATTAAACAAAAATCCAGAACAAGAGGGCATAAATATAAGAGAGCCAGTAACAGATCAAATAAAGAATTTAAAATAGAGTGGGTGAGACTGTGGGACTCTGTGTTTGGAGCAGCTGGCAATGCTGCATTTAAGGGGAGGCTTTCTGAATTCATGCGGGAGAAAGGAATAGAGGGATATGGGGCAAGCTGGGAAGAAGGCATTTGAGTGGGAGGAGGCTCGTGTGGAGTATAAATAGTGGCATAGACCAGTTGTGCCGAATGGCCTGTTTCTGTGCTGTAGATTCTATGTATTTCTATGTAATCTTTACAAAGCGAGAAAGAAAACCAGCCATTTAATGGAGGTGTTTCTGATTGCAGCCTGAAACCTACAAGCATTCCCTATTCTGCACAGTTCCTTCACCAAACACTGAAACTCCAATTGACCAAAGGTTCAGCTTACTTAACAATTTGTGGCCTTAACCGAACACAGATTCGTCTTATCGGCAGAATACTACATTGTGCATTACATGGTATTACACTCCCATCATCACAAAGCATCATGTTGCCCAACTTGCCATAACCATGCCTACAAGAGATCTACTATTAATACATATATAGATAAATAACCTTGTGTTGATCCTACGTACAGTACAATGTATTTACAGAAAAATACAAGTCCCGATCGGCTCAAACTTCTGAAGGACCAAACAAGAATCATCTTCACTGGCTTTGAGCATTTTCCTCACAATTCTTTCCAAATCCTTTCATGGGTGATATACACCTCTTCCCCACTCCCACACGCCAACACTCCTCCCTTGCAACAGTGTAACTTCTGACCCACTTTGAGCCACAAGTGATCTGCTAGTATAGCACTAAAAATTAAATGTTCATAATAAACACATACAAAATTGAATAATTCTGAAAAAAATCATAAACTTGCCCTACTTGTTTCAGAACTCTTCTATAAGGCACCTCATTGGGTCTGGTAAACACCTACAACCACAGATCCTGACACAGGCCCACAGTAAGCTAAACCTTCATTTTAAAAAAGTCCTTCCCAGACCCTGTAATTTTTTTATATAACTGGACTACAACTCAGAAACCAAAATATGTCCATATTTTTAAAAATGCCCGTTCTGAGTCCCTCATGTACGACTCCCCTCCCTAACTACCCTGAGTCCCCAGACACTAAGCTGCTCTCTGCTCACCATCACTGCCATCCTTTCACTCGCAGCACAGCAAGGAAACAAACACTGCAGTAAAAAAAAATCGTGATTACATCCTCAAAGAATCTCTGTAATCCCATCTGCCCTCTCACGTGGACGTGAAAGATCCCATGGCACTATTTCGAAGAAGAGCAGGGGAATTCTCCCGAAGCCCTGGCCATTACTTATCCCTCAGCCAACACCTAACAACAGATTATCTGATTGTTTATCTCGTTGCTGTCTGTGGGACTTTACTGTGCACAAGCTGGTTGCTGCATTTCCATTACAACAGTGATTGCTCTTCAAAAGCACTTAATTGCCTGTAAAGTGCTTTGGGATGTCCTGAGGTCATGAAAGTTGCTATATAAATGCAAGTTCTTTTAAATCTGAGTATTAAGCAGTATAATAATAAAGAAAGGACTTGTATTTATATAGCACCTTTCATATCCTCAGGACATTCCTATTCATGTTACAGTCAATTAATTACCTTTGAAGTATACTCACTGTTGTTATGCAGGGAAACATGGCACCAATTTGTGCACCGCAAGGACCTATGAGATAAATGCCCAGTTAATCTGTTTTGTTGATTTTGGTTGAGGGTCAAATGTTGGCCAGGACACCAGGATGACACCCCTGCTCTTCAAATGTTGCCATACTTTTGAAGTGCAGTCACTGTTGTACTGCTCTTCAAATAGTGCCATGGGATTTTTTTACATCTACCTGAACAGGCAGACATTTCATTCAAAAGACACCCCCTCCAACAGTGCAGCACTCCTTCAGTTCTGCACTGAAGTGTCAGCCTAGATTAGGTGCTCAAGTCTTGGAGTGGGGCTTGATCTCCTGACACAGTGACTTAGAGGTGAGAGCATTAGTGTAAGTTGTATTTATACTGCAACGTTTGTGTTGTTGCAATGATATAAATCCGAAGCCAGGCTACAACATAAGAACATAAGAAATAGGAGCAGGAGTAGGCCATTTGGCCCTTCGAGCCTGCTTCACCATTCAGTAAGATCATGGTTGATATTGTACCTCATCTTCACTTTCCTGCACTATCCTCATATCCCTTGATTCCCTTAATATTCAAAAATCGATCAATCTCTGTCTTGAATATACTCAATGACTGAGCCTCCACAGCCCTCTGGGGTAGAGAATTCCAAAGATTCACCACCCGCTGAGTGAAGAAGTTTCTCCTCATCTCAGTCCTAAATGGCTGACCCCTTAGTCTGAGACTGTGACCCCTGGTTCTAGACTCCCCAGCCAGGGGAAACATCTTCCCTGCATGTACCCTGTCAAGCCCTGTAAGAATTTTGTATGTTTCAAATGTGATCACCTCTCATTCTTCTAAACTCTAGAGAATATAGGCCTAGTCTACTCAATCTCTCCTCTTAGGACAATCCCCCATCCCAGAAACCAGTCTGGTGAACCTTCGTTGCACTCTCTCTATGGCAAGTATATCCTTCCTTAGGTGACTTGGGAGAGAAGCAATAGGAGACTCCCTGGAGAACAGTCTCGTATTGCTTGTTTCAGGTACTGCACAGATTGTATAGTTCCAAATTTTTTCCAGTTCTGACGAAGGGTCATCGATCTGAAACGTTAACTCTGTTTCTCTCTCCACGATGCTGCCTGACCTGCTGAGTGTTTCCAGCATTTTCTGTAGTTTCAGATTTCCAGCATCTGCAGTATTTTGCTATTGTATAGTTCCAATGCAGGGTCCCTTGGATTCCCAGGTCACTCCTTAGACCTACCTGCAGTTAAATTGTTTACCCAGATGCATCTGCTCATGTTCTCCAAACATTTAAATTTCAACTGCTGGGGAGGAGGTACACCCATATGTGCAGGTTCAGGAGCTCTCCATCGGTAGGGGAATTCCAGTTCCAGCCAGGTGGTATAAATAGGAGACCAGGAGTCTTCCCCCCCGCACAACTGACCCTTTCTCCCGCTTTCAAAATTCCCGTTCTACCTGAGCCCCTCCTCCTGGCCTGTTACCCTCTCTAGATCTTTTCATCGCTAACTGCCGCCGCGACATCGGCCGTCTCCATTTCTCTGCTCCCCTCACTCCAACCTACCTCCCTCTGAACTTGCAGCACTCCATTCTCTTAGATCCAACCCTGACATTGTCATTAAACCTGCTGACAAGGGTGATGCTATTGTTGTTTGGCGAACTGACCTCGACCTAGCGGAAGCTGAACACCAACTCTCCGACACCACCTCCTACCTCAACCTGGACCGTGACCCCACTACCGAACATCAAACCACCGTTTCCAAGACTGTCACTGACCTCATCTCCTCTGGAGATCTTCCCCCGCCACGGCCACCAACCTCATAGTTCCCCAACCCCGCACAGCCCGCTTCTACCTCCTTCCCAAGAACCACAAACAGGACTGCCCTGGTAGACCCATCGTTTCAGCCTGTTCTTGTCCCACGGAACTTATCTCTTCCTATCTCAACTCTATCTTTTCTCCCCTTGTCCAGTCTCTTCCCACCTACATCCGCGACTCTTCGGACGCCCTCCGCCACTTTAACAGTTTCCTGGCCCCAACCGCTTCCTTTTCACCATGGATGTACAATCCCTCTACACCTCCATCCCCCACCAGGATGGCCTGAGGGCGCTCCGCTTCTTCCTTGAACAGAGGCCTGACCAGTCCCCATCCACCACTACCCTCCGCCTGGCTGAACTTGTTCTCACATTGAACAACTTCTCCTTGAACTCCACTCATTTCATCCAAATCAAAGGTGTTGCTATGGGTACCCGCATGGGTCCTAGCTATGCCTGCCTTTTCGTGGGATATGTGGAACATTCTTTGTTTCAGTCCTACTCTGGTCCCCTCCCTCACCTCTTTTTTCTGATACATTGATGACTGTATCGGTGCCGTTTCCTGCTCTCGCCCTGAACTCGACAATTTCATTCACTTTGCCTCCAATTTCCACCCTTCCCTCACCTTCACATGGTCCATCTCTGACTCTTCCCTTCCCTTCCTCGACTTCTCTATCTCCATCTCTGGGGCTAGGTTATTAACCAATATTCACTACAAGCCCACTGACTCCCACAGCTACCTGGACTACACTTCTTCCCACCCCGCCTCCTGTAAGGACTCTATTCCATTCTCCCAGTTTCTCCATCTCCGCCGCATCTGCTCCGACAATGCCACCTTCCACACCAGTGCTTCCGACATGTCTTCCTTTTTCCTCAACCGAGGATTCCCCTCTACCGTGGTTGACATGGCCCTCGACCGCGTCCGTTCTATCTCCTGCACTTCTGCCCTCACCCCTGCCCCTCCCTCCTGGAACCACGATAGGGTTCCCCATGTCCTCACCTTTCACCCCACCAGCCTCCACATTCAACGGATCATCCTCCACCATTTCCGCCACCTCCAAAGTGATCCCACCACCAAACGCATCTTCCCCTCCCCTCCCCTTTCAGCATTCCGTAGGGACCGCTCCCTCCGAGACACCCTAGTCCACTCCTCTACCACCCCCAGCACCCCTTCCCCTTCACCTGGCACCTTCCTGCGCAAGCGCAGGAGATGTAACACCTGCCCGTATACCTCCCCTCTTCCCACTGTCCAGGGCCCCAAACACCCCTTCCAGGTGAAACAGCGATTTACTTGTACTTCTTGCAATCTAGTATACTGTATTCACTGCTCTCAATGCAGTCTCCTCTACATTGGGGAGACCAAATGCAGATTGGGTGACCGCTTTGCGGAACACCTCCGTTCAGTCTGTAAGGGTGACCCCGAGCTTCCGGTCGCCTGTCATTTTAATTCACCGCTCCATTCCCACTCGGACCTCACCGTCTGCGGCCTCTTGTATTGTTCCACGGAAGCTCAACGTAAGCTCGAGGAACAGCACCTCATCTTCCGATTAGGCACTTTACAGCCTTCTGGACTCAATATCGAGTTCAACAATTTCAGATCATAACCTCGGCCCCATTACATTTTTACTTATATTTTTTATCCACAACTTTGTTTTGGTTTCTCCACCCCCCTTTTTTTTTCTCTCTCTCCCACATGGCAACTGTCTCCCATTCTGCCAGCGCATTTCACACCTAATCTAGAGCCGTCTTTTGTCTCCACTAGTCCTATCACCATCTTGTCTCGTTTTGAATACCTCTTTATGTCTCTTTTGTTCTCTCCCAGCCCGGCCTCTTAATCTATTTCATTCCCTGTGCCTCTTTAGTCTTGATAAAGGGTTTTGACCCGAAACATTGACTCTAATTTCTCTCCATGGATGTTGCCTGGCCTGCTGAGTTTTTCCAGCATTTTCTGTTGTTATTTCGGATTTCCAGCATCTGCAGTATTTTGCTATCGTAAATAGGATGCTTCCTTGCAGGAACCAATACTGTAGCTACTGCCCTGAGCCCACAGCTGCAGTAAAAATGCAGCTTAAAAAGTACCCAGTCTCCGGATTATAAATTCTAGCACCGTTCAGAAAGTTAGTTGTTGCTAATATGTTTAAAGACTTCAATTGCAAGGGCTAGAAATTGGGTACCTTAGCACCTCCTGTTAGTGCCTCCAGGGGGCGCTAAAGGGGCGCAAATGACTTTTCACCCAGGCGCGGCACCACTAATGACTCCTGCTAAATTCAACGGGGGTTTAGTGGGGGCGGTAACCGATAGCGCTGGAGACTGTAATCCTTCCTCATGGTTTCAGATGAATGGCCTGTGCTGTAAATTTCTATGATTCTATGACACTGCAACCTTTTCTCACATGTTCAATCTCAATTGAATGCCTCCTTTTAAGCACTCCCAGGTATACACTATTCGCTGTCGGATAAATTCTCTGATTCCACATTCCCAATGGGGAATTGCGCTTTAAGGGAGCACATGTCAGGAAATCGGAATTAGTGTTTTAGCCCCATCTGCAACCTGTACTTACTTTGAATATGGCTCCCTGCTGGGTGTATGGAATCAGGGAATTTACCCAATTTAGGTCTTATCTCATATCTAACATAACAAACAGGGATTTAAGGCTGTAAATCAATCCTGGAAACTTTGAGTGTTCATGACATCAAGGGAACTTCAACTATTGCATTTTATAACTCCTTACTGGCTAGCTACTGTTCCATACATAATGATCTTCTTTGAATATGTAAAAAGTATAGTGAATAGTGTTATATATAGAGAGGTTTTTCTATAATTGATTAATCAGTGAGTAATCGGCAATTATGGTATATAATAGAAGAGTGGGACGGGCAGAGGGGGTCTGCCATTGTTCCTCACAGAGTCACTCAAGTGTACAGATATTGGGCACAAACACCAACAGTAAATGTCGACTGGCGGGCACGGCAGGGCAGTGTCCTATAAACGCCAGTAATGACGTTCCAATTTAATTGGTAAGCTTACATTTGGTTGCTTTATTTTAAGCATATTAGTTTAACTGGACCACTTGTTAATTTATTATATTAGTGGTGCCCTAAAAGGGGCACTTGTTATATTGATTCTTGTTAGGCGACACTGGGCCAACTCAGTATCACCCTTATTGGTCCAATCAAAAAAGGTCTAAACAGCGATGTTAAATCAGCTGGGGCATGTAGCACCTAAACGTATAGCTGGTTCTCAGCACAGATTGACGAATTTCTCTTGGCTTGTGAAAGTTGCAACATTTCTGTATCATTCGAAAAGTGTAAACAAAAGAAATAAATCTGACTATTAGATCCATGTTCTCGTCTTTATTAATCACATTCAGCAAAATCATTTTACAGAGAGGCTCTGCTACAAATGGTCAAAATAAAATTCAGTAATTAAAAGGCTCAGTAGCTGTAGCTCTGTTATTGTATGTTTCCATAGCTACTTCATGACTAAGGAAATACTTAAAAAATACGATTTGTGTGCAATGACCCACTCCCTTCTGGAATTTTTTTCTCGCATAAAGAGGTTTCAGCTGCACAGACTGGCAGCTGTTCACAGTTTGAACGGGCCATTTGAACAAACCATTAAATGGGCTTTAAAGCCTAGAGCATCGGCCCACTTCACTGCTCATTAAATGGGTTCCAAAGTGTGAAGTGGCACCATTTGTAATATATGTCAGTACTTTACAGGGCAATTTACTGGCAATGAAGGTACGGGGCTGGGAGCCATTTGCAGTCCTGCTCAGTCCATATTTCTGGCAGGATAACGAGCATTAATACAGATTTGTCAACACATAACTGATTATATTCAGATATGGTAAGAGCACTGTATGTCTGCAGGCATAATAGATCTGTCATTTTAGTCAAGCACAAAGCTAATTCTTGTTTGGCTCCGTCTGGGAAAATGGGGTCCAGATAATTGGCAGTCTTAGAAGGATCACCGCCACTCTTGGTGCCTAAGTTCTGTTTTTAATTGATTTAATGAAATCTGTCCATATATGATTCAGAAACTTTTTTTGGAAATGAATCAGTTATTTTAGATTTTTTACATAAATATTTCAATGTTTCACAATCAAATAAAAAAAGTATTGATATCAGAGAAAGTCACAAAATGAAGCTCTATTTACAGCAAAGTGTTATATTGCACAGTACCAGATATGTCCCATCAGGTGACGTATCAAACCAATGAGACCTGGTAGACACATGCAGTATTGGAGGACAACATCTAATCAGATGATCTAGATTTCCTGGAAAATATTTAGATGTGGCCCATAAACCATTGTTCCACATTTGTATTTTAGCAAGATGATTAGTTATTCAAGGAGTGCAAAAGCAAGTTGCTTGTCATTCCAATTCAACCCCTCTTGATGGACTTTACATAGACACTGGTGGGCACACTAACGATGCACGACACATACACATTTCAGCTGATAACGGCTCCCACTCAGTGTACACAAAGGATCAAAGGGCTGGTTTATATTTTAAAATTTTTCCTGTAAAATCTATCAAAAAAGTTTGTATTTTAGCTGAATTTAGGGAGTAATTCAGTAGCAAATCCAGATGCCCAACTGTTTATGTCGTGCTATTCAATGATGTTCACTGTTTTTCATTCCTAAAAGGTATGTTAGCTTTTGTACTAATATTTTTGAGAACCCTATTTACAAATATGAGCCCATATTTCAGGATTCTTGGTTATTGCAGGCCATCGAGTCATCTTTTATTATCTCCTGCAGTATAGTTTGTTAGATGAGGTTGCAACATTTTAGTGGAAGTTTCTAGATGAGGTTGAAATAAGGGATATATTTTTAATGAAGTAAAAGATATTGAATGAGGTTGATGTAGGAAGAAACAGGGAAGGTTGAGTACTGATTTTTAATTATGTTGGGATAGGGGCATTATGTGGATTGGGGTTAAAAGGTGAAATGGGCTAAAGTTGTTAAATGAGAATGAGGATGGGTTTATTGGGTAAAAGGATATTGGAGCATTTCATGGTGTGTGGTTTACATGACTGCAAAATTAGTTTGGGATTTGGGCTAAGATAATTATTTTGGATGTAATTCGGTGCGCTAATATGGAACAATGGACGTTTGGATTATTCGGTAGAATTTAATAGAAGTATTAGACAAAGATGGGATTGGGATTGTTAGGTGGGAGCAGGTTTAAGTTGTTAAGTAAAATGAGATGCAATTATCAGGTAAAACAGTTGGGGCTTTTAGGTGAGATTAGAAAGGGTAGTTCATGGGAAGAAGTTTGGGATTATTAAATCTGATGGATCGATATGAAGAGACAGTGGGAATTCTATGGGGAATATAGGGTTGCGATGGTTAGGTGAGATGGAGTTAGAGATTTTAGGTGAGAATTAAGTTGAGGTTACATTAGAGCAGTTGTGGTTTTACTGAATAATGACATTAGGACTCTTCAAGTGAAGACAGACTTGGGATGGTTAGTTCAGTTGAGGTTAAGTTTATAAGGTAATATGATATTGGGGGTTGTTCATGATGGAATTAGAATTGTTAGGCAACGATAAGATTGAAGTTTATCAAGTAACATGGGGTTGCAGTTATTAGTTGTGAGAGTTTTGAAATTGTTAGAAAATGGATTAGGGTTTAGATTGTTAGGTGAAGTTAAGGTTTCAATTGTTAAATGTAAAGAGACTGAGGATGAAAGTGTCTTCCACTAATGTTGAATAGATGAATAATTGTTCTACTGCAAATTAAAAATAGATTTTTAGCATTATTCGGTACTATCGCTGGGTGTTTTTTACCTTTCTGATAAACATACAGTAAAAAGTTGATCTGAGTTTGTTTCTACTGAGTTATTAGGTAGATAGATGTTTCTATATACTGTAGGATACTGAACACATATCAACATCCAGGTGGATGTAGTGAAATCAACATTTTACTTCCAATAATAATTATATATATCAAATAAGGAAAATATTTCAAAAGCTGGGTTTCCCCCTTTAAACTATAGTGTTAGAGATTTTCTTTTGCCAAAATACTCCCACAAAGAAGCTGGTCATGCACTCCTTCTATACAGTATACAAACACTTGACTCTCCACAACAGCTCGTTCTATTAAACACAGTGGATACGATCAGCATCAAGAGACAGATCATTCTGTTCACAGTCAGTATCCAGGGCTTGTTCCTTTATGGCTCGGACAGTTTGAGGGCTGTTGGAAAAGGATGAGGATTTAGCAACGTGATTTGTATGAGTCCCCATGTCGTTTCCTGGCACCTTGGTGTCCTGCATGTGTGCGGAGGCTCCATGTAGCTGCATCTCATGACCCTGCTCAGGCTTGACCCTCAGGTAGGCTTTGACTTTGTGATGCCTGGCTTTGCCCTCACTGTAATCAGTCACTCTGCATTCATAAGTGCCTTCATCTGAAGTTTTTATGCTGGACAACCGCAGTTTGTGAGAGATATTACTTCCAACTACCTTCGCAGCCTAGAAGGAATGGAAAAGACAAAAAATGGCTTGATAAAGGGGTTAGAAAAAAGGAATTAGTGAGAAATAAAATACCATCCATTTAAGAGTAAGACTTGTTATGGTTAACTTCCTTAGACGTCACAGTGTATTACTTGAATGCAATTTAATCTTGGTTCAACTAAGTCCATGTTGGCATTAATTATTTTAGTTTTGATGGCAAATGGAATTGGTTCATTGCGGATTCCTTATAAGAAAGTTTCTATGAAATCAGCGTCCCAAGTGATTCTCTTGCAACTCTGCAGCTTTGTTCAGTTACAGTTACCATATTAGTATTTCCCCAACAAAATATTTGTTTTAAAACAATAAGTTACCAAAGCACACCTCCATAGCTCTTCAAATTCGGACATGTCGACTGCTGGGAAGGTTTGCTCTGTTGTAAGAAGGAAGAATTTACATTTATGAAGCTTCTTATCGCTTCTCTGGGAAAGATTCAAAAATGGTGCACATATAATGAACTGGACTGTGATGAAACTGTTATGTGGTTTGGTGCTCAATTCTGTGGCAGTTCAAACTCCTTACAGCGTGGCCCTTGAAATGAGGTTGTGGGAATATTAGCATACAGTCACATCAAGTTTGTGTGAAATTTCTTTTTGCAGTATTTTAATAGAGGCACTAACTCATTTACTTTAAATGGGATAATACTTTAAATTGGAAAGAAATTTCATACAAATACGTTGAGGATTTATATGCTGTTGTAATTTCAAACTTTGATTATAGCCTTCATGCAAACTATAAAAAAAAAATGATTTTCACTGCCAGATAAAAGCATTGATAAGTTGACAACAATGCATCAACCATGTTGTTATGCCCGCTCCAGCATACAGAAGCATGGAACGAGGACATAATATTTGCACAATCATGCCCATTCCTTCCACAAACATTGCACAACCGAGCCCATCACAAACTCTACCCTTCCCACTTCATCTCCTTTGTACAAGTAGGCTGACATTCCAGTGCAGTACTGAGGGCTACACTGTTGGAGGTGCCGTCTTTCCGATGAGCCGTTAAACAGCGAACCCTGTCTGACCTCTCAGGTGGACGTAAAAGATCCCATGGCCCTATTTCAAGAGCTGGGGAGTTATCCCAGTGTCCTGGCCAATATTTATCCATCACTTAAAAAAAATTATCTGGTCATTATCTCAGTGGTGTTTGTAAATTGGCTGCCGTGTTTCCTAGAGCACAACAGTGGCTACACTTCGAAAGTACTTTATTGGCTGTAAAGCACTTTTGGGCTTTCATGACCCTGAGGTCATGAAAGGCGCTATATAAATGCAAGTCTTTCTTTCTCGTTCAAATGTAATTAAGCTAAACTCCACGATATTCATCCATCCCTGCGTTACCACCGTTTAACCTCCCCTCTGCAGACAGCATATTGCCCACCCACAGCCCCAGTTGCATGGTACCATTGTGTGTCCTGTGAACTATTTGATCAGCTGATTCTACTTCTCCCCGTAATCTACAATCTTATTTATTTTGTTGTATTTGCTTGCTGCTTTCCTGTATCTACATACCCTGTCAGAAACCAATTCATTGTGTCCATGTAGCTTGTGTTCTCACTCATTCTGGAAAAATCACTAACAAAATACAGATTTAAAAAGTGATATTCTGCAAGGAGAGTGTGAGCACTGAATTCATGTGCCTTAATCACATTTGCCAATAGGTTAGTTTCTGTCAAGGTCACTGCAAGGAGCCTTCTAACATCTGATTTGTGCCTTAATGTTTGTATGCAAGAAAGTCTTGAAAATGTTCCCTGTATCCACATAATAATTTTGATAAAGCTCTGACCTCAAGCAGGCACCACAGTTCAGAGGTAATAAAAAATATAATGAGCCGAGTAAACAAATCAATGTGAACTTACCCCAAACTCATTAGCTTCTCAGCTAAATCAATTTAAATGCATTGTCTGTCACCGATAAAATTAATTCACTACATTCAACCTCTGCTAGGAAAGATATTAAATCTAAGCTCTTAAGGTGGTAGATGCTGTGAAGTGATCAGGGATTTGGGGAGTCCTGCCTGTTGACAGCTAGTTTCATGTTGGTTTTTATTATCTGCCAACCTACAGTGTACAACACTTAGTGAGTAGGAGGATTAGAGTGCGATGAAAAGCAAAAAAAAGAAAGGATCTTTGCAGCATTTCTACTACTGAAAGATGGTCCATTAAAATGAAATACATTTTTTAAGTTTGTGTAAAGTTATTGGAAATTCATTAAAAGTTGTGGGTAGCTTTTTAGATATTACATAATTGCAACCCGCTTTGGTTAAAATTAACATTTCATATTGGGGAGATTTGATTAGACTCCTCTTTATATTAGCCTCAACTTCAGTCCCTTGCCAGCCTCCAGACATGTAGGCAGGTTGTTAAATTTGCATTACAGCATAGCCCTTCTTGTAGGAAATCTCCATTTGTCAGAAAATATTAGCATAGAATCAGAACTGCATACAAGCAGGTTTGTCCACGTCAGTCAAAACAGTGGTTGAGCTCAGCTACGAGCCTTTGAGTGGATAGAAACCTTTGTAACCTAGGTTACGCAAGTTAAGCATGTGTCACCACTGCTGCCGTTATCAGTAATGTACATGGGGAATGTAGCTAGGAATATTCAGTGAGTCCTAAATATTGAGGTTTTGGTGTGTATTTTTATATCTGAGGGAAATCGTTAGCCTGGGATCTGCAGAAAACCGAATCGCTATATAATTGCATTTGCACAGCACACTGTATACACATGTTGGGACACAAACGCACAATGACAGTCCTGATTATCTTGATGTGCATAGACTGGCCTCCATATTACAAAAATGATATCGAGGCATTGGTGAAGCTGCATGAAAGATTTACAAGGATGATATCAGAACTGAAAGGTTATAACTATCATGAAAGACTGAACAGGCTGGGGCTCTTTTCTTTGAAGGCTGAGGGGTGACCTAACAGAGGTCTCTAAAATTATGAAGGAGTTCGATAGGGTAAATGTAAAGAAGATGTTTCCACTTGTGAAGGAATCCAAAACTAGGGGTCATTAATGTAAGATTGTCACTAATCAATCCAATAAAGAATTCAGGAGAAACTTCTTTACTCAGAGTGGTTAGAATGTGGAAGTCATTACCACATGGAGTAGTTGAAGTGAATAGCATAGATGCATTTAAGGGGAAGCTAGATAAATACATGAGGGAGAAAGGAATAGAAGGATATGCTGATAGGGTGGGAGGAGGCTCATGTGGAGCATAAACACCAGCATAGACCAGTTGGGCCAAAAGGACATTTTGTGTGCTGTAAATTATATGTAATGCTACAATTACTGTTTTTAACACACAATATTTACTTGGCCAGGATCTTCCACTTTGGTGGAGTCCGGAGGCATCTTCAATGGGATGGGAGCTGTGGGGTCACATTCATTTTCACATATTAGGAGGACTCCCAGCAGGATTCCAGCTCCCATTGGAGAGCCTGCCTCAGCAAGTGGGTAAAGTCACATATTGGGGCTGGATGACTCTGGGGCCAGCTGAAGAGAAGGCCAATTTATTTTTTACCCTAACATTTAAATTTCATGGGGCCGGGCAGTTGAGTCGACCACCCCACAATCGATTCAACTCATCCCAGGGCCTTTAAAATTGAAATCTCTCCTCCGCCTGGCTGTAGCAACTCAGGAACACCAGCGTTCCCAGCGCCCAGCTAGGGCACAAATGGCGGGTAATGTGTCGGATGGCATATTCCTGTAATTTGATATGCCCTTTGGGTATGCCCATAGTTGCGTTTCCCCATCACTTTGGAATGTGGCAGGCAAATGCAGGCCTGATCTGCTGGAGTTATGCCAGGGACCCAGCTTAATGCCAGCAGAAAATTCAGACCTAGAAAGATACTGGAATGAAATTATCAAATCCAAGACTAAAGGGTTTTTTTCCACTGGGGTTTACACTACTGACAAAATCCTGGATTGTCTCCAATGCTACTGGTAGACCAGTATAATATTCCTGGCATAATCACCTCGATTTTAAAATTCTCATCCTTGTTTTCAAAATCCTCACTGGCCTTGCCCCTCCCTATCTCTGTAACCTCCTCCAGCCCTGCAACCTTTCAAGAACTCTGCATTTCACCAATTCTGGCCTCTTGTGCATTCCCGATTTCCTTTGCTCCACCATTGGCGGCCGCGTCTTCAGCTGTCTGGGCCCTAAGCTCTGGAATTCCCATCCTAAACCTCTCCGCCTCTCTACACCTCTCCTCCTTTATGACTCTCCTTAAAACCTACCTCTATGACCAAGCTACTGGTCACCTGTTCTAATATCTCATTATGTGGTTCGGTGTCAAATTTTGTTTGATAACACTCCTGTGAAGTGTTTTGGGACGTTTTAATATGTTAAAGATGCAATATAAATGCAAGTTTTTTGTTATATTAAACTTTTCAATGGCACTGAACCTTGATCTGAATTCTTAACAAGCTTATGTGTTTAGGAGTTATGCTGTAGCATCACAGCATATGTTGATGAACTTCTCCAACTAACTTGATGTGTTATGTGAAAATGAGAACAAGAACAATTTGTTATTCACAAGCTTCATAATTAAGTCTTTGACATTTCAATTGATTAAAAAAAAATTTTATATTGCTACCACTGATTTCTTTGCTTTCTTGCATCTTTCACACTTTCTAATCATTTAGGTCAGAAAATGTACTGTGGTATATTGTATTGACTATTTCATTAATACTATAAAGACTTCAGATATATCTTGTGAAAAATTAATTACAGAGGCATGCTTTTTTCGTTTTACTTTTTCAATAAGCACAGTGTCAAGGTTTTAATTCTGAAGCTGGCATTAATTTTAAAATCACACACCATACTGGTTCCTACTTGCTTGGAAGATTTCCACTTATCCTTGTTCAGAATTCATGGAATTCTAAGATAGTTGTGATTTGATATCAGAATAAACTCTTCCAAAACATTTGCTTCTTGGCAGCTTGTGTGAGATTTCACAGATCCAGCACTCATCACGGCTATGACAGAATCCAACAATCCTTTTGTATGGAGGTGATGCACAGATTGACCACTGGAGGGTAGTAAGGTATTGCAGATCACAATGCCCAGACCACTGGTTAAGGTTTATTTTGCCAAACATATTCTGTATTTGATAGGATCGCAGTCCCCCATTACCACAAATCCTGAAGTCGTGTTTCCCGCATTTGTGGAAATCCAAGGCATCAGTGCACCCGAAGTGCTCTGGGTTAGCCTCAACCTGGGAGACCACCTTTTTGATCATGATCTAAGGGGCAGACCAGAGAGCCCTGAAAATTTGACTCCAAAGCCTGGAAATTCGTTCAAGCCCGTCTTTGGGCACGAACTGAGCAGCAGCAAGAACTGCAGCACCTAAACTGATGGGCGAGAGGACCACGCAATATTGGTCCTCTTGTGTCATCAGGAGGTGACCAGTGTACTGCGGGAACTGGTCGCGCCCCAAGAGGCCATTGACCGGTTGAGTGGAGGTGCAAAATAAGCCGTCTTCCTGTGTCCCTGACAACTATCACAGAATCACAGAAACCCCACAGTGCAGATAGAGGCCATTTCGGCCCATCGAGCCTGCACCGACACATATCCCACCCAATCCCCGTAACCCCAACACATCCCACCCTATCCCTGTAACCCCACCTATTTAATCCCCCTAACACTAAGGGTCAATTTATCATAGCCAATCAACCTAACCCGCACATCTTTGGACTGTGGGAGGAAACCGGAGCACCCGGAGAAAACCCACGCAAACACGGGGAGAATGTGCAAACTCCACACAGACAGTCGCCCGAGGCCGGATTCGAACCCGGGTCTCTGGCGCTGTGAGGCAACAGTGCTAACCACTATGCCACCATGCTATGTGTGCAGGAAGTGTGTCCAGCTGCAGCTACTGGCAGACCGCATTGCGGCGCTGGAGCTGCGATTGGATTCATACTGGACCATTCGCGAGGCTGAGGAGGTCGTGAATAGCACGTTTGATCAGTTGGTCACACCGCAGGCAAAGGTTGGACAGGCAGAAAGGGAATGGGTGACCAACAGACAGAGTACCAGGCATGGGCAGGTAGTGCAGGGGTCCCCTGTGGACATCCCCCTCAAACAGATACACCACTGAGTACTGTTGGGGGGGATGGCTTACCAGAGGAAGGCAGCAGCAGTCAACTTCCTGGCACCAGGGGTGGCTCTGCTGCACAGGACGGGAGGAAAAGAGGGGGAGAGCTATAGTAATAGGGGATTCTATTGTAAGGGGAATAGATAGGCGTTTCTGCGGCCGCAAACGAGACTCCAGGATGGTGTGTTGCCTCCCTGGTGCAAGGGTCAAGGATGTCTCAGAGCGGCTGCAGAACATCTTGGAAGGGGAGGGTGAACAGCCAGTTGTCGTGGTACATATAGATACCAACGATATAGGTAAAAAGCGGGATATAGGGAGTTAGGAGGTAAATTTAAAAAATAGGACCTCAAAAGGTAGTAATCTCAGGATTACTACCAGTGCCACGTGCTAGTCAGAGTAGAAATAGAAGGATATTTCAGATGAATACGTGGCTAGAGGAATGGTGCAAGGGGGAGGGATTCAAATTCCTGGGATATTGGAACCGGTTCTGGGGGAGGTGGGACCAGTTCAAACCGGACGGTTTGCACCTGGGCAGGGCCGGGACCGATGTCCTAGGGGGAGTGTTTGCTAGTGCTCTGGGGGAGGGTTTAAACTAAAATGGCAGGGGGTTGGGAACCTGAGCAAGGGGACAGAGGAAAGGGAAACGAGGATAAAAGCAAAAGATAGGAAGGAGAAAAACAAAAGTGGCAGTCAGAGAAATCAATGGTTTAAATCAAACATGGCCACAGTAAATAATAATTCTAACAGGTGTAAGAGCATTAAAAAAACAAGCCTGAAGGCTTTGTGTCTTAATGCGAGGACCATTCGTAATAAGGTGGATGAATTAGCTGCACAAATAGAGGTAAACGAATATGATTTGATTGGGATTACTGAAACATGGCTCCAGGGTGGCCAAGGCTGGGAAATCAACATCCAGGGGTATTCAATATTCAGGAAAGATAGGCAAAAAAGGAAAGGGAGGTGGGGTAGCATTGCTGGTTAAAGAAGGGATTAACACAATTGTAAGGAAGGATATTAGCTCTGATGATGTGGAATCTGTATGGGTAGAACTGAGAAATGCCATGGGGCAGAAAACATTAGTGGGAGTGGTATATAGACCTCCAAACAGTAATGCGAAGGTTGGGGACTGCATTAAAAGGGAAATCAGAGAAGCGTGCAATAAGGGCACAGCAGTCATCATGGGTGACTTTAATCTACATATAGATTGGGCTAATCAAATTAGTAATAATACTGTTGAGGAATTCCTGGAGTGTTTACGGGATGGTTTCCTGGACCAATATGTCGAGGAACCAACCAGAGATCAGGCCATCTTAGATTGGGTATTATGTAATGAGAAAGGATTCATTAGCAATCTTGTTGTACGAGGCCCCTTGGGTCAGAGCGATCATAACATGATCGAATTCTTCATTAAGATGGAGAATGAAGTAGTTGACTCAGAGACTAGGGTCCTAAATTTAAATAAAGGAAACTACGATGGTCTGAGGCGCGAGTTGGGTAGGATTGATTGGGGAATGTCACTCAAAGGGTTGACGGTGGATAGGCAATGGCAAACATTCAAAGACCGCATGGATGAACTACAGAATTTGTTCATCCCAATTTGGCATAAAAATAAAACAAAAAAGGTGACTCAACCGTGGCTAACAAGGGAAATTAGGGATAGTATAAGATCCAAGGAGAGGACATATAAATTGGCCAGAAAAACCAGTAAACCTGAGGATTGGGAGCAGTTCAGGATTCAACAAAGGAGGACAAAGGGGTTAATTAAGAAATGGAAAATAGGAGAGTTAGCTTGCAGGAACATAAAAACTGACTAAAAGCTTTTATAGATATGTGAAGGGAAAAAGATTGGTGAAGTCAAGCGTAGGTCCCTTGCAGTCAGAATCAGGGGAATTTATAATGGGGAACAAAGAAATGGAAGACTAATTAAATAAATATTTTGGTTCTGTCTTCACAAAGGAGGACACAAATAACCTCCCAGAGATGTCGGGGAACATAGGGTCTGATGAAAGGGAGGAACTGAAAGAAATCAGTATTTGTAGGGAAATGGTGTTAGGGAAATTGATGGGATTGAAGGCCGATAAATCCCCAGGGCCTGATAATCTACATCCTAGGGTATTTAAGGAAGTGGCCCTAGAAATAGTTGTTGCTTTGCTGATCATCTTCCATCATTTGATGGAATCTGGAACAGTACCCATGGATTGGAGGGTAGCTAATATTACCCCACTATTCAAAAAAGGTGGTAGAGAGAAAACGGGGAATTACAGACCGGTAAGCCTGACATCGGTAGTGGGGAAAATGCTAGAGTCCATTATAAAAGATGTAATAGCAGAGCACTTGGAAAACAGTGACAGGATCGGACAAAGTCGACATGGATTTACAAAAGGTAAATCGTGCTTGACTAATCTACTGGAAATTTTTGAGGATGTAACTGGTAAAATAGATAACGGAGAACCAGTGGATGTGGTGTATTTGGACTTTCAGAAGGCTTTTGATAAGGTCCCGCATAAGAGATTAGTGTGTAAAGTTAAGGCACATGAGATTGGGGCAAGGTATTGACTTGGATAGAGAACTGGTTGGCAGACAGAAAGCAAAGAGTTGGAATAAACGGGTCTTTTTCCGAGTGGCAAGCAGTGACTAGTGGGGCACCGCAGGGATTGGTCCTTGCGCCCCAGCTATTCACAATATATATTAATGATCTAGACAAGGGAACTAGATGTAATATCTCCAAATTTGCAGACAACACAAAGCTGGGTGGGCATGTGTGTTGTGAGGAGGATGCCGAGAAACTCCAGGATGATTTGGACAGGTTGGGTGATTGGGCAAAAGTATGGCCGATGCAATATAACGTGGATAAATGCGAGGTTATCCACTTGGTGACAAAAACAGGAAGGCAGATTATTATCTGAATGGCAATAGATTGGGAGAAGGGGAAGTGCAACGAGACCTGGGTGTCCTTGCGCACCAGTCGCTGAAGGTAAGCATGCAGGTGCAGCAGGCGGTTAAGAAGGCAAATGGCATGTTTGCCTTCGTAGCGAGAGGGTTTGAGTACAAGAACAAGGATGTCTTGCTGCAGTTGTACAGGGCCTTGGTGAGACCACATCTTGAGTATTGTGTGCAGTTTTGGCCACCTTATCTGAGGAAGGATGTTCTTGCCATGGAAGGAGTTCAGCGAAGATTCACCAGGCTGATACCTGGGATGGCAGGAATGACATATGAGGAGAGATTGGGTCGATTGGGCTTGTACTCGCTGGAGTTTAGAATAATGAGAGGGGATCTCATTGAAACTTATAAAATTCTGACAGGACTGGACAGACTAGATGCAGGAAGGATGTTCCCGATGGTCGGGGAGTCCAGAACCAGGGGTCACAGTCTAAGGATAAGGGGTAAGCCATTTAGGACTGAAATGAGGAGGAATTTCTTCACCCAGAGAGTGGTGAACGTGTGGAATTCTCTACTACAGAAGGCAGTAGAGGCCAATACATTAAATATATTCAAGAAGGAGTTGGATATATTTCTTAAGGCTAAAGGGATCAAGGGGTATGGGGAGAAAGCAGGGACCGGATACTGAATTTGGATGGTCAGCCATGATCGCATTGAATGGCGGAGCAGGCTCGAGGGGCCGAATGGCCTACTCCTGCTCCTATCTTTTATGTTTCTATGTCTAGGATGCCTGCTGAAGGCCTGCGGTAAGTTCGGTGGGGAGCGGGGAAGGGTGAGCAGTTTTACTGTGGAGCCGGGAGGAGCACTCCTATGCTTCCCCACTCCACATTTAGATATGTTTTAAAAACTTACCTTTGTGTTTCTTTTAAGGACCACTGATTAGGCCACTGGATTAGCAAAACAGAAACCTGTCAGAGATTGCGCAGCCCAAGCTTTACAGATTGTTTTCCTATATGGGAGGAGGGTCTTGCAACAAGCACAGGACCCTTTGCATATTTAAATTGGGCCAGCACTGCTTTCAGGCAGATGCCAGGGACACCTATAAGCAGCATGGTCCAATATGTCCACTGTCGCATATTGGGTGCAAGACCCTTGCATGCAATATTGGACCATTCAGCGCCTGTTTTTTCTCCGAAAAACAGACACACAGCAATCCAATTTCCAGGCCAAATGCTTTTGCTTTGGCTGCCCAGCCAAGTTTACTTTGTAACAGATACAATATATGGAAGCAAAGATCGAATTGGCAGAGGCATTAGTCACAATCTTTCAATCCTCATTGGATACAGGAGTAGTGCTGGAGGGATGGTAATGTTATACCACTATTCAAGAAAGGGGAGAGGGATAAACCAGGAAATTACAGGCCAGTCATCCTAACATCAGTGGTAGGGAAGTTATTGGAAACCATTATCAGGGACAAAATAAACTTTAATTTGGAAAGGCATGGGTTAACCAAGGAGAGCGAGCATGGATTTGATAAAGGCAAATCGTGTCTGACTAACTTGATTGAATTCTTTGATCAACCTTCTCTGATACCTTCTCTGTTACCTCATCAATGTAATGCAACAGATGTTGTATATATGGACTTTCAGAAGGCATTCAACAAAGGAGGCTTGTTAAGAAGATGGAAGCCCATGGAATTAAGGGGAAAGTGGTAGTATGGATATGGAATTGGCTCAGTGACAGGAAGCAGAGGGTGGTGGTGGATGGATGGATGTTTTTCAGACTGGGAGGTGGTTTGCAGTGGTGTTTGCCAAGGGTCAGTTTTGGGTCCATTACTCTTTTTCATTTTTATAAATGACCTAGACTCGGGTGTAGGGAGCAGCATTATAACGTTTGGAGATGATACAAAACTTGGCAACGTAGTAGTGATGAGGATAGTTGTAGACTTCAGGATGACATAGAATGGTGAAATGGGCAAAAGTGTGGCAAATGGAGTTCAATGCAGAGAAGTGTGAAGTGATGCACTTTCGAAGGAGTAATATGGAAAGACAGTATACTATAAATAGCACGATTTGGAAAAGAGCAGAGAGACTTTGGTGTCCATATACATGAATCCTTAAAAGTGGCAGGGCAAGTTGAAAAAGTGGTTAAACAAGTATGTGGGTTACTTGCGTTTATAGATAGAGGAATAGAATATAAAAGCAAAGAAATCATGAACTTTATAAATCACTGGTTCGGCCTCAGAGAGTTGTCGGGATCTGGAACGCTCTACCTGCAACGATGGTGGAAGCTGATTCCATAAATAATTTTGAAAGGGAGTTGGACGGGTACCAGAGGATGAAGAACTTACAGGGTTACGGACAAAAAGTGAGGTGTGGGACTGAGCACGACTGCTCTTTCAAAGAGCCAGCATAGGTATGATGGGTCGAATGGCCTCCTTCTGCGCTGTAAGTTTCTATGATTGTATGATATCCACAAACTTTCCCAATGTGTTATCTTTTCTCCTGAAGAATACTCCCAGAGTCTTATTTATCAGCATTCCCTTGTTGGCTTGCATTCCTAAACCCAAAAAGCATGTTTCAGAAGGTATCTGATTTATTCTCTAATGCCATTCCTGCTGCAACAAGGCTTCAGTTCTCATTTATAGTGGAGAGCTCTGGTACCCAAATGCTGCTGCATAATGATGTGTGTACATAAGTGACTGTGCATTATTCCTGGACGTTAAATGAAACGGAAACCAGCATTAATTCTCCCTGCCGATGAGGGCAGAGGTTCAGGATAAAAGCAGCATGGGATGTAAACACAAGTTGAAATGGATCACTGCGGGATGAGGGAATACAGATTACCTCACGGCTTGCTGTCCATGTCATCACTCACATCGAGGGGAAGCTAGATTTTTGTCTCCCGCTGTGGCAAGAGCAAGCCTGTGTGATTATGCTCCATGCAGCGTGAGTGTCCAGGGCAATGTCAGACTGGTTGCGCTGTGTTCTGAGACTCACCTAGCGACATAGTAGCGGGAACAGGGAAGCTGGTACTTTGAGTCGCAGCAGCTTGTACCCGCAGAGAGACAAGAGCCCCAACACCATCTACTACCTAGAATGGGAAGCTTAATTAACATTCACTATCATTGAAGAATACGGGGCCTTGAATGTGTAAAAATCTATTTGCATCAAAACATCTTAAAAAGGTAATAACTGGACACACTGTGATTAAAACTGACTTTCGCCTCAACGCACGGAGTCTATTTCTTGCATATACAATGACATACCATTATGCTAATGGATTCCCTCTCCCTGCAGCAGCTGCAGTCTGCAGTACTCATATCCCCACAGGAACACCACCAGCTGCAGCTACTACAGGCGAAGCAGCCTTTCTCTTCTGTTGCGGAGCTCACCCTGGTTTAACCACCTCGCTGGCTTCTGCTGGGGGCGGGTGGTTAGACGAGGGATCATGTGACCCTGATTGATTCTTGACCATGAGTGGGCCGTCACAGGTGGGAGACGCTGAGCAAAAAGGGCGGAGGTACTTTTCCCCACCCAGACTGCAGCAGTTCAAGGAGCTGGCTCACCACCACCTTCTCAAGGGCAATTAATGATGGGCAATAAATACTGGCCTTGCCAGCGACGCCCACATCCCTTGAATGAATAAAAAAAGGTGAGTCATTCCAAGTCATTGACACACCAGCCTGGTTGTTGCATACAGCGAGACAATGGCAGAGGACACTCCACCGCCTTCTTAACCAGGAGCAGGTGAGCAAGGTGTCGGACAGAGCAGCTTAAAGACAGTGCAGGGGGAAAAGTAGCATCAGAAGGAAAATAAAATGATTAAGAATTTTCAGCTGTTTGAATTTCCCTCGAGTTTTCTGTTGGAATCGGAATGAATCTAATAGCAGGTTTTAGACTGGAGCAATGCCAACAACAAATGCAAACCTGATATTGATACCTCTACTGCTTGGCATTTCTATCAGCCGATCATTATTTTCAACCCACAGAACAGAGACTGAAATTAACTCATGATGATAGCAGACAATGGATGTCAGATATCCACTTTTCATCTATTGTACACCCAGCCCGATATTCAGTTTGTTTGAAGTCTATGACGGGCAGCTGACGCGATACGGCTTGTTTTGTGTTACTGCCCAAGACACATTTCTACCACCTGATCTTTAGGATTGGGCAAGGGAAGAGAAAGAGAGACCAACGCCATATAGATCATGCTTCACTTTTCACCTGGTTAATTTTCCTGAACTGTAGTAAACTGCTCGCTGTCATTCTGACATTTATGGCGTGACATTGTTATTTGAATGAAAATATTGATTTTGGCGGTCACCATTATGGGCATTAGTAGATCTATGCTGGGTACCAACGGTCACTAGGAAGAGGACGGAGTGAGGCGTCCATCCCACGTTTCCTTTGAAGGGGTGTGATCATAAACAATAGTGAGAGGCACCCTGGGCCTTCCTTCAGCTGCAAGAGTGGGACTCTCCAAACATACCGCTCTCTGCAGCTGCCACGAATATTGCCAGCAGGTACCTGTGCATGTTCGGGACTAGTCAGTCTTTCTAGCTCCTCCCCACCATGTAGAGGACTCCACCTCCATGAAGTGCGCCATCTAATGACCAAGGCATGAGTGAGCAAAAGTAACCAATTTGAAGGAATCAAGCTGGAATACATTTCCTACTTAGATCTTTAATGCTTGGGTCTTAAATAGGAGTCCAGAGCCATAACACTTGGCTCATCAGCTCACCTGTAACACCTGGCCTCAATGGAAACCAGAGACGCAGGGCAATTATTGTGCGGTATATTAGATTGTCAGATGTATATTTGATTGTCAGATGTATATTTGATAGATTACAGGTGGCTGCAAATTAAACTGATCCTAAAATCCTTTATTGGACTGTTCTATTTCCTTCTTAATATGCAAATAAACATCTGTAGGCTCTGCATATTACTGAAGATATAACTGGACAACAGCGGATATGAACTGATGATGGAAAGTTACTGCAACTCACACTTATTTTTGTTGCATCCTTGCCAGACTCCTCATGAGTAGAAGCTTTCATCTGTTAAAAGAAAAGGAAGACAGATGATATGCAAGAGAGAGAGAGAGGACAAGCACAGCACTTTCATGACTGCTCAATATTTTCAGTAAAAGCCTCTACCCCAAATAGGAGAGAAGCAATCTCAGGCACGCTCATTAGACAGTTTGCTAAAGTTCTTCTTCATTAGGATGAAGCCAGTCATGTAATTTAATTATGTATTCAAAGTAATGCATATGGCTTTATTCTTTTTTCACACTCTGCATGCTTAGTAAAGGAGATCAGATAGTTTGCAGTATGCTACAGGTAGTGGCACATCAGGAGATTGAGGTGACATGTAAAAGTGTGAGAGACAAGCTCAAGCAGTTTATTAAATGTCATTGCAACCTAAAGACTGCACCGTCGAGGTCTGTCCCATGTGCCAAGGATGGTAACCCAAGCCTATTATAATAACAATGACTTCAGACTTCAAGGGAGCTGACCTTGTCTACCATGTCAGAGATAAGAGCAAAGACCAACTTCGCCAAGGGATTGGCACTGTCGCGGACCTTTCGCAGTATCGCACATTTCTCCCCTAATGATAGTTTCCTCCACTGCTACCTAAGAGCAGGAGAAATTCTGAAACCAGTGCTATTACTGCATGTGACCCACTTGCAGGAAAATCATACTCCCATGTTTCAAACAGCTCATTAATTATGGAGAAGATCCTTGATTTAACAACGTACAGTGTGTAAAAAAAAATACAGGCCTTGAAATTACACTGAGCATACAAAAGCTTGATGTGTTTTAACACAAGCATAGATAGAACAGGATCTTGGGGGGTTTTCAAAATGTCAGTGAAACTGGGAGATTTTCAGCAGAGTTGTAAGAAAAGTGAAAAGGAGCTGAGTCATGAAAAACAATAGCGAAACTCGGCAGCCTGTCATTTCTAGCAGCCTGAATATTTTATTCAGCAACAACCTGTGCTGAAAATAGGCCGCTAATGATCGTACCAGATCAGTTCAGGTAAAAATAGACCCTTTGGTCTATCTGGTATCATTCTTCCTGAAAACCAAGCCTACTGTCTTACCATTATAGCATCAAGTTGTTTATTAGATCCATCCTGTGTCCTGACCTTAGTCACTTGTTCCTGGAAACCAATTCCAACTGTTGATCATTTCCTGTGTAAAGATATCATTCCTGGCATCTATCCTAAACTTTTCTTTCACAGTCCTAAACCTGTGTCCTCTTCTCCTGCTATCTTGGTGTATCGGAAAGCATTGCTCTGTGTTTACTACAATGCAACAGCGACTACACTTCAAAAAGTACTTTATTGGTTGTAAAGCGCTTTGGGACGTCCTGAGGTCAGAAAAGGTGCTATATAAATGTAAGTCTTTCTTTAACTCATTAATATCTATGAGGTGTCCTCTGCAGCATTGCTTCTTGAGGCTAATGAACCCACGTGTTTGCGTGGGTTTCCTCCCACAGTCCAAAGATGTGCGGGTTAGGTTGATTGGCCATGATAAAAAAATTGGCCCTTAGTGTTAGGGGGGATTAAATACGTGGGGTTACGGGGATAGGGCTTGGGTGGGATGGCTGTCGGTGTAGGGACTGGGTGCTAGGGTTTGGATGATCAGCCATGATCTCGTTGAATGGCGGAGCAGGCTCGAAGGGCCGAATGGCCTACTCCTGCTCCTATCTTCTATGTTTCTACGTTTCTATAAATTGTTAATTTTTTTACTCCTGCCTACTTTGACACCGAGGACTAGCCTTGTTGCTCTCCTCTGCACTGCTTCTGGGCTTGGATGCCCCTTTTCCGCTGTGATGACTAGAACTGTCAGCAGTAGTCCAGATACTCCAAATTTAATGGACAGAAAATTGTGAGCAGCTTGCACTTGAATTTGCATTAGGCATTTCTGCCCCACAAAACTCTTACATTCATGTGCTGAGAGGAAAATCTGACAGTGAGAGGGTGAATCAACTAACACCACCAGACCTCTTTCAAATTCCCCCTTGGCATATTCGATGCCATCCATGGAGTACATGAACCTTCTACTTTACCTTTCATGTGCCGTGCCGTGCCATACATTTGCCACTGATCGTCCCAGGTAGACACCCTGCCAAGCTCTCTTTGTAGCAGATTGTCTGTCTCCTCTGAGTTCCGGCTCCATTGATTCCATTCCCACTAAACCGCTGACCACCCAACTTCCCTTTCTGGCCCCCATGCTAGCTGATACTGTAAATGGTTCCCTCTCCTCTGGTACTGTCGCTCTCGCTTTCAAAACCAGCATCATCACCCTGCCCCCTTAAAAACCTACCCTCGGCCCCTCTGTCCTTGAAAACTACCACCCCATCCCCAACCTGCCTTTCCTCTCCAAAGTCCGTGAACGTGTTGTCGCCTCCCAAATCCGTGCTCATATTTCCAGCAACTCCATGTTTGAATCTCTCCAATTAAGTTTCCGACCCTGCCACAGGCACAAAAACAGCCCTAACCAAGGTCACAAATGACATCCACTGTGAATGTAATTAGGCAGTAATTATACCCTGGTTATACTACAGGTTTGAGACTCTACTGAGAATGAGCTAGCAGACCCAAGATATACCGCTAGCTCCTTATTGTAGTCTTATCAGAGAATAGAGAGCTGTGCGAATATATGTACCAACTTCTCACTGGCATCCAAATGCAGGCTAAATTTTAATGTGATCAAAGACAGTCTGCTCTCGGCTAATTATACCTTCACTTTGCAGCAAGTCCAGCTATGCTATGACTTTTTAAAAATGATGGTGAAGTTTTTTTCCAAAGTAGGTCATGTAGATAAAATCCAAGCAGTAAATAAATAAATGGGATGTCAGCAAGGTCAAACCCGAAATGGTGTGGGTGTATCTCCCTACACTGATCTCACACTGTGAAGCACTTCAGTAACTTCACTCCTGGGTGATACTTTGTGACAATGTGAAGGCAGAACCACTTCACACGGACACAGATTATGTAGTACAAGTGGCCTATCAGAGCCAGGAGGTTTTCTTCAATTTTTAATATCAGGTCATCAGGTTAATGACATGCCATTTATTTATTCACGGTTTGTACTTTATCTGCATGAACTACTTAGGGAACAAGTCTCAATGTCATTTTTAAAAAGTCACAAAGAATTATGGTTCATTTATTTTGGTTTTTTGTCTATTTTAATTTAGGAGACGGTTGTTATTTTGAACAACAATCAGTGATGACTTCGTCAAGAGAACTGGTTTGGAGTTGTCACCAAATGAGGCAGCCAAATTGTAGAAAATATTTCACAAATGGACAACCTCATAAGAAGAAAGTCTGTGATGAGAAAAGCCATTTGGCCCATCAATTCTGCTCCATTCACAGTCCATGTATTCCATCCACAAACTCCCCCACACACGAACTTTGCCCTCCATAATCCTGTCTTCCTAAACCACAGGTGAATCAAACAGATTTATTAATATCTCTATAGGCCTCAATCTCTTTTCTTGACAGGTTTTGTTCCAGGTCCTTTGTAAATGTGTTTAATTGACCCAGGATTCACTACTCTCTCTGAGGACTATTCCATTTATCCATTAGCTTGTGAGGAAAAAAAATGCTTCAAGTCACTAAACTGTGCATGAGGTTTGTGAATTCAGTAATTGTGTCGTTGAGCTCACTGTCCAATTGAAATAACCCCACATGCAATGTGGTTGTGAGGCAGTTGGGCATCTTCCATATTCCACTTGAAAGCACTCACTTATTCTAACTGTATTCTGTGTTTTAATTCTGTTCCACTGCTTTCAAATTTTTAATGTAAAATAGGAGTCATTTCAAAATAAATAACATAAAAACATAAGAAATAGGAGTAGCAGTAGGCCATATGGCCCCTTGAGCCTGCTCCGCCATTCAATAAGATCATGCCTGATCATTCACCTCAACTCCACTTTCCTGCCCGATCTCCATATCCCTTGATTCCCCTAGAGTCCAAAAATCTATCTACCTCAGCCTTGAATATACTCAAAGACTCGGCATCCACAGCCCTTTGGGGCAGAGATTTCCAAAGATTCACAACCCTCAGAGAAGAAATTCCTCCTCATCTCAGTCTTAAATGGCCGACCCCTTATCCTGAGACTGTGCCCCCTAGTTCTAGACACTCCAGCCACTTGGGCAGAAGGTGAAAGCTGCAGGATGACAGCAGGTTGCACCACTGGACTGTGGATAGGGTGATTGTTGGATGCTATGGTTGCTTTAGGGGCGTGTTGTGTGGTGTGGGACAGAAATAGTGTCCACTCGTATGGAGACAGTAAATGTCATGTGGGGCAGCTGCATTAATCTCAACTACAACATAAACAACTTGGGGGAAAAATTGGGTATCGCCCATTTTGGGGCACTAATATCGGCCGGGCGCAAAGTTTAGCACCTGCCGCTAATTATCGCCTCCGACTGCAAAATTCGCCTCTATCGCCCCTGGAGGTGATTTGAGCGCTAAATCAGGTGCTACACACCTCTCTTAAGGTGCAAACGTCAGGGAGCGAGGCGCTACCTCAGAACGCTACCGAAGCTCAGGCGATGTCAATTACCATGGAGGCCAGACAGACTGGCGCCATCCAGTTCTTAAAGGGGAGGAGCCATCTTGCTGGCCAGCTACTCCCTGCTCATTGCAGCCTTGAATCTTGGCCTGGCAAGACCTCAAAAGCAATTGTGTTGGAAGCACTAATGGATAGGCCCAGGGAAAGAGCTCGGCGCTTAGGAGCCTCAAAAGTGGTGCTGAGGACCAAAACTCCTTAGGACAGCGTTAAAACCAAAAGTTTTGCTGACAAGAAAAGGTAGGAAGTACCCGCCTTTAAATAGCGCTCCCCCAGCCCCTTCCCGACTTGAAAACATTCCCCTCTACCTGTCGTTCCTAGTGGCAGGCGCTAAGGCAGGGAGCGCGACTCAATATCTGGTCTGGGGCGCTACCAGGGCATTGCACGCTTGACTAACTTTACGATCTGTGGGCGCAGGAGATCGTGACGGTAGTATTTAGCGCTGCCGCAAAACGACTGGTCAATTTCACGAGCGGCGCTAAAATTGTCGCTAACTGGGTGAAAAGTTACAAGCTATCAATTTAACATTCTTCAAACTCTCTTGTTGCAGATGATATCCCTTTGGTCCCAAGAGGACTGAAGGTGCAGTGTTCTTAGAATCATACAGCACAGAGGGAGGCCATTTGGCTCATCGTGCCTATGCTAGCTTTGTCAAAGAGCTCCCCAATTAGTCCCACTCCCCTGCTATTTCCCCATAGTCCTGCAAAGTTTTGGATTGAAGATTTGATATTGATGTCTATATATTCCCATCATCAGTATATTTCAATAGCTTGAAAGTTCTTTTATGACAATGTAGCATTGGTAGATAACCTCCAGAAGCAGGTGCCTCCAAAGCAAATGGTTCTGGGTGGGTTCAGAACCCAGACCCGACTGTCCATTAGTGGGAAGTTGTATCAGTTCTTGGCCTGGCTACAAGGCCAGCATTTATTGCCCATCCCTAGATGCCCTTGAGAAAGCGGTGGTGAGCTGCCTTCTTGAACCGCTGCAGTCCATGTGGTGATGGTACTCCCACACTGCTGTTAGGTAGGGAGTTCCAGGATTTTGACCCAGTGACGATGAAGGATCGGCGATATACTTCTAAGTCAGGATGGTGTGTGACTTGGAGGGGATCTTGGAGGCGGTGGTGTTCCCATGCGCCTGCTGCCCTTGTCCTTCTAGGTGGAAGAGGTCGTGTGTTTGGGAGGTGCTGCCGAAGAAGCCTTGGCGAGTTGCTGCAGTGCATCTTGTAGATGGTACACACTGCAGCCACGGTGCGCCGGTGGTGGAGGGAGTGAATGTTTAAGGTGGTGGATGGGGTGCCAATCAAGCTGGCTGCTTCATCCTGTATGGTGTTGAGCTTTGAGTGTTGTTGGAGCTGCACTCATCCAGGTAAGTGGAGAGTATTCCACCACACTCCTTACTTGTGCCTTGTCGATGGTGGAAAGGCTTTGAGGAGTCAGGAGGTGAGACACTCGCCACGGAATACCTAGCCTCTGAGCTGCTCTTGTTGCCACAGTATTTATGTGGCTGGTCCAGTTAAGTTTCTGGTTAATGGTGACCCCACGATGTTGATAGTGGGGAATTCGGCGATGGTAATGCCATTGAATGTCAAGGGGAGGTGATTAGACTCTCGCTTGTTGGAGATAGTCATTGCCTGGCACTTCTGTGGCGTGAATGTTACCTGCCACTTATCAGCCCAAGCCTGAACGTCATCCAGGTCTTGTTGCATGCAGGCATGGACTGCTTCATTATCTTTGGAGTTGTGAATGGCACTGAACACTGTGCAGTCATCAGAGAACATCCCCATTTCTGACCTAATGTTGGAGGGTAGGTCATTGATGAAGCAGCTGAAGATGGTTGGGCCTAGGACACTGCCCTGAGGAACTCCTGCAGCGATGTCCTGGGGCTGTGATGATTGACCTTCAACCACCACAACCATCTTCCTTTGTGCTAGGTATGACTCCAACCAGTGGAGAGTTTTTCCCCCTGATTCCCATTGACTTCAGTTTTACTAGGGCTCCTTGATGCCAGGCTCGGTCAAATGCTGCCTTGATGTCTGCTTACAGGCGCCGTCCTCCACACCAATCATGGAGGCGCATTTGGTGTGGCTGTGAGTTGCCCTTTGGGACTGAGAGGGGTAAAATCCAGAACAAAATGTAGTTTAAGCATTACTGTTGCCTAGGTTATGTTATCTGAAATGCAAATTCAGTTTACATATTTTTTTTAAAAACCTGCGATAAATATTCCAAATTATTTTACAGTACATGGCAAAATGTTAAGATCGTCAGGTCACCATTGCACACTGACACCAATTTGTGCTTACTCCATCACCAGGAATGGCTGATGTGAATAATCAGATGTTGAGGATTATTACTGACTCTTTACTGGAGTCTGTGCACTGAGTAATTTTGCTCTACTTACACTGGTTCACCGTCCAGCAACGCCTCATGTTCAAATTCCTCTAAGGCCTCGCCACTCCCTATCTCTATAACCTCCTCCAGCTCTACAACCCTCCGAGATCTCTGCTCTCCTCCAACTCGGACTTCTTCTGCATCCCCCAATTCTTCACTCCTACCATTGGCGGCCGTGCCTTCAGCCATCTAGGCCCCAAGCTCTGGAATTCCCTCCCTAAACCTCTCACACCTCCTTTGAGATCCTCCTTAAAGCCTACCTCTCTGACCAAGCTTTAGGTCACCTGTCCTAATATCTCCTTATGTGGCTTGGTGTAAAATTTTGTCGGATTAAGCTCCTGTGAAGTGCCTTGGGACATTTTACTACGTTAAAGGTGCTATATAAATAAAAGTTGCTGCTGTTGTTGCTTATGCTTTAAGAAATAACTTGGATACAAGTATGTGTGGTGTGGGTACCTGGTGGGAGTTCCATGCCTGTATGTCGGTCCAGTCCTTGGAGTTTCGGATGTACCACCACTGAATCTCCAGTGAGTAGGATGGCGAACCGCTACCCCGGAAAGCACAGGCCATCTCCACATCCTGCCCAGCTCTGGCTGTGACATCATGAGGGACCTCAGTAAACAGAGCTGTAAAAAAAATCAAAAATCAAAATGCAGTGAGCTGACTCTGTTCAGTTCTCTTGCCTTTTCATTGCTAATTAAGAGTCTACAGCCTAGAAATTACTGCTGGCGATATAAAGGGACACTTAATGCATTCATATGACACTCCTTAATCCACTATTCATTGGAGGCAAGGTAAATGATTTAACATCTTCAATAAAATATCACACAGACGAACATCATGCTACCAGTTTGTAATACTGCCAGCATTAATTTCTAGGCTAACATCTTTCCTCAGATTACATATTGGACCAAGTTGATTGTCCACATTAACTGTGATAAGCATGTGCATGTGGTCAATTTGTTTTACTTTTCATCAAGTACAGTAGGTTAGAATTAAGAAAATCTCAACTATCTCCTGGTTTTATACAATATTGCTCCAGTTAAGAGCACAATAGTTTTTCCACTTTGAATTATATTGAAGGGCAGATTCAGTAGCAGAGCACACCCTAACAACAGTGAAATGCATGAAGGTGCCAGAGTTATGGGTATCGCACTTAGGCTGGTAACAGTCCCTTCTCTCTGTCGGTGGTAAGGCAGTAGCGTAGGCGGGGGAGGGGTGTTCGTGGAGTTCAAACACACCCTGAAATGTCTGCTTTTTTTAAATAATCGGACCACTCTACCTTTCGAATGAATGTCTTTTAGCTCAGCGAATAGAAACACAGAAACAACGGATGTTTTTCCAGAGCTGGTCAGTTTCGCGATTCAGCCACTGAAAATCAGTTAGCTGGGTGTTATAAATCTCATCATTCAAGAAACTACTCGTGAAATAACATTGGACGGCCAGCTGGTGGCACCGTCCAAGGAGTATAAATACTCGGGCGTCGGCCCCAGCTTTTCAGGGACATTTTGTAAGACAAGGAACTAGTGAAGTACAACTAGACCTCCATGTTCTGAAACAAGTTGATTAAAGCCTTGCTTTATGCTCAAACCAAGTGCGTAGTGAGTTTTATTACGTCATTGGGTCTGCGCTTCTAAATGTTCATCGGACTATTGCAGTGAACAGTAACAAAGTTATTGATAGACCAGCCACATTGGGCTTACTGCTTTAGAGTTTTTGTCTGGCGAGACTGTGTTTTCTTTTCATTTGCTCAATTATTTGAATAGTTAGATTAATGGAATTAATAATAGGGGTGAAATTGGTCTCTGCAACCAGCACGAAATGGGCCAATAGCGAATCGGCAGCCTGCTTTACACCGCGTCTGAAAACTGGGCAATGTGTAAAACGGGCTGCCCATTCCCTATCAGTCCATTTTGCACTACTAACGTAAACCAATTTCATCTTCAATATTTCTGTTTGAACCTTATTCTAAAATTTGAAAAGTTGACCCCTTGAAGTAGTTTTGTTTGGTCTGGAAAACTCATGTCCAAACACCGCCTGAAAAGAAATCCTGCCTCTACCATTGCTGTAAGGATCCTACATGAAATCAGATAGCAAAATACTGCGGATGCTGGAAATCTGAAATAACAACAGAAAATGCTGGAAATATTCAGCAGGCCAGGCAGCATCTGTGGAGAGAGAAACAGAGTTAACGTTTCAGGTCTGGGACCCTTCATCAGAACTGGAAAAAGCTGGAGATGTAACAGATATTAAGCAGGTGCAGAGACGGGGGAGGGGAGGGATTTAGGAGGGGAGGAAGGAATTGAAAGAACATCCTGTACTTTTGTAAGAGGTAGGAAAGATAAAATGTTGCAAATGGGAGTGGCAAAAATCATACAGCGTGGCGGATCGCCACCTAAACGGGCGCAATCCACTTTTCCGTCCGTGGACAATAAATCGGGCACCTTGCCTTTAAGAAGCATGCTGCCTTTAAGGCATGACAAAGGAGTGGGCGTCGCCCTCAGTGTGGACACAAAAGTGCGGGCGTCGCCCTCATTCAGTTTTTCGGGTTTAGCAGAGAGAAGAGCTGGGGCAGCCATCTCTCAAGAGAATGTAATAAAAAGCCATGTGTTACTCAGATCGGTTCAGCCTCCATTCGTGTTCCGTGGCAGCCTCAACATTGGTGACCCTGACGCTCAGAACGTATTCCGAGCACTGCAATGGCGGACACGAACGCAGTTTCCGTGAAACTGCTGGAGTTTTGGGAAAACCAGCCCGAAGCCTGGTTCCTCCAAGCTGAGTCCCGATTCCGGCTGCGACACATCACCACAGATGGGACGAAGTATGACTACCTCGTCACATCACTCGGTAGCGCCACAGTCACGAAGGTCTGGATAGCGCTGCAGAACTCACCAGAGGAGGGCAAGTATGCACATCTTAAGGCCGCGCTCCTTAGAAAATGTACGACCTCGACATACCAGCGAAACTGCCGCCTCCTCGACCTTCCAGGCCTCGGTGACGCCTCACCGTCAGACCTCCTCTTCCACATGCTCTCACTCACGGACGAGAGCCCACCCGGGTCCCTCTTCCGCACGCTGTTCATCCACCAGCTACCTCCCAGCATCCGCTTTTTGAGTTCCTGCGGATGCCATTCGGCCTCAAAAACGCGGCCAGGCATTCCAACGGCTCATGGACTCGGTCCTTCGGGACCTGAAGTTCCTGTTCGTCTACCTGGACGACATCCTGGTAGCCAGTTCCTCCAAGCAGGAACACCTCGAACACCTTCGCATCCTGTTCGGGCGCCTCAACGACCACGGGCTCATCCTCAGCCCAGCCAAGTGCCAGTTCGGCCTGGACAAGATCGACTTCCTCGGCCACCACATCACCCATGCTGCGGCCATTCCCCTGCCCACCAAGGTGCAGGCCGTCCAGCAATTTCCCCAACCCACCACCATCAAAGGACTCCAGGAGTTCCTCGGGATGGTGAATTTCTACAACCGCTTCATCCCCAAAGCGGCGTCCCTCATGAGGCCCCTGTATGAAGCCCTCCGGGGCAGGAGCGGCAAGATGGCGGTCGAATGGACGGCAGACGTATCAGCCGCCTTCAACTCCACCAAGACCGCGCTCGCCGACGCCACCCTGCTCGCGCACCCACGGCCCAATGCCAGAGTAGCGCTCACCACGGACGCCTCCAACCACGCGGTCGGCACCGTGTACGAGCAGTGGGTCGACGGCGCCTGGCAACCACTTGCCTTCTTCAGCCGCCAACTACGCCCCCCGGAGGTCAAGTACAGCACCTTCGACCGCGAGCTCCTCGCGCTGTACCTGGCGGTCCGCCATTTTCGGTTTTTGCTGGAGGGCCACCCCTTCACTGCGTTTGTCGACCACAAACCCGTGACATTCGCAATGGCAAAGACAACCGACCCCTGGTCCGCCAGGCAGCAGCGCCAGCTCGCGGCAGTGTCCGAGTTCACCACGGACATCCAACACGTCTCCGGCCGAGACAACGTGGTAGCCGACTGCCTCTCCCGCCCCGCCATCCACGCCGCACACCTGGCAGTCGACTACGCTCAACTCGCAGCAGACCAGCTCACGGACCCTGATCTGCTCTCCGTACCTACCAACCTACCAGGGCTACGCCTGGCCGACGTCGCCTGCGGCCCGACCGCAGTCTCGGTCAAGTGCGACATATCCCTATCTCAACCTCGGCCCATCGTCCCAGCATCCTGGCGCCGCCGGGTATTCGAGATTCTCCACAACCTCTCCCACCCCGGCGCCCGCGCATCCATCAAATTGGTAGCCAACCGCTTTGTCTGGCGCGGCCTTCGCAAGGATGTGCGTACTTGGGCCAACTCCTGCCTAGCCTGCCGATGGGCCATGGTGCAGCAACACACGAAAGCACCCCTCGAGGAGTTCACCGTCCCTTCATGTAGATTCGACCACATCCACGTGGACATCGTCGGGCCCCTGCCGCCATCGCAAGGCCACACGCACTTGCTGACGATCGTCGACCGCACAACGCGCTGGCCCGAGGCAATTCCACTGACCTCTACCACCACTGCCGACATCGCCAGAGCCTTCGTCAGCACCTGGGTCGCACGGTTCGGCGTCCCCTCCGACATGACGTCGGACAGAGGTCCGCAATTTACCTCTGAACTCTGGACCGCCATCGCACGCAATCTCGGGGTGACCATTCACCGCACCACAGCGTACCACCCCCAAGCCAACGGACTGTGTGAGCGGTTCCACAGATCCTTGAAGGCATCTCTTCGAGCCAGCCTCCAGGACGGCGCCTGGACCGACCGACTCCCGTGGGTCCTCCTCGGCCTGCGCTCCGCGGTTAAAGAAGACCTCCACGCATCGGCAGCAGAGCTCGTGTACGGCCAGCCGCTGCGCGTACCCGGCGAGTTCCTGCCCACCGCCCCAACACCCTGGTCAGCCGACCAGCAACGCCACGACTTCGCCTCACCGGCGCTACAGTTCGCCCCGGTGCCTATTGCCCGGCGAATCCACCTCACACGTCCCGCTAAGCCTGCACCAGGCACGGTTTGTTTTCGTCCGGCACGACGCCCACCGTGGACCCCTTCAACCCCCGTACGACGGGCCCTACAAAGTGCTACAGGCTGGGGACAAATTTTTCGCCCTACAAGTGGGCGACAGGACTGAAAAAGTGTCGGTTGACCGACTCAAGCCAGCACACTCGGAGCCCGGTGAGCAGGTCCCAGTAGCTCGTCCACCGCCACGCGGCCGACCTGCCCTCAAGCCAGTACACCCGGCTGCTCCACGCCCGGCCGTTCCATGTCCACCGGTGTCCTACAAGAGCCGCTCCGGCCGGCCCATCAGACCGCCGCACCGTTTCGTCCACACCTCCTAAGCGGATTCTGGGGGGAGCTGTGTGGCGGATCGCCACCTAAACGGGCGCAATCCACTTTTCCGTCCGTGGACAATAAATCGTGCACCTTGCCTTTAAGAAGCATGCTGCCTTTAAGGCATGACAAAGGAGCAGGCATCGCCCTCAGTGTGGACACAAAAGCGCGGGCGTCGCCCTCATTCAGTTTTTCGGGTTTAGCAGAGAGAAGAGCTGGGGCAGCCATCTCTCAAGAGAATGTAATAAAAAGCCATGTGTTCCTCAGATCGGTTCGGCCTCCATTCGTGTTCCGCGGCAGCCTCAACAACAGCATGAAAAATGGGGGCAGGGATAATTATCTGAAATTATTGAACTCGATGTTGAGTCCGGCAGGCTGTAAAGTGCCTAATCAAAAAATGAGGTGCTGTTCCTCGAGCTTATGTTGAGCTTCATTGGAACAATGTAATAGGCCGAGGACAGAGAGATCAGAGCGGGAGTGAAGCGGTGAATTAAAGTGACAGGTGACCGGAAGCTCAGGTCACCCTTACGGACTGAACGGAGGTGTTCCGCAAAGCAGTCGCCCAATCTGCGTTTGGTCTGCCCAATGTAGAGGAGACCAATCAGGGATGCTCAAGAGGGCAGAATTAGAGGAGCACAGTTATCTCGGCGGGGGGGGGGGGGCGGGTGTTGTGGAGCTGAAGGAGATTACAGAGATAGGAAGGGGCGAGTTCATGGAGGGATTTGAAAACAAGGAAAACAAACTATCTCACATCGAGGTGAAGGTGGCAGTATAACTGTAGCTTTGGATCACGTCCTTATAGTGAACATAATCTCCTCTATATTCATACACAGGCAAGCTGGAAAATAAAGACCATTTATTTTATTCAAGTAAGGTCGTAATCAGTATACATCAAGATATTGGAGGACACATGCAAGTAACTGTGGAGGTAATGAGACTCAGTAGACTGATACATTACTGTGGGAGGAGGCTTATGTGAAACATAAACACTGTCATGGACCAGGTGGGCCAAATGGCCTATTTCTGTGCTGTACATTCTATGTAACATGGCATATTAAACTGCGAGCATGCAGTTAAACTGAAGGAAATACTAACATTTTAAATTTAAGTTCTGATTTACAAGTTAAAAATGAATTCTGCAAGAATAACACAAGGATATGTGCTGCTCCCTAGACTTCAGAAAACGTAATCAGAAATATCAGTATCAAATGCAGTTTGAGACTGTAATTACATGCAGTCTAGGCACAGTACATTCCAGAATTATTTGCCATTTTTCACTGTCAATTTCACGTTTCCCTTCATTGCAATTGGACAAGATGCAGCTGATGTGACGAAACTGACAGCAGGTCGGAGAGAAAGGACTTTAAAAATCAAAGTTACCAACTTGTTTTGAGACAGCACTTTTTTTCTCCATTTTCTGATTACTCAGAGATTCAGTATGCTGCTGGTTCATCGGTTAGGTTGCTCCATTCATATTTATTGATGTTCGTCAAGAAATCCACCCTGGCCTTTGGCAAAACACTTGATCCTGATTTAAGTTCTCATTTAGAGTCAATTCCTCAAACTGAATACACTGGTTTCCACTCAGCAGGACCCTGCACAAAATATAAGATGAATTCTTTCATATTTTGGGTTGTAACTGATGAAGATTTACTGAAGTCTATAGTTTGAGCTTTGTGTGTTTTGGTCAATGTAACAGATGCAAAGAAAGAAAGAATTTGCATTTATATAGCGCCTTTCAGGACCTCAGGACATTCCAAGGTGCTTTACAGCTAATGAAGTACTTTTGAAGTGTCGTCACTGTTGTAATGTAGGAAACGCGGCAGCCAATTTGCGCACAGCAAGCTCCCACAAACAGCAATTAAATAATGACCAGATAATCTGGTTTTGGTGGTGTTGGCTGAAATATTGGCCAGGGCACAGGGAAGAAATCCCCTGCTCCTCTTCGAAGTGCTGTGGGATCTTTTCAGGTCCACTTGAGGGGGCAGACGGGGCCTCGGTTTAACGTCTCATTGAAAAGACAGTATCTCCGACAGTGTAGCACTACCTCAGTACTGCAATGAAGTGTCAGCCGAGATTATGTGCTCAAATAAACAGCTTGAATTATTTGGTTCGTGGGACTGATTAAAATTCAATGCAGCTATAAGTGGGTTTGGGATTTTCTACTCTAATTCAGTTAACACAAATAGCCATTTATTGGGCAGTCGCATCGAATGCTGTTGCTGTTGGGGCAGCTCAAATTCAGTGGTCTTGATCTGGGTTGGAATTTAATGGGTAGGAGTCATCTTAGACTGCATCAACTCCAATCTGCTACTGTCTGCCACATTCAAGACTGGACAGGAGTGGGATCCAGATTTATTTTGCTTTTAGAAATTTGGTGAAAACCTTGAGAATTAATGACTCCACATCCGGAGTCACAGACGTGGGGGAAAAAATGACTCTTATTTAAACAAAAAAATGACATTATTTACAGCGTAGAAGTACCTGGATGGCCTGTCTAGTCTAAAACTGGATGAATGCCCAACTCTATGGCCAACGGTAACATAGTCAGAAAATCGCTCCAATAATAGCAGCATCCTCTCCACTTGTACCAAGCTGCTTAGTGCACCCAACAGCAAATTAAAAGTGATCATTTGCTGCCCTCTCCCACCACCCAGAATCAAAGATTGAATGACAAAGAGCCATTAGCCCTATACCATGACACTTCACTCAAAAGGATCTGCACATTAAGAAGCATTTCAAAAAAATTCCATTAGCAAGAAAAAAAAATTCTGCAAAGCCTTTTAAAAGTGTACGCTTGATTAAAAAAAGTGCTATGGAGGACCAACAAACCCATTAAAGCAAAGATTCCTTTGAAATCCCAGTGTTGATTATCTGACCTCCATTGAATTTAGCAATTTTACTGAGCTTCCATTATGAGAGCCCACTTTCACATTATGTAAGAATGCTTTCAGTAACATCAATAATTTTGCTTCAAGTGCAGCTGATTTTCCATGAGTGTTGAATGCATCAGCCCAGAAGATGCACTTAACGAGAAATCACATGAAATGTAGATAACATTGGACAAGTACCAATATTTGTAGTGAAACTCCAGCTGCTGTGGGCGTACTTAATAGAAGAATCTATTCATTTCTCCCTTCCTAATTATACTGTAGTTCAATCCTAGAAAAGAAAAGTACATTTTCAATTTTACCTTATTCAAATAATGAGGTGTTCTATTAAAATATAAAACACTGCTTTCTATTATATAACCTGATTTATGAGTTCTTAGTATATTGTTCTGTATATACATGTTGCTATAAGTTTAGGGAATGCTTTAGATATTCTTTCAGGTACAGTGGTGCTAGTCACTCCCATAAGTGGTCCAAGTGTCTTATGTTCAGGAGTAGGCTCCTACTGCCCAATATCTGATTATATGGTAGCGTGAGCTGGGGGCGGGGTGGGGGGAATGTAACAATAGGACCCTCTTGTGATCTGAACTGGATATTGTGTCTTCAACTTTTTTTAAAAGGTGGATCGACAAACACTTGAGCCCCGATGTCCACAAACCTGACCTCTGGTTCATCCTCCCTACAGTGTGCTCAATATGGTCCTGGTGGTTCCCCTGGCATGTGTTACTCGTGGTAATGGGGGTTGCCGAGGGCTGTCATGAGCTGTGGAGGTATCCCTTGTCCCCCATCAGCAATCATGCAAGCTTCCTAGGAAGGTCTAATATTGGGAGGATGGGGTAATCTCACAGGATAAATGTCCACCAAAAACCTGAACGTAATGTATGACAGTGTACAGAATCCAACAAGTAACTGAACTAATGTCCTGCAGAATGAATGCTAACTGGCTTTAAACAGTTTTATGGTAGACAAGAAATTGTTCATTCACTTTTCAGATTTCTCTCTTCCTCTTAAAGCTTCACCCAATCCTCGGACAACTGTAGAATTTCTCTCACCAAAGGTACTGTGGTGTATGTAACTTGTTCCACCTTAAGAGAACTTAAACTTGTTCCACCTTAAGAGATGTACTACTTTCTCTGGCTGCTGTATACGGTAATACCGGTGGTGACCACACCGGTATATAAGTGCTGTGTAGTAATTTGCTGGGTAGTACAGCCCTAACCTCCGAATAGTAAAGACCTATTGAAAAGTTATTCTTGTAGTCTGTGTCAGTAATTGACCTTAAATATAACTGGAACACACAGACATAACAGTGGCGACGAGTCTGATCTTACCCTGCGGCAGTTTACATCCACGGCAGCTTCGTCCTCAGAATGGGCGTCGAGAAGAGGCATCCACCCTCATCATCCTGCTGAACAGCACGTCGCGCGGGAGGCATCGAGGACCCGGAGTGAAGAAGAGAAATTCTGAACTCGAAGCCCCCATCAGCGGCAGACAGCTATCTTCCTTCTACCACGGTGGTGGGTAAGCCAATCAGCGAAAGTCGGCCGCGTTGGCTGTAGCGAAGGGGAGGGAAGACGGAGGAAAGAGGGCGGTGAAATTGACCGCGGCCGGTGAAAAGGGCCGGGCCGCATTCGGGCCGGAAGGCGCAGCGACTGGGGCAGCAGAAGGCACGAGAGCCGCGGTGAATTCGAACGCAGCGGGTGCACATAACCGGGCTGCAAGAAGGGCTGCGAGGCACGACGGCAGGGAAGCGCGAATGCCCACGGGAACCGCGGTGGAGTAGAAGCAGCGTCGGGGGAGTTGTTAACCACTGGGGAGGCGAGACCGGCAGCAGCACAGCAATCACCATTGCAGCCAGTGGGTGAAGAAGACGAGCGCGGGAAAGACCGCCAAGCGCGGAAAGCCACCATTTTGAAAAAAAAAATTGCAAAGATGCCTAAACATGGGAACATTAATACTTTTGATAGCGACATCGAAGATTGGACCACGTATGTAGAACGCATAGAAGTTTATTGTAGAGCAAATAAGATACCAGATGGGGAGAAAGCACTAACCTTATTAAACTTAATGGGTGCGAAGACATACGGGCAATTGAAACACCTTCTATCACCAGAGAAACCGGCGGATAAGACTTTCGCGGATATTGTTACCGTCCTGAAAAATCATTTAAGCCCCACGCCGCTGATGCTAGCGGAACGATTTAAATTTTACAGCAGAAAGCAGCTGAAAGATGAAAGCAATGCTGAATTTTTAATTGAATTGCGTAAGCTAGCAAAGTACTGTCAGTTTGGAACAGGGCTAACAGATGCGCTAAGAGATAAATTTGTGTGTGGATTGTTAAAAGAAGAGACACAAAAGTGACTGCTTGAGGAGAATGAGCGGACGCTTGATAAAGCTGTCGCTATGGCAACATCGCACGAAGCTGCAGCGAGAGGCACGGCGGTAATGCAGCTACGGTCACCGGAACTCAGCACAAATCAAATGGTCTTGGGTACAGTAAAATGTTATCGTTGTGGAAAGACAACGCACGATCAGAACCAGTGCTGGTTCAAAAATAAGGAATGCAGAAAATGTGGCAGGCTTGGTCACATAGCTAAAGTATGCCGGTCAGGAGAGAAGACCAGCAACAAAAAGTCACCGCAGGGAAAGTACAGAAAGGTACACAAGGTGACAGAGAACAGTTCGAATGAACAGAAGTCAGATTCAGACGCCAGCAGTAATGAACTGGGTAGCTTAAGAGTACACAACGTTGGTAAGGAAGCAGACCTCCAGACAATTTGGGTCACACTTCAGATAGCAGGAGTCCAAGTGAAGATGGAATTGGGCACTGGATCGGCATTGACGGTCATGAATAAGAAAGATTACAAAAGGTTATTCCAACATATTCCCCTACGGGATACGGAGATTGTATTGAAAACATACACGGGGCAAAGAGTATACCCCATCGGAAAGATAGAGGTAAAGGTGGTCCACAAGGGCAAAGAAAGCCGAGGAATGGACTTATATGTGCTACCTGAAGGAGGTCCACCACTACTGGGACGGGAGTGGATTAGAAAAATGAATATGGACTGGCATTCCTTAAAAGCACTAACGGTAGATGCCAGGGAAACAGATGTCAAACCTAAACGATTGTCCAGAATATTGGACGATGCTAAAGAGGTGTTCCAGCAGGGACTGGGAACACTGAGAGGAATTACGGCAAACATCAAGATTGAAGAAAATGCACAACCAAAATTTTTCAAAGCCAGACCGGTACCCTATGCGATACGACCTGCTGTGGAAGTGGAGCTGGAAGCACTAGAACGTTCAGGAGTACTGTCTAAGGTAGACTGGAGTGAGTGGGCTACGTCCATTGTTCCCGTGATGAAACATCCTTCGAGCAACAAGCCGGGAGAACCAGGGAAGGTTCGCATCTGTGGAGATTTCAAGATCACTGTTAATCCGGTGCTTCACACGGTGCAGTATCCGCTTCCGCGGATTGAGGATATCTTCGCTTCATTGTCGGGCGGGAAACACTTCACCAAGATAGACCTGGCGCAGGCGTACTTACAGATGGAAGTTGAGGAAGAGTCACGCCAGTACCTCACGATCAACACGCATAGAGGCTTGTACCGGTATAATAGACTGGTTTTTGGAGTGGCATCGGCTCCAGCAATTTGGCAGAGGGCCATGGAGCAGGTATTACAGGGAATTCCAGGCACACAATGTTACTGGACGATATCCTGATTACAGGAGATGGTGACGAGGAACACCTCGCAAATTTGGAACTGGTGCTCATCAGTTTGAAAGAATATGGACTTCGAGTTAATCGGCAGAAATGTGAGTTCTTTCAGAAGCGGATCTCGTACTGTGGCCATGTCATTGACCAGGAGGGACTTCATAAGTCTCCTGACAAGATCGAAGCGGTTGTGAAGGCTCCCGCTCCGGTTAATGTATCTCAGTTGAGGTCGTTCCTAGGATTGATTAACTATTACCATAAGTTTCTGCCAAATTTATCCACGGTACTGCACCCGCTGAACGCTCTTTTGCAGAAGGGAGTACCATGGGAGTGGAGCGAGGACTGTAAGAAGGCCTTTCGCAAAAGCAAGGAATTGATCACCTCAGAGGAAGTGTTGGCTCACTTCAACCCAACACTGCCTATTCGTTTGGCTTGTGATGCTTCTCCATATGGTATTGGGGCAGTACTCTCACACAAGTTGCCAAATGGCATGGAGAGGCCAGTCGCGTTCGCATCCAGATCATTGACCTCCGCTGAGCGCAACTATGCTCAGATAGATAGGGAGGCTCTCAGCCTTGTGTGGGGAGTAAAGAAGTTTAATCATTACCTGCAGGGCCAAAAGTTTACGCTTCTGACAGACCATCAGCCGTTGGTATCCATTTTTAACCCTAAGAAGGGTGTTTCGGTGATGACAGCACAGAGACTCCAGAGATGGTCCCTTTTCCTAGGGGCACATCAATATCAGATAGAATTCAAAGGTACAAAGCAGCATGGTAATGCTGATGGGCTGTCGCGCCTGCCACTACCTGAAGAAGAGGAGACAACGAAGGTTGGCCCTGTTGAGTTATTTCACTCGACCATCATCGAGTGTTTACCAGTCACCAATGCAAGTATTGAAAGAGAAACCAGGAACGACCCGACACTGTCCCGAGTCTACGAGGTGACAGTGAAGGGATGGCCAGCACATGGTGATTCTCTGTTACCGGCATTCTCGGCAAGACGAGACCAGCTGTCCGTCTGTCAAGGAACATTGATGTATGGAACGAGAGTGATTATTCCTCCTAAGTTAAGGGAAAGAGTTCTAAAGGAACTGCATGAAGGTCATCTGGGGGGAGTCAAGATGAAAAGCCTTGCTAGGGCTTATGTGTGGTGGCCGGGTATCGACCAACAGATAGAGGAGCTGACGAAAAGCTGCTCAGGGTGCCAAAAAGTGCAAAATGCACCTCCGATTGCACCGCTGCATCCATGGGAATGGCCTTCAGCCCCATGGCAACGCGTACATATTGACTTTGCTGGTCCATTCATGGACTCCATGTTTCTAATTGCGGTGGACGCACATTCTAAATGGCCAGAAGTGATCAAGATGACTACCACTACTTCAGAAAAGACAATTGCGGTGTTAAGAACGATATTCGCAAGGAACGGATTGCCAGAACAAATATGTTCCGACAACGGACCACAGTTCGTGTCAGAAGAATTCCAAAAATTCTTAAAGAAGAATGGGGTGAAACATTATACCTCTGCCCCATATCATCCGGCTACAAATGGGTTGGCCGAGAGATTTGTACAAACATTCAAAAAGGCAATAAAGGCCATGAGCGAAGATCAGATTCCACTACAACATAAGTTGGACAAGTTTCTACTGGCATATCGAAACAGCGCTCATGCAGTGACAAACCAAAGTCCTGCAATGATGTTTTATAACAGGAGGTTGCGGTCCAGGTTGGACTTGTTAAAACCAAATGTGCGGAGGGAAGTTGAAAACAAACAGTTCCAGCATATAAATAACAAGACCACTCGGAGTTTCGAGGTAGGACAACCAGTGTTGGCCAGGGACTATGGAAACGAGAAATGGCAATCCGGAACAATTCGGGCCAGACAAGGACCCCTGATGTACACGGTAGATGTTGGTAAAAATGTAATACGGCGTCACGCTGACCAACTGGTAGAATCGAGAACAAGGGTCGAACCCATGGTTACGACAGAGACAACCGTGGAAGAAGTTAGTGAACCTGAAGCATCTACCTCGGCAGTGAATGTACCTGATGATGATGTCCAAGACATAAGAGACCAACTAGAGGAGTCACCTCAGCAACAAGAATCAGAGACCCCTGAAAGGCGTTATCCAACTCGAATCAGGAGGCCTCCTGAGAGACTGAACCTTTGAACTGTTTCTACATGAAGTTGTATATGTATATATGTTATTATGTTATGTTAAATGGGGATATAACTGTTAAGCTAAAAAGGGAGGATTGTGGTGTATGTAACTTGTTCCACCTTAAGAGAACTTAAACCTGTTCCACCTTAAGAGATGTACTACTTTCTCTGGCTGCTGTATACGGTAATACCGGTGGTGACCACACCGGTATATAAGTGCTGTGTAGTAATTTGCTGGGTAGTACAGCCCTAACCTCCGAATAGTAAAGACCTATTGAAAAGTTATTCTTGTAGTCTGTGTCAGTAATTGACCTTAAATATAACTGGAACACACAGACTGAACAGGTACCACCTTTAAGCTGTCAAGACAAACCCCTTTAAGTTTCTATCAATATGACAGTGAACACAATAACTAAATGCTAATCAAAATGTTCTTTATGTTTTTCTTATTTTGCTAACTTCCGAACCCATGATTTGACAGCGTGCCTGTCCCCTCCATCATATTCCATTAGACTGCATCAAGTATGTCCTGAAACTGCAGCTACAGTTAAATCAGACCCTCTTTTAATGGACAGCACTTGCCCTGATGTTTTAGTATAATATTGCTGCCATATAAGTGATTGCCAGCACTCAGCTTTGCAGACAAAGGATCAGAGACAGCAAAGTACTTTAATGGAGATGATTTAATTTAAAATGCGACTGAAAGAATATGAATGGCGCCAGGGTTCAGTGGCGTCACTTGGCCCTCATCGTGAATCACGCAATCACGAGTTAAAATCACATCGGGGTCTGAGTGATATCATCGGACCCCGATATTTGAATATTTATGAGGCCCTCGCCTGTCTGCAGCGAGCATCTCTGAAGCCTCCTGAAACCTGGGAGTTAATATTGCGGTGAGTGGGAGCGCGGCACGAATGCGGAGGAAAGGACGCTACTGCACTTGTAACCCCTCCCCCGCATGCCCCGTTCTCGTCACGCGCAAAAGCTCAAAATTGGGGCTTTGGTGAAACGGGGCCAGATGTGAATCATTAAACTGCTTTATTTTACAGACAGCATGTGACCATCTAGAGTAAAAGGCAAAGGAAAATTTCACTTACTTACCTCAATCTCACGTCTCTCCTCAAAAACACGGGGAAAAACTAATTAACCTGCCCTCAGGATATTTCATGAGCCGACCCGTGTGTTTTTGGCATTAACTTTCTTTCAGACTACTTCTAAAAACTGACCTGCATTCTGACGAAAGGTAACAGACCTGGAATGTTAACTCTGTTCCTCTCTCTACAGACGCTGCCTGACCTGTTAAGTGTTTCCAGCATTTTCTGTTTTTATTTCAGATTTCCAGCATCTGCTGTATTTTGCCTCTGCATTTTTATATTCCAGGTGCAGGCAAAGGGTTGTGTCTCACAGACTTCTGTTCAAAACCAGCGTTCCTTTGTCCCTTTTGTCTATGTGTTTCCAGCATTACAGCACTCCCCCGGATGACTTACTCCCCATTAGTGATTCACCAGTAAGCCTGTCAATAAAATTCAGCTCCCTCTCCTGCCCCCCCCTTCAGGTGTGGCTGTGCTAAAAAGAATGGGGGCCATCCTGACTAATTCTTCTTTTTCTTAGGCAGTCCTTTGGAACCGAGAATGACTTGCTTCCACATTAAAAATGAGTTCTCAGGTGACAGAGTCCAATGCGGGACCTACAGTCTCTGTCACAAGTGGGGCAGACGGTGGTTGAAGGGGTGGGTGGGTGGGGTGCTTGGGTTGATGTGCGCTTCTTGTGCTTGGCTTCCACTTGCTCCCGGCGAAGAGACTCGAGGTGTTCGGCGCCTTCTCGGATGCTTCTTCTCCTCTTTGTGCGGTCTTGGGCCAGGGATTCCCAGGTGTCAGTGGGGATGTTGCACTTTTTCAAGGAGGCTTTGAGGGTGTCCTTGAAGCATTTCCTCTGCCCACCTGGGGCTCTCTTGCCACGTCGGAGCTCCGTGTAGAGCGCTGGTTTTGGGAGTCTCGTATCGGGCATGTGGACGATGTGCCCCGTTCATCGGAGCTGATCGAGTGTGGTCAAAGCTTCGATACAAAGATACATAGAAGATAGGAGCAGGAGCAGGCCATTCGGCCCCTTGAGCCTGTTCCGCCATTTAATGAGATCATGGCTGATCATCCAAATTCAGTACCCTGTCCCTGCTTTCTCCCCATATCCTATGATCTCTTTAGCCTTAAGAAATATATCTAACTCCTTCTTGAATATATTTAATGAATTGGCCTCAACTGCCTTGTGTGGTAGAGAATTCCACAGGTTCACCACTCTCTGGGTGAAGAAATTCCCCCTCATCTCAGTCCTAAATGGCTTACCCCTTATCCTTAGACTGTGACCCCTGGTTCTGGACTCCCCGGCCATCGGGAACATCCTTCCTGCATCTAGTCTGTCTAGTCCTGATAGAATTTTATAAGTTTCAATGAGATCCCCTCTCATTCTTCTAAACTCTAGCGAATATAAGCCTAATTGACCCAATCTCTCCTCATACGTCATTCCTGTCATCCCAGGTATCTGTCTGGTGAATCTTCGCTGCACTCTCTCCATGGCAAGAACATCCTTCCTCCGATAAGGTGACCAAAACTGCACACAATACTCAAGGTGTGGTCTCACCAAGGCCCTGTACAACTGCAGCAAGACATCCTTGCTCCTGTACTTGAATCCTCTCGCTATGACGTACCATTTGCCTTCTTAACCGCCTGCTGCAGCTGCATGCTTACCTTCAGCGACTGGTGCACAAGGACACCCAGGTCTCGTTGCACTTCCCCTTCTCCCAATCTATTGCCATTCAGATAATAATCTGCCTTCCTGTTTTTGCCACCAAAGTGGATAACCTCGCACTTATCCACATTATATTGCATCTGCCATGCATCTGCCCAATCACCCTACTTGTGCAAATCATATTGGAGTTTCTCAGCATCCTCCTCACAGCACACACGCCCACCCAGCTTCGTGTCATCTGCAAACTTGGAGATATTACATCTAGTTCCCTCGTCTAGATCATGAATATATATTGTGAATAGCTGGGGTCCTAGCACCAATCCCTGCGGTACCCCACTAGTCACTGCCTGCCACTCGGAAAAAGACCCGTTTATTCCAACTCTTTGCTTCCTGTCTGCCAGCCAGTTCTCTATCCAAGTCAATACCTTGCCCCCAATCCCTTGTGCTTTAACTTTACACACTAATCTCTTATGCGGGACGTTACCGAAAGCCATCTGAAAGTCCAAATACACCACTCCACTGGTTCTCCCTTATCTATTCTACCAGTTACATCCTCAAAAAATTCCAGTAGATTAGTCAAGCACGATTTACCTTTTGTAAATCCATGTTGACTTTGTCCAATCCTATCACTGTTTTCCAAGTGCTCTGCTATTACATCTTTTATAATGGACTCTAGCATTTTCCCCACTACCGATGTCAGGCTTACCGGTCTATAATTCCCCGTTTTCTCTCTACCACCTTTTTTGAATAGTGGGGTAACATTAGCTACCCTCCAGTCCAAATCATACTGGAGTTTCTCGGCATACTCCTCACAGCACACACGCCCACCCAGCTTTGTGTCATCTGCAAACTTGGAGATATTACATCTAGTTCCCTCGTCTAGATTATTTATATATATTATGCTGGGGATGTTGGCCTGAGGGAGAACACTGACATTTGTGCGCCTATCCTGCTAATGAATTTGCAGGATCTTGCGGAGGCAGCGTTGGTGGTATCTCTCCAGTGCTTTGTGGTGCCTGTTCTACATGGTCCATGTCTCTGAGGCATACAGGAGGGCGGGTATCACTGCTGCTCTGTAGACCAGGTTTGAGGTCCTGGTCTTCAAACACTCTCTTCCTCAGGTGACCGAAGGCTGCACTGGTACACTGAAGACGGTGTTGGACCTCGTCATCGACGTCTGCCCTTGTTATCGACGTCTGCTCTTGTTGACAGTAGGCTCCCGAGGTATGGAAAGTGGTCCACGTTGTCCAAGGCCTTGTCGTGGATTTTGATAATCGGGGGGCAGTACTGTGTGGCGGGGACAGGTTGGTAGAGGACCTTTGTCTTACGGATGTTTAGTGTAAGGCCCATGCTCTCGTACGCTTCGGTAAAGGTGTTGATGATGGTTTGGAGTTCGACCTCCGAGTGAGCGCAGACGCAAGCGTCATCTGCATACTGTAATTTGACGACAGAGGAAGGGATGACCTTGGAACTGGACTGGAGGTGACGGAGGTTGAACAGTTTCCCGTTTGTTCTATAAATTAGCTCCACTCCAGCGGGGAGCTTACTGAGGGCGAGATGGAGCATTGCAGCAAGGAAGATCGAGAAGAGCGTCGGTGCGATGACACAGCTTTGCTTGACCCCGGTTCATACGTGAATTGGGTCTGTGGTGGAACCATTGGTCAGGATCATGGCTTGCATGTCGTCGTGAAGCAGGCGGAGGATGTGACAAATTTTTGAGGGCAGCCAAATTTGAGGAGGACACTCCATAATCACTCATGGTCGACAGTGCCGAAGGCCTTTGTGCGATCAAAGGTGGCCATGTACAGAGGTTGGTGCTGTTCCCTGCATTTCTCTTGTAATTGACGTGCGGTGAAGATCATGTCCATTCTGCCCCTTAGTGGGTGGAATCCGCATTGCGACTCTGGGAGGAGCTCTTCAGCCACTGGGAGAAGGCGATTGAGGAGGATTCTTGCGATGACTTTCCCTGTGGCAGACAGCAGGGAAACTCCTCTGTAATTACCGCAATCGGACTTGTCACCTTTCTTGAAGATGGTCACAATTACGGCATCTCTGAGATCCCCTGGCATGCTCCCCTCCTTCCAGATAAGAGAAATTAGTTCATGAATTTGCGCCAGTAGTGCTTCTCCACTATGCTTTAGTGCCTCGGCGGGGATTCCATCTGCTCCTGAGGCCTTGTTGTTCTTCAGTTGTCGGATGGCCTTTTCAACCTCATGCCGGGCTGGGGTTGTGCCGAGATGGTGGCAGGTAGCATGCTGCGGGATGGAGTTGAGGACACTCGCGTCGAAGACAGAGTCTCGGTTAAGGAGATCTTCGAAGTGCTCCTTCCAGCGTGCACTGACTGCCTCTCTGTCCTTGATGAGTACCTCTCCATTCTTGGCCCGCAGTGGGGTAGGACCATGGGTGCTTGGGCCGTAGATGGTCTTGACTGCTCTAAAGAATCCATGCACGTCGTGGTTGTCGGCTAGCTGCTGGATCTCCTGCGCTTTCTCCACCCACCATCTGTTCTTTAGGTCGCGAGTTTGTTGTTGGATCTCGGCCTTCAGGCGCCTGTAGAGCTGCTTTCTTGCTCTCGAGTTCTGTTGCTGTTTCCAGATCAGGAATGCCTTGCGCTTGCGGCTTATTAGCTCCTGGATCTCCTGGTCGTTCTCGTCAAACCAGTCTTGGTGTTGCCTGGTCGAGTGACTGAGCGTCTCTTCACAGCTGCTGATTATGGAGGCCTTGAGTGTAGACCAGGCACTGTGGGCACTCTGACTCTGCATGAGGGCCTCCATAATCAGCACCTGTGAAGAGATGAAGCCTGAGATGAAGCAACAGATCCTTATTGCATCTGCATGAAATAGACTGTGAGCTGTGACATTTCACAAACTAGTCCATCTGGCTTCAATACACAAATCCGATACTTTCAGTTTTGTGGCTTTGTTTTTAGACCTGCGCAAATTCACTTTGCTTTAAAACACAATACTTAACCGGAACTCAATTTCAGAATCCTTTTAGTGAAGAAAAAAAGGATCCCAAAACATGGCACATGTACCTCGAAGGAGATGGTAACAGTGAGACTTGGAACACGCGCCTGCTAGCGATTGTGTCATTGGTTCCCAGGTGAAGAATTGCGACATGCAATGCTTCTCCCTGAAGTCATTATCCTTTGGATCCTCATTTTTTCAAACACATTCAGGTTTGACACAGGACTGGAGTCAGTAACATCTTTTCATGTAATGATAAATTAACATTGAGATTCAATTTCTAAAAGGCTGCTTTCCTTTGTGCTCTATGTCCGTTCTATGTCGATGACATTATATCTTAGCTTGAAAATTTAAATAGAGCAGATTTTATGTAATGGGTAGATTTCTTGCTTTAGTGTTATTATGGTAGATCCAAATAGGTTTCTTGAACTACTAAAAAATTGTAATCTGGGCACTCGAAGTATTACAGGGTTTACTGAAAGCGCAAAGGATTAAACTGGCCAACTTGCACAATTTTGTGCGTAATAAGTACAAGTAGATAAACCAAATTTGATAACTATAACCATAATAAAAATTAATATATCACCAACTTTTTAAAAGAGGAACTGTCTTTATGAAAAGACATTTAGTGTATTTGGTAAACACTGTGATATGAATCAGATCAAAGTATATCACTACATTGTGAAGATAAGAAAATAAGAACATAAGAAATAGGAGCAGAAGTTGGCCATTCGTCCCTTCGAGTCTGCTCCGCCATTCAATAAGATCATGGCTGATCTTCTACCTCAATTCCACCTTCCCGTACTATCCCCATATCCCTTGATTCTCTTAATATCCAAAAAGCTATCGAGCTCTGTCTTGAATATACTCAATGACTAAGAATCCACAGCCCTCTGGTGTACAGAATTCCAAAGATTCACAACCTTTTGAGTGAAGAAATTTCTCCTCATCTCAGTCCTAAATGGCTTATTCTGAGACTGTAACCCCTGGTTCTAGATTCCCCAGCCAGAGGAAACATCCTTCCAGCATCTACAGTGTCAAGCCCTGTAAAAATGTTCATAAGATCAACTCTCATTCTTCTAAATTCGAGGTAATGGGGCAGTAATTCCTCCCCAAACGCGTGAGTACGGAAGGGGTACTCACGCGTCTGGCCGGAGGAAATGCCGGTTTTCAGCATGCACAGCGCATGCGCTGAAAACCGGCATTTCCTCTCCTCTAACCCAAGAGGTGAAGAGGCTAGCGCGTGCGCTGTAGGGGGCAGCGCGTGCGTCTTGGATTTCCTCTGTTTTGGGGGATTTGCGCATGTGTAAAGACCTCCGGTCTTTACGCTTGTAAAAAGCACACGTAAGTATTTATTTTTACAGGTAAGTGGTGTTTTAGTGCAATTTAGAATTTTTTTTCCCCACAGGTTTATTATTTTAAAGAATCTACAATAAGGTAAGTTTAGTTTTAGACCCTTTTTATTAAAAATTTATTAAAAAAAAAAAAAAAAATTGTTTAAATTATTTTTTTAAACTTATTTATACTTAATTTAATGATTGGGATTTTTTTTAAATTTTATTTAAAGTTTAAGTAGTGTTTTGGGGTGCAGTACTTCTCATGAGTTTGACAGTTCTTACTCTCAAACTTATGAATGAAGTTTCCCCTCCCCTGATTGGCTGAACAGTGCTCACCTGATCCCAGCCGGCACATCGCACTAACTACGCCGCTGGGTCAGTGGCGCCGACATCAGAACCGGGCCACTGACAGGAAATCCACTGCGGGCCAGGTTTCAGATGTCGGCGCGCCGGGTAAGTGCACATCGGGGGCTTGCACGCACGGCAAGCCCCCGACACCAAGTTCTGGGCCAATATAGACCTAGTCTCCTCAATTATCTCCTCATAGCACAATCCCAAGAAGCAGTCTGGTGAATCTTCATTGGACTCCCTCTAAGGCAAGTATATCCTTCCTTAGGTAAGGAGACCGGGGGTGGGGGAGAAATTGGACATCAACAGAAACCTGCTGATGTCACCGCAGGCTCGGGTTTATAGCTGCTGAAAATGGCTGCAGCGCTACCGGGCAGAAATTTGCACTGGGGGCTGGAGATTTGTAGCGCAGTGCTAACTTATCGTGTAACACCCTCCTAGTGGCGTTAGTGGAGGCATCCGACCCGAAATTCCCATCCTGAAGTGGCATTGCAGCTTCTTACAGCCTCTGGGAGTGGGGCTGTGGAGTTTGCAATGAATTGTGGGCAATTAAAAGGGTTATCAATTAAAGGGGCAATGCACTCAGAACTAATACAAATAAAAACGCAGTAAAAAAAAATGAATTTTTCAACCCTTACTGCCTTTCAAATAAATATTTAATCTTAAAAAGCCCAAAATAAGAGTCTTCAGCACTTAAAGCTGAATTCCCTTCCAAACCGCAAAAAATGGAAAAAGTGCTTCAGCAGGGAAGGGGCACCCAGGGTCTCGCTCACAGCACTCCAGCTTTGTGCAGGGGTTAACATTGCAAGAAAAGTCCTCTACCCACAGGGGCCAGGAGGCCCCCCAGAAAGGAGGATATGGGACCAGATCACTAAGGCCATCACTGCCACCAGTGTCTCCCCCACCACCTGGCTCCAGTGCCCAAAGAAGCTTCATGACCTCAGACCACTGGTCAAGGTCAGTGAATGCATCTTCAAAAGCCGTCTCCTACGAACTGCACCACTAGCCTCATGCACTGCTCAATGCACAACTCCCTGCCCCCTCCAATCATTCACCTACCAGTAATCTGTACCAATCACAAGGCACATATCCCATTCCTAGCCTCACCTCAGCCACTTGGAGGAGCCGGTGCAGGCTATTCTTGGCAGGGGCATGGCTGAGCCCTTGGCCAGTGGCGGGGCAGAATGGATACAAGATGCTGGTATCCTCATACATTATCCTCCTTCTCACATGCACCTCTTGCTTTCCTGCTGTCCTCTCACCACAACTCCACCCCTGTGTCTTCCTCATTTCACACACCCAAGAAATGCAGCCTGCCCAGCCAGTAGTTGACCAAGGAGAGAGAGAGAGGAGAGTGAAGAAAAAGAACACCATCGCTCGATTTAACACTCCCAGCCAGCAGTTCCTCAAGGTCAACCAGCAAGGTCATTTGCAGTGTCCCCTACTGAAAGTCAGCAGCCTTCCACCAGCCATACTGCAGCCACTGGGGTAGCACTGCGTGACATCAGTCAGATAGGCAAAGGCACACACGAGACAATCACTAAGGGAATGCATAAGGGTGATTAGTTGATTTCTTGACGTCATATTGGATGGATAGCTGTATAAAATTGGATTGGAAAGTTTGCTTTGTGGTGGCTTTTATTTCAGCATTGGGCCAAGAGGACTATGTGATGGTGAGGGAAGGTAAGGTGTGGGACTAATGTTGAAAGGGGAATTGGGGTTGTGGTCACTGGGGCTGCAGTTGGATGATTTCATCCCAGATATCCCAGCCACAAAGGGGCTGTCTGGGAAGCATCCTCTGTCTGCTTCCTCCTCCTCGGTTTCCTCCTCTTCTGTGTCTTCCTCTTCCCTCTGCGAGCGGATGCTGTAAATCTGAAATGTCAACATAAAAAGCTGGAAATACTCAGCAGCTCAGGCAGCATCTCGACCTGAGACGTGAACTTTGTTTCTCTCTCCATGGATGTTGCCTGACCTGTTGAATATTTGCAGCATTTTCTGTTTTCTCAGAGCCCTTACTTTACTATCCGAGGCCGTGAAAGCATCCAGTACACACTTAAAAAACTTTTAACATCTATAGCAGCAAGCTACTGCTTCAATAAAATTTAAAAAATCAAGTTCAAAAGCTTAAATGCAAACTTACCTGAAAAACGTGTGCGTCCCTTTCAGAGGTGCTGACAGCACCTCTGTTAGTCTCTTTGCATGCTGGGTTTCCTGGCATGGATATGAACTCAGCGCTAGGGTCGAAGTTGGCCATGGTGACGTAAAGTCGGCGTTCAACCTATCCACCTTTTTTTTTTTGCTGGGCGCAAATACTTACTGGCAGCGTTACGGAAAAGAGCAAAATGGAGGACGCCGCAGGACCCGCTACCAGTGGCAGCCGCCACTCTTACCATTTTTTGCCGGTAACGGGTAGGGTTTAGCCCCCGCATTTTTAGCCCAATGTATTTAATTAACTTAGCTTATAGTTTATCTTTTTAACTAATTACTTGATTGAGTTTAAGTTATAGGTAGTTTAAATTAAACACAAACCACTACAAATATTGCAGGCAAAAAGCAGCACCTACTTCCCCCTCTGCACCGAATTTCCATGCTCTCCAAATTCTCAACTTTTACACCTTGTTTAGGTGCACTCTGTACAGATGTATTGCTACAAAAGTAAAATACTGCAATGCTGGAAATCTGAAATAAAAACAGAAAACACAGGAAATATTCAGCAGGTCAGGCAGCATCTGTGGAGAGAGAAACAGAGTTAACGTTTCAGGTCAATGAAACATTAACTGTTTCTCTCTCCACAGATGCTGCCTGACCTGCTGAGTATTTCCAGCATTTTCTGATTGTATTGCTTGTATGCACAGTTGTTCCAGCTGCTTTCCCCTCTCAGCGAACAAGACAGTGCCGATTTATTGATAGAAATACTGATATCTTCATGAACTCTGGGCCAATATTAACAATGCTGCCCTCCAGCCTTTAGTTACTGAATGTCAAGAATATTTTTTAACATAATTTAATATAAAGACTGGTAATATTTAAAATGAATGAAAACAATGTCATTTCAAAAAATTTATGCATTAGTGAACTGGGAACACTGACACTGACGCACTAAAACCTTGAAATTAAACTGTACAATCATATGAATTGTCTTTTGCCACCATTTTAAGAAAGTCATTAACCTATTTATTTTATACGGGTTAAAATAGTGAATATTTTAAAATAGTGAAGAGAAGGGTATTGTGTATGTACCTTTAAGAGAATAACTGGTCTCAGACTGCAGTACCGGCAGTGACCACCCTTGTATAAAAGGCGCTAGTGAGCCTCTGACTTCAATCGGGATACTGAAACTACAATCAATAAAGACTTGTTTTGTTCAACTCCTGCTGTCCGTGTCTCAATCATTCACGGACATAATACTGGCGACGAGCAGATACGAACTTACCTACAGTCTGCACCACCTCCTGGGATCCATTCCTGCAGCGAAGTGAGCAGAGGTCGAGGCCAGAAGGAAGAAAGAAGCAGTAGAAACGTGCGTCGACCATGGGCATCCACCCCTGTGTTAGCGGAGTTGAAGATTGCTGGAGAAGCTGTCAAAAGCGGGGCCTGGTTCCTTTCGACGGTGCTTCAGCTAATCGGGCTGGTGGCAGGTAGTACACTGATCCTTCCTGGGCTGCGGCGTTCGCGAACTCGAGCGGGTGGCTTGCAACGGGGCCAAGCAGCGTTGTCGGGAAGAGGAGAGAGAGAGAGGGTGGAGCACACAAGGCGCGGCCGGTGCTACGAAGCCGGGCTGCGTATTGACCCGAGAAGAGGGAGGCAAGAGTCCCACAGGGTTGTTCCACGACGGGAAAATAAAAAAATAAAATATTAAACGCGCAAGAAACCGCGAGGAGCTGCAGGTTGCAACGGGAACCGCGGAAAGCAGCGCTAGCAACAGCGGGGAAGAAGGCAAAGTGTGGGAGGCGCCATCTTAATCAGCGGGGAAGAAAGCAAAGCGCGGTCATTAACCTATTTATTGCCTTCCCCGATTTTGTTAAATCGGGGAAGAAGGCAAAGCGCGGGAGGTGCCATTTTAGATTTTCAAGATGCCGAAGACTGGCTGTATCACTGCCTTTGATAATACAATAGAGGACTGGACCACGTATGTGGAAAGAGTCGAGGTATATTGCGAGGCAAACGAAATAGCCGATGAGAAAAAGGCATCGGTATTGCTAAACTTAATGGGTGCTAGAACGTACGGGCTATTGCGGGACCTGATTACTCCAGCCAAACCGAAGGCGAAGAGTTTTAACGAAATTGTTGTTGTCCTACAGGAACACCTAAACCCTGCACTGCTGTTGATAGCAGAAAGATTTAAATTCCACAGGAGAACTCAGCATAAAGATGAGAGCAATGCTGAGTACCTTACGGAACTACGCAAGCTATCAAAGCACTGCCAGTTCGGAGCAGGACTGGCAGATACCCTACGGGACAAATTTGTCTGTGGACTCCTGAGTGAAGGAACACAAAAGAAGTTACTCTCAGAAAAAGAGCTGACGCTAGATAAGGCTTTCAGCGTGGCAATATCGTACGAAGCAGCAGCCAGTGGAGCTGCGGAAATTAAACAAAAGCCACAGGAATACGGCACCCACGAAATGACACGGGGATTTGCAAAATGTTATCGCTGCGGCAGAACTAACCATGACCAGAAGGACTGCTGGTCCAAAGACAAAATATGCAGGCAATGCGGAAAGATGGGACACATTGCACGAGTTTGCAGGTCTGGGAAGAAGACCAGCGACAACAAAAAGGCTACAAAGGAACCGTACAAGAAAGTACAAAAGATGACGGACAGTAGTTCCGAAGACCAGATGAGCGATAGTGAATCCGGGAACAGGAGACTAAGCTGTCTCAAACTTCACAATGTAATCGCAAAAGAGGATCACCGAACCATTTGGGTCACCCTCACGATAGCAGGGTCCCAAGTTAAAATGGAATTGGATACAGGATCAGCGCTAACCGTCATGAATCGACGAGACTACGAGCGGCTATTCTCACACATACCCTTGAGAGAGACATCCATCGTCTTGACGACGTATACGGGGCAAAAAGTATACCCCAGAGGAAAAATAAGGGTGCCTGTCGAATACAACGGCAAGAAAATACGGAAATTGTATCTCTACATACTGCAAAATGGTGGACCACCGTTATTGGGACGTGAATGGATCAGGAAGATAAGCTTAGATTGGCACTCCATTCATGCAATGACGGTGGACGGTAAAAAAGATGACGACGTCACTCTTGGACGATTGTCAACAATCTTAGCTAACGCCAAAGAGGTATTTCAACAAGAACTGGGCACGCTTAAAGGCGTAACCGCCTCGATAAAAATAGAAGAGAATGCAATTCCCAAGTTTTTCAAAGTAAGACCGGTACCATATGCAATTCGCCCAGCCGTCGAGGCAGAGCTGGAGAATCTGGAGAAGGCAGGTGTGTTGTCTAAGGTCGACTGGAGCGAGTGGGCGACACCCATCGTTCCTGTCATGAAGAAAACGTTAAGCAATAAGTCTGAGGAGCCAAGGAAGGTTCGCATCTGTGGGGATTTCAAGGTGACGGTGAACCCAGTCCTTCACACAGTACAATATCCTCTTCCAAAGATAGAAGACATCTTCGCCTCACTGTCTGGAGGGATGCGTTTTACAAAAATTGACCTAGCACAAGCATATTTGCAGATGGAGGTTGAAGAATCCTCTAGGAAGTATCTCACGATAAACACTCACAAAGGTCTTTACCAGTATCATCGATTGGTATTCGGAGTAGCATCGGCTCCGGCGATATGGCAAAGAGCGATGGAACAAGTCCTGCAAGGGATTCCGGGGACTCAGTGTTACTTGGACGACATCCTTGTGACAGGTGAAGATGACAGTGAACACCTTAACAACCTAGAACAGGTGCTCACTAGACTACGGGAACATGGGCTACGAGCCAACCGCCCCAAGTGCGAGTTTTTTAAGAAACAGATATCGTATTGTGGCCAAGTGATTGATGAAGAGGGGTTACATAAGTCCCCTGACAAAATTGAAGCGGTTGTTAAGGCCCCAGCACCTGAAAATGTGTCGCAACTGAGGTCATTCCTCGGATTGGTGAATTACTACCATAAGTTTTTGCCGAATTTGTCGACAATTCTACACCCACTGAACGCCCTGCTACGAACGGGAGTAGCATGGAAATGGAGCAATGACTGTAAGCGGGCCTTTCAGAAGAGTAAGGACTTAATCACTTCAAGAGAAGTATTGGCTCACTACAACCCAGCACTGCCAATCAGATTGGCGTGTGATGCGTCTCCCTACGGCATTGGGGCGGTACTGTCACATAAATTCCTTGATGGTTTAGAGAGGCCGATAGCTTTTGCGTCACGCTCGTTAACTTCTGCCGAGTGTAACTACGCCCAGATTGACAGAGAGGCCCTCAGCCTAGTGTGGGGGGTGAAGAAGTTCAATCACTACCTGCACGGTCAAAAATTTACTCTACTAACCGATCATCAACCTCTTGTCTCCATTTTCAACCCTCAGAAGGGCGTACCGATAATGACAGCACAACGGCTGCAGAGGTGGTCCCTTTTCCTAGGGGCACACCAATATGACATCGAGTACAAAGGAACTAAACAGCATGGGAATGCTGATGGATTGTCACGCCTACTGTTGCCGACGGTGAAAGAAGAAGACCTTGCAGTGGATCCAATGGAGTTATTCGACTTGACCATAGTTGAATGTCTCCCTGTGACGAATGCAAACATAGAAAAGGAAACACGGAATGACCCGACACTATCACGGGTCTATGATTTAACAGTGAAGGGATGACCAGCACATGGCGAACCACTGCTGCCAGCATTCTCGCCGAGAAGAGAACAGCTGTCAGTGTGCAGAGGAACCTTGATGTGTGGATCCAGAGTAGTAATTCCACCTAAGTTGACGGATAGAGTGCTCAATGAGCTTCATGAGGGTCATCTGGGTGGGGTAAAAATGAAGAACTTAGCCAGAGCGTTTGTGTGGTGGCCGGGAATCGATAGAGAAATCGAAGAGATGACCAAGAGCTGTGCAGGATGCCAGAAGGTCCAAAACGCCCCACCACAAGCTCCTCTGCATCCATGGGAGTGGCCCTCATCTCCATGGCAAAGGGTGCACATTGATTTTGCTGGTCCCTTCATGGACTCGATGTTTTTAATTGCGGTGGATGCACCTTCAAAGTGGCCAGAGGTAATAAAAATGTCCTCAACCACCACGGAAAAAACTATCACAGTTTTATGAACCATATTCGCCAGGAATGGGCTGCCTGAACAGATTTGCTCTGACAATGGACCACAGTTTGTGTCTGAAGAGTTCCGGAGGTTCTTAAAGAACAATGGTGTTAAGCATTACACATCTGCCCCATATCATCCAGCCACTAATGGATTGGCCGAGAGGTTTGTTCAAACATTCAAGAAGGCTATCAAGGCAATGTGTAATGAAGATATACCCCTACAACACAAGGTGGACAACTTCTTGTTTGCCTACCGGAATGCGACACATGCGGTTACCAACCAAACTCCAGCCATGATGTTCTTCAATCAAAGACTACGATGCTGCTTGGATTTGGTTAAGCCAAACATCAGAAGAGATGTGGAGAACAGGCAATTTCAGAATATGAATGAAAGGCCGACCGGGAGTTTTAAGATAGGTCAAGCAGTTTTGGCCCGGGACTACCGCACAGAGAAATGGCAGCCAGGAACACGGCAAGGACCTCTCATGTATACCGTGGATGTTGGAGAAAGCATTGTAAGACGCCATGCTGACCAGATTCTAGAGTCACTGGAAAACGTCAACTCCACACCACGATCTGATACACCTGGCAATGAAATCGACGTACCAATTGCAGCTACCGCAGAATTGGTGATATTGGAAGCAGATGAACCAAACAACGATATTGATCCCGACTCAACCTTGCCAGAAGAACCTGATACCCCAAAGAGGCGTTATCCAGACAGAATCAGGAAGCCTCCTCAAAGACTGAACTTATAATTGCTTAAACTTAACCAATGTATCTAGCAACCGTAATTGTGATTGTAATTAGTTATCATTTAGTTGTTAAATGAATGTTATGTACTGTTTATCTAAAAGGGGAGGAATTGTTGTGTATGTACCTTTAAGAGAATAACTGGTCTCAGACTGCAGTACCGGCAGTGACCACCCCTGTATAAAAGGCGCTAGTGAGCCTCTGTAGTTTCAGTTTCCCGATTGACTTCAATCAGTAAAGACTTGTTTTGTTCAACTCCTGCTGTCCGTGTCTCAATCATTCACGGACATAATAAAAGGAAATTCATACGAACATGGTAAGCATTTATACTCTAATAGTTACACAATGTAATTTCAAGGATCCAGTCTTTTAACAGTTTACTGGCATGTAGGGGGATTTGGAATACAGCCCCCCAATGAGAACTAGAAAATTCGACTGCGAGATAAAATTACTTAATAAACCTTTAAGGCTCATTTATTATTCAATTAGATCCATTTATGGGATGTCCCAGTATATCCCCCGTGTGTTAGATTTCTTTGATAGCTGATAAGGCCCATCCATCAGTAAATATACAACAGCCTGTAATTCCAGAGACAGAGCTGGCCCAGCTGCAGCATTTTCCAATTCATTCTCTCACATTTAATCCTGTCCTTTGGTTACTTCCATTCCCAAGGCTATTGGTTTACAGTTTTATGCCGACCATTCACTTTTTTCAACATTTCCCTCCATTCCCATTGTGGCACTACCGTTAAATGCTGCCACTCCCTTTACAAACATCTAAGCCTTGAAGTCACTGCTGGTTGAAAGGATTACAGCAGCAGTAATTAGAACATAAGAAATAGGAGCAGGATTAGGCCACTTGGCCCCTCAAGCCTGCTCCGCCATTCAATAGGATCATGACTGATCTTGGGCTCAAAGCCACTTCCCCGCCTGCTCCCCATAACCCTTCACTCCCTTATCTTGCAAAAATCTGTCTATCTCCAGCTTAAATGTATTTAATGACCCAGCCTCCACAACTCTCTGGGGCAGAGAATTCTGCAGATTTACAACCCTCAGAAGAAAAAATTCCTCCTCATCTCAGTTCTAAAAGGGCGACCCTTTATTCTAAAACTGTGCCCCCGAGTTCTAGATTTCTCCTCTCTGCATTTACCTTATCGAGCCCCCTCAGTATCTTATATGTTTCAATAAGATCACCTCTCATTCTTCTAAATTCCAATGAGTATAGGCCCAGCCTGCTCAACCTTTCCTCATAAGTCAACCCCCTCATCTCTGGAATTAACCTAGTGAATCGTCTCTGAACTGCCTCCAATGCAAGTATATACTTCCTTAAATAAGGAGACCAATACTGTATGCAGTACTCGAGGTGTGGTCTCGCCAATACCTTATACAGTTGTAGCAGGACATCCCTGCTTTTATACTCTAACCCCCTTGAAATAAAGGCCAACATTCCATTTGCCTTTTTGATTACTTGCTGTACCTGCATGCTAACTTTGTGTGTTTCATGCACAAGGACCCCCAGGTCCCTCTGAACGGTATCATTTTGTAATCTCTCTCCATTTAAATAATACCGTAATTTGCTTTTTTATTTTTCCTGCCAAAGTGGATAACCTCGCACTTTCCCACATTATACTCCATCTGCCAAATGTTTGCCCACTCACTTAGCCTGTCTACATCCCTTTGCAGATTCTTTGAGTCCTCTGCACAACTTGCTTTCCCACCCATCTTTGTATCATCTGCAAACTTGGCTACATTAATAACTTGGATGAAGGGACTGAGTGTAATGTAGATTGTAAATAGTTGAGGCCCCAGCACCGATCCCTGTGGCACCCCATTAGTTACCGTTTGCCAACCGGAAAATGATCCATTTATCCTGACTCTCTGCTTTCTGTTGGTTAGCCAATTTTCTATCCATGCTAATATATTACCCCCAATTCCGTGAGTTCTTCTCTTATAAGAACATAAGAAATAGGAGCAGGAGTAGGCCAATCGGCCCCTCGAGCCTGCTCCGCCATTCAATAAGATCATGGCTGATCTGATCCTAACCTCAAATCTACTTTCACTCTCCATCCCACCCGAACCCATGTGATCTCCTGGGAGAGGCGAAAAACCAGATAAAAAACCCAATGTGCCAATTTGGGAGAAATAATCTGGGAAATTCCTCTCCGACCCATCTAGGCGATCGAAACTCGTCCAGGAGATCACTCTGTCCCTGTATTTCCTACAGTACAGGTAGACTACCCTTTATCCGGACTTCCGAAAACCGAAACCCTCTAAAAACCGAAGGTTTTTTCGTTCAGCGTAAGTCGGGCGTACGAACGAAAAAACCTTCGGTTTTTAGAGGGTTCCGGTTTTGGAAGTTCGGATAAAGGGTAAGTCGTGCGCACGACTCCCCGCCGGCCCCGACAACCGCCGGCCCCGACAACCGCCGACCCCCCCACGGGCCCCGACAACCGCCGACCCCGCCAGCCCCGACAACCGCCGACCCCCCCGCGGACCCCGCTGGCCCCGACAACCGCCGACCCCGCCAACCGCCGACCCCCCCGCGGACCCCGCCGGCCCCGACAACCACCGACCCCCCCGACAACTGCCGACCCCGCCAGCCCCGACAACCGCCGACCCCCCCGCGGGCCCCGACAACCACCGACCCCCCCGCAGACCCCGCCGGCCCCGCCAACCGCCGACCCCGCCAACCGCCGACCCCCCCGCGGACCCCGCCGGCCCCGACAACCACCGACCCCCCCGCGGACCCCGCCGGCCCCGACAACCGCCGACCTTACGCTGAGCGTCAGCGTAAGTCGTGCGCACGACCCCCCGCCGACCCCCCCGCGGACCCCCGCCGACCCACCTTCCGAAATCCGAAATTCTCCTTTATCCGAAACTCGGCTGGTCCCGAGGTTTTCGGATAAAGGATAGTCTACCTGTACTTACCTTCCGTAAGAGGTGATCTCCACCCCAGCCAGGAACAGGCCCAATTTACTCTTGAAGGACTCCTAGCTGGCAGCCTGTTCCCGAGGTCTCCATTAATCCCTGTGAATAGAATCATCCCCTGAAATCTAACACAGAATTAGAACACAAGAAGTAGGAGCAGGACCAGGCTACACGGCCCCTGGGCCCGCTCCGCCACCCACAGGGCCATGACCGATCCGAACTTAGCCTCATGTCTGATTTCCTGCCCGCTCCCCATAACCCCAAATTCCCCTTACTTCTAGGAAACTGTCTATTTCGGTTTTAAATTTATTTAATGATGTAGCTTCCACAGCTCTCTGGGGCAGCAAATTCCACAGACCTACCACCCTCTAAGTGAAGAAGTTTCTCCTCATCTCAGTTTTGAAAGAGCAGCCCCTTATTCTAAGATTATGCCTCCTAGTTCTAGTTTCACCCATCATTGGGAACATCCTCACCGCATCCACCCGATCAATCCCCTTCACAATCTTATATGTTTCAATAAGATCGCCTCTCATTCTTCTGAACTCCAATGAGTAGAGTCCCAATCTACTCAACCTCTCCTCATATGTCAACCCCCTCATCCCCAGGATTAACCAAGTGAACCTTCTTTGTACTGCCTCGAGAACAAGTATGTATTTTCTTAAGTATGGACACCAAAACTGTACGCAGTATTCCAGGTGTGGTCTCACCAATACCTTGTACAACTGCAGCAATAACTCCCTGTTTTTATATTCCATCCCCCTAGCAATAAAAGCCAACATTCCATTGGCCTTCTTGATCACCTGCTGCACCTGCATACTAACGTTTTGTGTTTCGTGCACCAGGACCCCCAGATCCCTTTGTACTGCAGTACTTTCCAGTTTCTTGCCATTAAGATAATAACTTGCTCTATGATTTTTCCTGCCAAGTGCATAACCTCAAACTTTCCAACATTATATTCCATCTGCCAAATCTCTGCCCACTTACTTAGCCTATCTGTGTCCCTTTGCAGGTTTTTTATGTCCTCCTCACTCACTACTTTCCCTCCCATCTTTGTATCATCTGCAAACTTTGATATGTTACACTCGGTCCCTTCCTCCAAATCGTTAATATAGATTCTAAAGAGTTGGGGTCCCAGCACTGACCCCTGCGGAACACCACTAGTTAATGATTGCCAGTCTGAGAATGAACCATTTATCCCAACTCTTTGCTTTCTATTAGATAGCCAATCCTCCACCCATGCCAGAATATTATGCAGTAACCTTTTATGTGGCACCTTATCGAATGCCTTCTGGAAATCCAAATACACTACATCTACTGGTTCACCTTTGTCCAGCCTGCTAATTACATCCGCAAAGAACTCCAGCAAATTTGTTAAACATGATTTCCCTTTCATAAAATCATGCTGACTCTGCCTGACTGCATTATGGTTTTCCAAATGCCCTGCTACTGCTTCCTTAATGAAGGACTCCAGCATTTTCCCAATGACAGATGTTAGGCTAACTGGTCTATAGTTTCCTGCTTTCTGACTCCCTCCTTTCCCAAATAGGGGTGTTACATTTCCCAAATTGCGGGAGAAGTGGTAGCAAAATTGAAGTGTGGCTCAGCACACAGAGCCCAATCACTGTCCATTGTGCTTCATATTGCTGGCAGCAGGAGATCATATATGTGCACCAAAACTCACAGTGTGGACTTAAGATCAGCACCAATTAAGGGGAGAATGAACCATATTGGCAGATTGGAATATTGCATGGCGATACATTCTTTCTGCCCATATCATTTGGGCACTGTGCGACCTCCTACAGCAAGACTTCCAGCCAACATCTGCAATCTGAACAACACTGACATTAGTCATGAACATCATCATTTTCCCTTCCAGCTTCTTCCAAGGCTAGTGCTGGGAACATCGGTTACTGTTCACAGACAAATAAAGGAGATGAGTTTGTGCTTTATTCAAGAGAGCAAACAACTTCATCACATTCACCATTGCCTGCGTCCATATATCTATTCAGGTCCCTACCTACCCATAATACCGTGGTGTATATGAACAGAACGTCCAGCTGGCCTGACACTGTGCGAAGAGGATCATGCATGTCAATGGCCATTTCCCCAGCTGCTTCGATAATGCATTTATCTTGTAACAATCATCTTATTTGACAAAGAAGTCTCCTGGAAGACTAAAGGTACACTCATCAGCATTGGCTAATGACACCCTTGCACCAGGCATCAACAGAAGAAGAGCACAGATAAAATGATGTCCATACAACCACTGAGATCATTACCAAGTACATCATTGGTGCCTCGAAGCATACTTCAGATGGCTTGAGAGATCAAGATTCAATGCAGCCACCCCAAGGTCTCCAGGTTTAACATTGTCTGCTGCATATTTCACTTTGTTGTACAAAGGAGGCCTAACTATAGAGGAGGAGAAGAGAATCAAGGGTACAGCAGACACTGATTGTAAAGAACTAGCTCCAGAAACACTTGTGCAGTCTGCGACATTGGTATCCCAGGTACTCATCAAGATACATGTCTGAACTGCACCTTTAAAGATCCCTATCCCTCAACCAATAAAGCAAAAACAGATTATCTGGTCATTATCACATTGTTGTTTGTGGGACCTTGCTGTGCACAAATTGGCTGCCGCGTTTCCTACATTACAACAGTGCCTCTACTTCAAAAAAGTACTTCATTGGCTGTAAAGCACTTTGAGATGTCTGGTGGTCGTGAAAGGCGCTGTATAAATGTAAGTCTTTCTTTTTATTCACAGAAAGTCAATCTATCGACCTAATTCCAAATCCCTTTGATGGCTCAGTCAAGACCCAAATTGCAGAGGACTATTATTTTCCTGCAGTTTCTATACCCCATCCAAAGTCTGAGCCTGCACTAGTACTAATAATCAATGACCTGTGTATGTCACAGACTCGATCACTCCATGTCACCCAAGGCCGAGCTGCTGCAAGCACTCAATACAGGAAACTCTCATTTAAACGGCACCTAAATATCCGGAATTCTCTATTAACCGGCAAAATTCTCACTCCGAAAACAACACCTCAATAACCGGCAATGTTGCCAAGTCCGAGTCTTTCGCGGTGGCCGAGTTAGCCAGTGGGGGTAGTTCTCCAAACTGCCACTACTCGGCTTCTTGGCGCTGTTGGAAGTCGGAACACCTCAATACCCCTGTAACAAAGGTCTGACTCTCCCGCGCTGCCGGTAGTCTCTTCTGATCCGCCATTTTACAGGGGTACTGTGTGTCTCCCACGCTGCTGGTAGTCATTGCATTGCATTACCCTCAACTGGCAGTACTGTACTTAATCAAGCATCTTCCACCATCCATTTAACACAACATTCTGTAGGTGAGTACCCAATTACTGTATACTGCACATTTCTTGATTTTTTAAATTTTTGTTTGTTAAAAATAGCCTCGGTTGATAACCCTCTCCGTCATCCGGAATTTTTGATCAACCGGCAACACGCCGGTCCCGTCGATGCCGGATACCAAAGAGTTTCCGGTACTTGAATTAGAACTATCTAGAATTTACAGCACAGAAACAGGGCATTTGGTCCAACTAGTCTGTTTATGCTTCACACGAGCCTCCTCCCACCCTACTTCATCTAACCCTATCAGCATATCCTTCTATTCCTTTCTCCCTCATGTACTTAACTAGCTTCCCCTTAGAGGCAACTATGCTAGTCGCCTCAACTACTCCACATTCTAAACATTCTCTGGGCAAATAAGTTTCTCCTGAATTCTTTATTGGATTTATTAGTGACTATCTTATATTTATGGCCCTTAGTTTTGGACTTCCCCACAAGTGGAAACATCTTCTCTACATCTACTCTATCAAACCTCTTCATAATTTTAAAGACCTCTATTAGGTTACCCTCAGCCTTCTCTTTTCCAGAGAAAAGAGCCATAGCCTGTTCAGTCTTTCCTGATAGTTATAACCTCTCAGTTCTGGGATCATTCTTGGAAATCATTGTTGCACCTTCTTTAGTGTCTCTATATCATTTTTATAATATGGCAATCAGAACCAGAAGTACCAACATTAGTAGTGAATATAAAATCAACTATGAAAGATGGATTGTAACGGGCTACTCTAGAAAAGTGCCACTGAAACAGCATCAGAGATGAATTTTAGCTTGGGATTACATTCAATACATAGGGATTACATAGTCTGATTTACAATAGTTTTAATCCCAGCATGGCCTGGTGTTTGGATCCACCAGTTTAGTCAGTCTCATTCACCAAGCAAGATGTTTTGCTGAGTTAGACCATCACCTCTATGACCTTCCCAAAGAAGCAGATGAACTGTATCTAGGTAAGGCATCATTTCACCTATTGATCTAGTAAAAAGTAGTGATGGTTTTGACGGTTATAGCCATCTGAGCCTCCCACACATATGGTGGGGGGGGGGGGGGGAAAGAGAGGGGAACAAGTAGATTTGATGAGCAAGTCTAGAAAAATTCATTGAAGATTTACCTCAGATACATGTGTGCTCTAAACTGAAGAACATATCCTGCTCAGTTTGGGCTGTTTAGCCCTTGTGTGAGAATATTGCCGTAACCTTCAGAAATCAGTATTATCACATGAATGCCACAATGTATTTTAGTCACCGTTACTAGCCGAAGAATTACCAGTAATGCAATTCCAGAAGCTTTCCCGATTATAACGAAATTATAAATGCATTTATAAAGAATGTATTTATGATTTCAGTACATGTGGCACACAGAGGAAATCCTCCCCCAGTGATTCTTGAAAACGAATGGTCCCGAATTTCCATGGAGGGTGTCCCGCTGGAACTCCAGGCCGTATTCAGAATTTGTGTTGGGAGAGAAAGCGACAGCTGCACATTGCTGACCCTCCACAACCTGACCTTATTTCCCAGGTAACGTGTGCTACAGCGCCAAATACAAAAATCTCACTATTGATCTTCTGGAGGGAAACTGCACCAGGTGGATGAGGGGTCTACTAGCTAACAGGCACTAAAGTATTTAATTTATGAATCTCTCCATATTTTGCACTTAAAATTAATTGAAGAAAATAACATCCTCAAGAGGGAATAGGGTGCATTTTACTGTTACTGAAATAATTAATTAAATAAATAAATAAATAAAGGCAAGCCAGTCCTTTAAGGTGAGCTTGTTTGACATGGGTGCATGTTGTGTCATACAAGTGAAAGTGTTACAGTCCATTCTCACTATGAAGTAAATGGAAAGGAGATGCCAATCAGAAATGATGATGCAATAGGAATGGTAACCTGGTGGGAATTTTACAGACTCCTTCACAAGTACTCTAGATGCTGGTGGCCAAACTGAGTAAATTCAGTAACAGCCATCTCGCCAACAAAACGGGCAACCAGCACTTGAAAGTCTGGTTGGGACCCAGTGTGCGCATTTGCCCGCCTGAATCAACTTTCAGGTAGGCTTTCAAATGGATACCCAGCACTCCCGCTCTATCCAAACGCGAGACTGTAGGACCCCAATTGCAACTTTCAAAGAGAAATGGGCAGAGCATGTACAGCCTGTATACCTTAGGGAAAGGAAAAACAGAGAGATCAGGAGGGCCACAGTTTTGAGGTCCTGGGTAAGAATGATTTAGAGTGGGAGATGGTGTGATGAATCTTAATTTTGAACACGCAGGCAGGGGGATTTGTGTGTAGGGTTGCGTATTTAAAGCTTAAGAAGAAGGCAACAATGAGGATAGTAGTATCAACAAAATAGGGAGACAAGAAAATGGTGATGAAGGCTGCAGAGATGGATTGTTACTTCTACACTGATGCAACATATATACAGGCAACAATGCTTATGAATAAAAGCACCCTAGTACAGACAGAAGGATGGATAGGGATATTCCTGGAAATGTCAATGATAAAGACATAAATAATGGCATCACCTTAGCCCTCAAAAACCCAGCCAAGATACATGTCCCTTCAAACAACAGCAGCCTTGCTAATTGCACCCAAATAAAAATTAGTTAGCGACCGAACAGATTATCCTCAGTTCTAATGAGTTTGAAGCTGTCCTTAGCCTACCAACTGCTACTGTTTATTAAACTACAAATTACTTTTAAAAGCCTTTCTTTAAATTGACCACTTTGGCAATTCTCCAAGTTCTGAGTTAATCCTTTGTATTCTGATAACATCACGCAGGGGATTCCTGCATCCCATACCTAATAACAGAGGATTTTAGCTTTAATACAAAATTAATCCCAATAAAGGAACACTTAAGACACTGTTTATAGCTGATAAGAAAATACATTTTGACAAAGTGACTTTTTACAGGATTTGTGACTTCTCCCAATGGCACTTTTATATAATATTTATTTCATGAAAACAAACTTATGTGATACATCAATAATTTCACTGACCTGTAACTCCCACTTGTTGTTATAACATCAATAGAAACATTAATCTTTAAAATATTTTGGTTGTAAAATTTCTGATATTTAGGTAGTTAGACTTTTTTAGTCTTTGTGCCCAGTTTTAGACACTTTTCTATCTTACTGCATGGCTAAGATGGTAACAAAAATGTTTTACAAATAATATTTTTCTTCCCCTCTTCAAAGCTATGAATTTTGCAGGAGCACAGCTATGTGGGCCTTGGCCAGCTTCTTCTTGTATCAGCTGAGATAATGAGCATCAATGGGATATTCAACCACAAGATTTGCAGTGGCTGAGCCTGGTCTTGTTAACAGCCAACATCTGCCAGAGGCATTAGGAATCAGAGCCTGGAGCTTGAGGCTATGGTGGTGGAGAAGTACGTTATAGGAATACCAGAAACATGCCTAATAGCAGAAGATAGAAACGAATGCACCATAGAATTTCATGCTGCCGTGCGTGCAGGATTGGAGGCGGGTCGGGAGTAAAAGTGGAAATAAATCAAGAGCATGTCAGGAACCTGCCATCATCCCGCCTCCTCACGCCTTTAACTATGGTGTGTTAGCCAGCATGGCAGTGATTCGAACAGCAAAGGCGGGCAACCTAATTTAAATCATTATTACCTTGTTGTCAGACCCTTAACCATGTTTTTAACCAGACCTTTTGAATTTCACTGCATGACCACAGGAATCACGCAGCTCGGGAACCACGTCTTGTCAAGCTGAGGCAGAAGTTCAGTGGCCATTGATCGAGGTCATTAATGCAGAGCATGAAAAGCACAATAAATATTGCCACCTGACACCTGCTTACTTTCCTAAGGGAAATGCTCTTGTTGAGTGCATTTTCAGCACAGATTTAGGTGTCTACAGTTTGCAAGTCTTTTCTGCAAATTCGGAAACCACTCTCCTCATTGCTACTACCTATCACACCACTGACAGATTGCTTCTCTGATCTCTACTTGACCTGCCATCTGTTGTGTATGTACCTTTAAGGGAATAACTGGTCTTAGACTGCAGTACCGGCAGTGACCACCCCTGTATAAAAGGCCCTAGCAGGCTTCTGTAGTTTCAGTTTCAAGCTGCCTCTTCTTCAGTAAAGTACCTGTTAAATTGTTCTCCCGAAGTCCCTGTATTATTGAGGCGCAGACTTTACAGTGGCGACGAGTAAGTTCGAACTCACCTGCAGTGTGGCATCATCTCACGGGGATCTCGCCTGAAAGGAAGGTCCTGGAAGGTCGTAGTCTGAGCAACGGGCGTCGACCGAGGGCAACCGCCCAAAGAATCCATCGGTGTTTGGAGAATTGCGGGAGAGACTGTGGTTCCAGCGAATCGTGCTGGTAGCAGGTAGCGCGCTGACCCTTCCGGACTGCAGCGGGCTCAAGCTCGATCAAGCAGCTCTACAAATCAGGCCACGCAGCGTCGCCGGGAAAAGAAAACGAGAGAGGGTGGAGCGCACAGGGCGCGGTCGGTGCTCGAGAACAGGACAGCGGAGAGAAACTAAACGGGGGGGGGGGGGAAGGAAAGCGAGACGTGCCGAAGCTGCGGGTCGCCGCCATTACCCCGTAGAACGCTAGGAGCAGCGTGGCAGTAAGGGGAAGAAGCAAAAGCGCGGGAGGCACCATTTTATTCCATTGGGGAAGAAGCAAAAGCGCGGGAGGCGCCATTTAAAATCGCCCAAGATGCAGAAAAGTGGCAGTATCACTGCTTTCGACAATGAGGTAGAAGACCTGGAAAGAATTGAAGTGTACTGCAAGGCAAATGAGGTGGCTGATGGAAAGAGGGCGTCGGTATTATTAAATCTGATGGGTGCGAGTACGTACGGCCTATTGCGGAATTTAATTACCCCAGCTAAACCAATGGAGAAAAGTTTTGAGGAGATTGTTCATATCTTACAGGAACACCTAAGCCCTACACCACTGCTGATAGCAGAAAGATTCAAGTTCCATAAAAGAAACCAGCACAAAGATGAGAGCAATGCTGACTATCTTACGGAACTACGCAAGTTATCGAAGCACTGCCAGTTCGGAGCAGGACTGGCAGACACCTTACGGGATAAGTTTGTCTGCGGGCTCCAGAGTGAAGGAACCCAGAAACGACTACTTTCAAAAAAGGACCTGACGTTAGAACAGGCTTTCAGCGTGGCAGTATCCTATGAAGCAGCAGCACGGGGAGCTGTGGAAATACAACAGAAACCACAAGAATACAGCGCTAACGAAATGGCGTATGGAGCCGAAAAGTGCTATCGCTGCGGCAGAACAACCCATGAGCAGAAGGACTGCTGGTTTAAAGACAAAATATGCAGGCAATGCGGGAAAATGGGACATATAGCAAGAGTCTGCCGGTCGGGAAAGAAGACCAACATGACAAGAACTACTAAGGAACAGTACAGGAAAGTAAAGAAACTGACAGATAGTAGTTCAGAAGATCAGGAGAGTGATAAGGACACCGGGAGCAGGCGACTAAGTTGTTTAAAGTTACACAACGTGATCGCAAAAGAAGATCACCGAACCATTTGGGTCACCCTCATGATAGCAGGGTCCCCAGTGAAGATGGAATTGGACACAGGATCAGCCCTAACTGTCATGAATTGACGAGACTATGAGCGGCTATTCTCACACATACCCTTAAAGGACACGTCCATTGTATTGAAGACATACACGGGGCAAAAGGTCTACCCCAGAGGAAAAATAAGGGTGCCAGTTAAATATAATGGAAAGGAAACACAGAAACTATACATGTATATACTACAAGATGGAGGACCACCATTATTGGGACGTGAATGGATCCGAAGACTACAATTGGATTGGCATTCCATTCTGGCACTAACTGTGACTGACAAAAATGATGACGTCGCACCTGGACGTCTGTCACAAATTCTATCTGACGCGGAAGAGGTGTTCCAACAAGGACTTGGGACTCTAAAAGGAGTAAAGGCAACCATAAAGATTGAGGATAACGCAACCCCAAAATTTTTCAAGGCCAGACCGGTGCCATACGCGATACGCCCAGCTGTGGAAGCTGAACTGGAGAGTCTGGAGCGTTCGGGGGTGCTGTCTAAGGTGGACTGGAGCGAGTGGGCCACACCCATCGTTCCTGTAATGAAGAAAGCATTGAGCAGCACACCTGGGGAGCCAAGGAAGGTTCGCATCTGTGGGGACTTCAAGGTGACTGTGAACCCAGTCCTGCACACAGTACAGTATCTGCTTCCGCGGATAGAAGATATTTTCGCCTCACTATCTGGAGGGAAATGTTTTACAAAGATTGACCTGGCTCAAGCGTATCTACAAATGGAGGTGGAAGAGGCATCTATGAAATACCTCACGATAAACACTCACAAAGGCCTTTACCAGTACAATCGACTGGTATTTGGGGTAGCATCGGCCCCGGCTATGTGGCAGAGGGCAATGGAACAAGTCCTGCAAGGGATCCCGGAGACCCAGTGTTATTTGGACGACATCCTGGTTACGGGCAAAAATGACAATGAACACCTTGCCAACCTGGAACAGGTGCTCACGAGATTGCAGGAATATGGGCTACGAGCCAACCGTCCCAAATGCGAGTTCTTCAGGGGACAAATCTCGTATTGTGGCCACATGATTGATGAGGAAGGGTTGCATAAGTCGCCGGACAAGATTGAGGCTGTAGTCAAGGCTCCAGCACCGGAAAATGTGTCGCAACTGAGGTCGTTCCTCGGGTTGGTGAACTACTACCATAAGTTCTTGCCGAATTTATCTACAATTCTGCACCCACTGAATGCCCTCCTTCAAACTGGTGTAACATGGAAATGGAGTGAGGAGTGCAAGCGTGTCTTTCAGGAATGTAAATGCCAAATCACTTCAAAAGAAGTATTGGCCCACTACAACCCAACATTACCGATTCGGTTGGCATGTGATGCGTCACCTTACGGCATTGGAGCGGTGCTGTCACACAAATTCCGTGACGGTTCAGAGAGGCCAATAGCCTTTGCATCGCGCTCGCTAACCTCAGCCGAGCGTAACTACGCCCAGATTGACAGGGAGGCCCTCAGCCTGGTGTGGGGGGTGAAGAAGTTCAATCACTATCTGCACGGGCAGAAATTCACCCTGCTGACTGATCATCAACCCCTGGTCTCAATTTTTAACCCAAAGAAGGGCGTTCCGGTGATGACGGCGCAACGGCTGCAAAGATGGTCACTGTTTCTAGGGGCACATCAGTATGACATAGAGTACAAAGGTACGAAACAACATGGAAACGCTGATGGGCTGTCACGCCTACCGTTGCCTACGGCGGAAGAAGCACCTGCAGTGGGCCCTGTGGAGATATTCCATGCGACCATAGTCGAATGTTTGCCTGTTACAAACGCAAGTATTGAGAAGGAAACCCGAAATGACCCGACACTCTCTCGGGTCTATGATTTGACGGTGAAGGGATGGCCAGCATATGGCGACTCACTGTTGCCAGCATTCTCGCCAAGGAGGGAACAGCTGTCAGTGTGCCGGGGAACCTTGATGTGTGGATCCCGAGTGGTAATTCCATCCAAGTTGAGAGATAGAGTACTCAATGAGCTTCACGAGGGTCATCTGGGAGGGGTAAAAATGAAGAGCCTAGCCAGGGCGTTTGTGTGGTGGCCCGGAATCGATAAAGAAATCGAGGATATGACCAAGAGATGCACAGGATGCCAGAAGGTCCAAAACGCTCCACCACAGGCCCCGCTACATCCATGGGAGTGGCCCTCATCTCCATGGCAACGGGTACACATTGATTTCGCTGGTCCATTTATGGACTCAATGTTTCTAATCGCTGTGGACGCCCATTCGAAATGGCCAGAGGTCATTAAAATGTCCTCCACCACCACGGAGAAAACTATTGCAGTCCTAAGGACCATCTTCGCCAGGAATGGGTTGCCAGAACAGATCTGTTCCGACAATGGCCCACAGTTTGTGTCTGAGGATTTCCGGAGGTTCCTGAAGAATAATGGGGTGAAACATTACACATCTGCCCCATATCATCCAGCCACAAATAGATTGGCTGAGAGGTTTGTTCAGACCTTTAAAAAGGCCATAAAGGCAATGTATAATGACGACACACCACTGCAACACAAGGTGGATAACTTCCTGTTTGCTTACCGGAATGCGACACATGCAGTAACCAACCAAACTCCAGCCGTACTGTTATTCAACTGGAGACTAAGATGTCGCTTGGATTTGCTCAAACCAAACATAAGACGAGATGTTGAGGATAAGCAGTTCCAGCACATAAATGAGAAGCCAACCAGGAGCTTCAAGATAGGGCAACCAGTCTTGGCCCGCGACTACCGAACAGAAAAATGGCAGCCAGGCACGATATGCACACAGCAGGGACCACTAATGTACACAGTGGACGTTGGAGAGAGCATCGTGAGACGCCATGCTGACCACATTCTAGAGTCACAGGAACAAGCCAAACCTGTACCACAAGCATGTGCACCTGGTAATGAGCCCGAAGTACAGATTGCATCTACCTCAGAAGCAGGGGCATTGGAAGCTGATGAACCAACCAATGACAATGAGCCAGAATTGACTCCACCGTCAGAACAGGATACTTGAGAAAAGCGCTATCCAGTCCGGATCAGGAAGCCTCCTCAAAGACTGAACTTATAAATGACTATTTCAGTTGATGTTAATATTACTGAGAAAATTGTAATTGTAATTAGCTATTATTTAGTTGTTAAATGAATGTTATGTACTGTTTATCTAAAAGGGGAGGAATTGTTGTGTATGTACCTTTAAGGGAATAACTGGTCTTGGACTGCAGTACCGGCAGTGACCACCCATGTATAAAAGGCCCTAACAGGCTTCTGTAGTTTCAGTTTCAAGCTGCCTCTTGTTCAGTAAAGTACCTGTTAAACTGTTCTCCCGAAGTCCGTGTATTATTGAGGCGCGGACTTTACACCATCTATTACATCAGCATGGGTGCTACTTATACTGTCTCACCTTGGTCTTCAGAATTGGACCATGATGTTTCTCAACACCAGCAGCAGCAGGCACACCAGCAGCAACAGCAACAACACCACCAACCCAGAGGAGCGTGTGGACATGCCTTACCAGTGGCTGTCAAAGTCACCAGTGCCCTCAACTTCTTTGCCTCAGGCTTCTTCCAGGGATCTGCAGTAGACATTTGCGTAATCTCGCAGTCGGCAGATGCATCACGCAGGTAATCAATGCCCTGTTTGACAAGTCAGCCAATTATATCAACTTTGCCACTCATGAAGCTAGTGTTACTGAGCGGGCGCTTGGCTTTGCAGCTCTGGTTGGCTTCCCAAGGGTGCAGGGTGACATCAACTGCACACATGTGGCCATCAGGGCACCCCAACATCACCCAGGAGTCTTTTTCAACCGAAAGGGCTTCCACTCCTTCAATGTGCAGCTGGTCTGCAACCATAGGAAGATCATCATGCATGTGTGCACCAAATTCCCTGGCAGCTGTCATGACTCTTTCATCATGCGCCAGTCTACTCTCACTCAGCTCTTCGCCCCTCCAAACAGACTTTCCGGCCGGATGCTTGGAGCCAAGGGCTTATCCACTGAAGACATGGCTCATGACACCCTTGAGGAGGCCAAATACTGAGGCCAAGGAGAGATATAATGAAAGCCACATGTCCACCAGACATGTTATCGAGCAAACAATAGGCATGCTGAAGATGCGCTTCAGATGCCTGGACAGATCTGAAGGAGCCCTTCAGTACGCACCAGCCAGGGTCTCCAGAATCGTCATCTGCCGAGTCCTGCACAACATAGGAGCAAGGCTCTGCATGCACAGCCTCTTCAGAGGAGGAGGAGGAGCGTCAGCTGGAAGACAAGGAAGAGGAGCAGGAGGAACCAGAGGTCCAAATGCCACCAACACATGAGCACATTGCTGCCCGGGAGGCCAGGGATGGCCTCATCATGGCCAAATTTACTTAACTTCCTGCATTACACCCATATGGCTGCCACATGCTGTGGCAGGTCCCCCGCTCCCCCACCTCACCCCACCACCACCCCACCCCCCAGCCACACCATAAAGCATCCCTACAACGACTAAGCCATTCTTTTCATACTCCGCACCATTGCTGGAAGTAATATTATCTCTCACCATTCACTCCAACTCATTAAGCCACTTCCAAAGTAGCAGACAAAATTGGGCTTTACCGGAAAGTGGTGCAAATAAATAGTTATACATGTGACATAAGAGTAACAGAACATTAACAGAAACACTTCTTTAAACACCCTTGTGCATACCCTTGTGCATATACTTCTGTGACATCTTTTGCTTACGCGTGCTTCTACGAGGTGCAACCTCTGTGGCTTCTGCAGAGGTAGAGGCAGTCTGCTCACTTCCCTGCTGCGACTGCGTAGACACTTTTGGCGGATGTCCTCTGGGTTTTGGAGCCTCTGATGGCCCCACCAAAGTCTGCTCCTCCTGCGACTGTGCAGGTGAAGACTCAGCCATCGCAGTCCAAGGAGGCATCTGGGGCTCTGATCGAGGGGGAGGCAAAAGGGGGAAGAAGTGTGACTGCTTTGAGAGGAGCCCACCCATCCATGTCCTCTCTCACCATCATCGCTCTCATGGGTCACCCGCACTTCCCTGCTAGCAAGGAGCTGGAGAGCACCTTGCTGCACAGCAGTGGGCCATGAGAACCCAAGTCTATGTCGACATCCCTCCTAGAGAGATCTATGAGCCTCTGCCATCTGTTCTTGTTAGATAGCATGTGCTCATGTGAGAGGAACATCAGCTGCTCCATGCAGGTGGCCATCCTTTCCATGGAAGAGCCTATAGTCGCCATCGCCTACGACAGGGTGGTGCTCATGTTGGAGATGGATTCCTCCATTCTCTGCACATTTACAGACATCGCACTTCTTCCTGCACCTCCAGGATCGCCCTCTTTCTGGATGACCCCCCCGAGGCTCAGCATCTGCACACAGCTGAGCAGAGCTGGGAGCGTTCTGCGCCCTCCGGTGAGGAGTCTCTACTGCTGTTCCTGTTTCCACCATAACCTATTGCTCACTTGTGACTTGTAAGATACCAGGTGACAACACTACTCTATCTCGCGTGGGACCCACCGAAGTGTGCGTACCTGCGCTGGTGCTGGGTACGTTTATGTCTGGTAACGGTGCGCCCTCAGAGGCTGGAGGCTCCTCTGAGGAATCGCCTTCCTCTTCCACTTGGACAGTCCGGGGTGGGCTCTTGATGGACCTGTGGGAGAGTAAAGAGATGATTTAGAAATGTAATATCAAGAATGGGTAACGATACCATTATGCACATGATGAACATTCACTGGCTGCTGACATCAGTCCCCATATGAGTGACTGCTGTGTGCCATGTGGCTGTATGCGATGTAATTCTGAGAGGTCCCCCTCTCTCCGTCTCCCACTGCCAGTTGCTCTGCAACTCCTAAGACCTCCAGGGCGACTTCCTCTGCTGGAGTCAATATGGTGAATGATAGAGGGCCACCTCCGGTTCTCTCCCTCTCCTTATTGTGGGCTCTCTTCTCCTGCAAGGAGTGAAAGAAGAGATGTTTGAGTGAGAGTGATGGCATGAGTGTAAGGAATGTGTAGGTTACATCTTTAGAAAGTGATTAAGGAGTGGGGTGCCAATGCCAAAGTACCAATGCAGAGTGGCCTCCATGTGTGTTGTTAGTTGGTATGATTGCATTAGAATGAGGTTAAGTGTGAGGGATGGTTAGTCAGATGGGGATGTGAGTATGTAGATAGAGAGGGATGTGCCAGGTATGTTGGTATGAGGAATGATGTGCAGGAGTAGGCTTGGGAAGGCAGAGTGATGGGGATGTGATGAGAGGCACAGCAGGATGAAGTTGAGTGTGGCTTTGTACTCACCTTTCCTGATCTCTTGAGATCATTGAAGCGTTTCCGGCACTGCACCCAGGTCCGCCTCACCACATCCCTGCCGTTCACCTCCTCTGCTATCTCCAAACAGGCTCTTTTAGTCTCCTGGGGAGGTCTCTTCCACCCATCAGCAGGTAAGAGGACCTCCCTGCGTGCTCTGACTCCCTCCACAAGAATATGTAGGAAGTCATTGTAAAAACTGGGTGTAGCCCTCTCCCTCTGTGAAGCCATGTGTGCAAGGCTGAGCAGTGAGCAGATGCTGAAATGTATGGCCCACGCACTCCCAGATGAACCTTCAAATGCAATGTGATCAAGGCTCCTTTAAATATCCTGGCTGGAAATGAGTCATCGATGAAGCAATCAGACCCGCACCATCTAATAGGGCTGGGAAATGCGCAGGCCTGCCTTAATAGGTGCCATTAAAGAAAGTCGCTCTGAGGAGCGAGGTTGAAAAGAAGAACGGGGTTCCGACCTGCCACGCCAACCGCCTGCACCCGACCTGCCCAGGTAATGAAAATTCCGGCCAGAGTGTTCAGGAAAAATGGAGTAGATGAGAAAGGAATCGATATAGCTGTTAAAGAAGATGACTGCATAGGACGTGTAAAGATATAAAATGGTTCAAATTTCTAAATTGAAGAGGGAAAGGTTGTGCTTGATTTAAACCCCTGGGCGGGAAGGCAGCCTAACGAGTGGCCGGCCTGTAGCAGGGAGGCTCGGGGAACTTTAACAGCGGGGAAGTTGGCAGGAAGCGGCTGCCCGGCTGTTAAAACTGGAGAGCATGAGGCCGCCACTGGGGACCAAGGGTAACAGTTTCTGGTTCAAGGCAAGTGCTCTGGGTGGGGGAATCCCAGTTGGGGGAGGGAGGGAGGTACACCCGGAGGGGCGGCCCAAGGTTTCCTGGCTCCTTCTGGCCCCACAGGGGAACTAAAAGCAAATTAAATGACCTGGTTGGGCCTCTTCTGGCCCTGGCTCCTGTTCTCAGCAGGGGAATGCAACACTGCTCAGACCTCAGGTTAGAATAGCAAATCGGGCCCTGATGATGACATTGGAGCCAATGAAGAGGACACTACTGGCTTGAGGTGGGTGTCCCTGCCATTTCCAATCAAATTTGCATTTGACCAGATCAGGACAAGAAAGGAGTGGGTAAATCTCCCACTCCACTTTAACTGTATTCTCAACTGGTTTCCGCCAGGTGGTTGGGGGGTGGGGGGGGGGGTTAAAATCGACACCCGTTTCATCTAGGGTAGGTTACAGACTAACAAGGAAGAATAAGATGATCAATTTTAAGGGAATATGGGAAGTGGTTGATTTGTGGGAGGAAGGGATTGTTTAACAAAATCATAATTGAGGACAAATTGAATATTTTATATGGCATACTGGTTAGCATGCAGGATAAATACATACCGACAATTGGAACATTCAGACAAAACAAACATGACCCTGTGGGATTTTTTACTCTTTATCTTTGGAGGAATTTGAGGTATAATTAAATGTAAGATGTTGATATTAAATTAAAGTTAGTTCATAAATGATTAAATCTATAGAACACCCATTTGCTGGGGTTGCAGATAAGAATTCACACAAAACCATCGATCCAGATTGGTGCTTCCTGCATACCACAACATATTGAGACAATGGAGGCTCACTGATAACATTAGGGGCTAGAAATTCATTATAGCCCAGGAATGGGTGTTAAAAGGAGAAAAGTTGGAGAATTATCACCAGGCGCTAATACTTTAGACTGCACGAAAAATTCATACTCACTGCTCTAAGAAATGATTGGAGTGCTAATTCAAGTACTTAAGCCCAAGCTCATTGGTATTACACTCAAAGGGTGGACCAATATCGGGTGCTGTCTAATCGCAAATCATGATTGCCACAGGCTTTTTCCAGTTCTTAAAGGGGAGGTTAATTGATGCTGCAGAACTGCTAGCTGTGGCGCTGCCTCAGCAAGCAGCAGCAGGTCAAGGAGAAGGAGCCGGAGGACTGAAGCAGCTGTACTCATGGCAGATCCACGCCCCAGGGAGAGAGCCCGCAGATTCAGTGATCAAGCATTGGAGGCGTTGGTGTTCACTGTGGAGAGATGGAGGGCGGTGCTCTCCGACAAGTGGCAGGAGGCCCTCGCTGCAAGTCTTCCGCATCATGTGGAGGAAGGTAGCGCAGCACGTCTCAGGCAGCACTGTGGTCCCCAGGACCCACTCACAGAGCAGGAGGAAATTTAACGACCTCACTTGGGTGGTCAGGGTGAGTCAATGCTTCAACAAATACTACATACCACCTTCTGAACTACACTCTTCACACACTGCCCAAAGCACCACATCCCCAGCACTCACCCACCAACAATCTCTACCTATCAACACATACACCCACATCTCACACCTTGAACACAATGACAACTATTCAACTATGGCTGGCACATCACCCAAACACATTGCTCCACACTCACTCACACACCTTCCTTTCTCTTGCAGGCCAAGGTGGCTCACAACAGGAGGGAGCAGGAGTGCACAAGCAGGGGACAAGCTGTCACCCAACCACTGTCTGCGCTGGAAAATAAGAGTGCTGGAGATCATTTGGCGCCAGGTGGTGGGTGCCATGGCCACTGGCAACGTTAACCCCCTTGGGGACAATAACAGTATGTTCATCCCTACTCCTTCTTCTCACATCCCACTTCCCCCTCACCCCACAAGTGTTTCACACTTTCCAGCTAATCATGCTGTATGCATGCAATTCTCCCTTTCTGCCCCCCCTCCCCTTAACCCGACTCTTGTGCCTTTATGCTTTCAGATAATGAGCAAGCAGCTGAGCAGCCTGTCCCCGAGGACAAAATAGAGAGCGAGGTGGGAGAAGAGGAGGAGGAGGAACACATCGCGTCACTGCATGTCTCACCCACAGGCACCAGCTCAGATACTGGCACTACGCGCTCTTTAGAGGCTAGTATAGTAGCGGGATCTGCACAGGGTGAGGCACCGGGAATGGGTGGGCTCCAGCAAGGCCAGGGGGAAAGGGTAGTTCGGGGGCCAGCTCTCTGGAGGGCGAGTTTGCGTGCGATTTCTGCTGCACAGGACTCAGATGAGGACCTCGATGGGGAGGTGTTTAGAAGAAAGGTGATGGGCATGCACACGGAGATGATAGGTTCAATGGCAAGGGTAGAGCCTCTCGGCAATGGTAAGGAATGTTGAGAAGTCCGCCTCTAACATTGCACAGAAGCGACGCAATGTCTTAATGCTGTAATGCAGTCTATGGTTGATGGCATTCAATCTCAGACTGCTCTCCTGCAGTCTCAGCTTGATACCACGCAAGCTCTGACTGCTGCCATCATGGCTGGGTCTACCACCTTCGACCAGGGCTTTCACGGGTGTTGCAGCAGGCCAGCAGTCTGTGCTTCAATGGGGGAGTGACAGTGGGTCAGTGGAGCAGGAAGCTGCTGTCCTCTCTCAGGATTCCTGCTCCCACCACTGGCACTCCACCATTGCCCTTGTCATGACCCGTCATCCAGCCAGACCAGACTGCTGCCGCCTATGCTAAGATGGTGTAGTCTACAGTCAGGCCTTCCAGGCTCAGAGCTGGTTGGGTGCGTTCTGCAAGGCCATCTGAAGTCTCCTGCATGGACACTCAACAGCCTTCCACCAGTCCTGCTGCAGCCATTGGGCCAAGACTTTGTAGGAGCACTAGAGTAGGCAAAGGCATAGTAACAAGAGGCACTAAAGGTGAATAGTTAATATCCTTGTTGTAAATATGTGTTCACTGATTTTTGATAAATTTATTAATTCAGTTTGGATTATTTTGTGGTGTGTCTCATTTCAGCTTTGTGCTGTGATATGGCCTGTGACAAGGATGGAATGATGGGGATGTGGTGAGCAACGGGGATCTGGGGTTTAATTCATTCAAACCGCAGTCTAATGAGACGGCCCTTCCGAAGGCCGATTGAGTGGTTGCCTCCTCCCTCACCCTCCTCATCTTCCTCTCCCTCAGGTGGTCCCACAATCCCTGGTGGCAAGAGCTGGATCCTCATAATGGCCAAGTTGTGGATCATGCAGCAGAAAATGGGACACCCACTCAGCCGAGTACTGGAGAGGTCCTCCCAAATGGTCAAGGCAGCGAAACCGTTGCTTAAGCACTCCGATGGTCTACTCAATGATGTTCCTTGTTGAAGCATGGCTCTCATTATATGAGTCCTTGGCAGGAGTTTTGGGGTTGTGGAGGGGAGTCATAAGCCAGGTGGAGAGCGGATAGCCCTTTTCTCCAACCATCCAGCCGCAAGCTTGATGTGGTGGCTGGAAGAGTGCTGGCACACTGGTCTGATGCAGGATGAAGGCATTGTGGCTGCTGCCAGGATAGCGGGCATTCACATTGAGGATTTGCTGTGTGTGGTCGCACACCAACTGCACATTAAGTGAGTGGTAGCCTTTGTGGTTATGGAAGATCTCAGGATTGTTATGCAGTGTCCGCAAAGTGACAGGGGTGCAGTCAATGGCGCCCTACACCATGGGAAATGCCGCTGTCCTGGCAAAGCCACATGAGCACTCGTCCTGCTTCTCTCTGGTGATGGGGAAGGAAATGTAATCCCTTCTCCTACTGTAGAGAGCCTTTGTGACCTCTTGGATGAAGCGATGGACGGCGATCTGCGAGATGTTAGCTATGCCTCCTGTTGCAGACTGGAAGAATCTGCTGGCAAAGAAATTGTGGGCGACGGTGACCTTAACTGCCACTGAGAGGACGTGGTTGCCCTGATCTGAGGCTGGAGGTCTGGTTGCAGGAGGTGGCAGAGTTCTGTGACCAGCTCCTTGGTGAAGCAGAGCCTTTTAATACATTGCTCCTTCCTTAATTGGAGGTAGGAGAAGTGCTCTCGGAATACCCTCGGAGGGTAAGGCCTCCTATTGAGAGCCCTGATGGCACTCATCCTCCTTCTGGGTACATGTTCCAGTCTTTCTCACGGCCTCCACTACTTTGGCCGTAGATCCTGGAGGGCGAGGTCGACTGCCAGTAGAACCCCCATTAATGTAACCAAGTGTGGCAGTTGGATTTTTTAAAGAATAAATGTAGCTACTTTTTAGTTGCCACAACACTCCTGACACTAAATAACCTTGAAATTACGGAATGAGACTGTTGCACTGTGAAACTGACAAGAAAGCACTGAAACTCCATTAACTTACAGCTGTGATTCATTACTGATGATTCCTTTAAATAATGTCCCTGGAGCCAGCTTCCAGCTCTCCCTGCCACTGTTTACTCCTGGCACTATGGTAGGTGGCGACAATTAATTTTGCAGATCGGGCGGCCAGTGAGCATTGCACACTCACTGACTTCACGATCCACCTGGCGTTGAGGCTGAATATTTCCCTCCAGGAACATAGGAACAGGAGTGGGCCATTTAGCCCCTCGAGCATGTTCTGCCATTCAATAAGATCATGGCTGATCTGAGACCTAGCTCCGTATATCCGCCTTTGAACCATATCCCTTAATACTTTTGGTTGACAAAAATATATCAATCTCAGATTTAAAATTAACGATTAACCTAGCATCAATTGCTGTTTGCGGAAGAGAGTTCCAAACTTCTACCAACCACATTCCAGGAAACATTTTCATGTAATTTATTGGAATGGCCCCATTCATTTGAACACAGCATTGGTTGGTTGCCAGGAGCCCACACTTAAGGGGTGTGATAGCCAGTTTGACTGGCAGCTCAGCCAGCCAATCCCTAGACATGGAGAGCTGGGTGCTGGTCAGAGGTCAAGTCTTTAACTTCTTGTCCAGCTAAGAAAGCACACAGTCTGCAAGAATGGGCTGCAAACACAGAGGGTGCTAGCCCTTGTTTTATGCTCAAAACTCGTCAGCTCAGCAAATATTGACTTGTAAAAGTGAAGCTAAGTCTGTAGCGAGATGAAGTTTGCATAATTTGTTGTTTTTGACATTACCAGGAGCAGTGGAGATTAGATTGAATTTTACTGAAGACTGCGTTCTGTTCAGTCATATATTATGTGAAAAATTAATCCGTGTCTTGGTTTAAAATTAGTCTTGCCTCTGTAGAGTGTTCATCAGTCCACTTTTCGGATGATTGGAAAATGCACTTGGGGATGGGTGTGAGATTATAGTATACTAGCTGAAGTGCCCGGCGGTGCCGAGGGTTTTTTGAGGGCATGTTGTTGTTGGAAGAGAGAGAGACTGGGGGGAGAAGAGAGAGACATGGGGGAGGAGAGAGAGACGGGGGGGGAAGAGAGAGACGGGGGGGGGGAAAGAGAGAGAGAGAGACTCTGCTGGATTTAGTTCAGGATTAGCCTGGAGAGAGACTGGGGGGGGGGGAAGGAGCGCCTCAGGCCTGGCCTGATCGACCCCTGCGAAGGAAGAAGGCGAGCTCTCCCTCCCTGTCCCACCCCCTCTTTCCCTCCCTCACCCACCCTCTCCCTGCTTTACTCTCTCTCCCTCCCTGCCCCCCTCCTCACCTACCCTCCCCCTCCCTGCCCCTCTCCCTCCTCCCCCCCCTGCCCCTCTCCCTCCTCCCCCCCTGCTCCTCTCCCTCCTCCCCCCCTGCTCCTCTCCCTCCTCCCCCCCTGCTCCACTCCCTCCTCCCCCCCTGCTCCTCTCCCTCCTCCCCCCTGCTCCTCTCCCTCCTCCCCCCGTCTCCTCTCCCTCCTCCCCCCGTCTCCTCTCCCTCCTCCCCCCGTCTCCTCTCCCTCCTCCCCCCCTTCTCCTCTCCCTCCTCCCCCCCTTCTCCTCTCCCTCCTCCCCCCCTTCTCCTCTCCCTCCTCCCCCCCTTCTCCTCTCCCTCCTCCCCCCCTTCTCCTCTCCCTCCTCCCCCCTTCTCCTCTCCCTCCTCCCCCCCTGCTCCTCTCCCTCCTCCCCCCCTTCTCCTCTCCCTCCCCCTGTCTCTCCCTGATTTCCTCTCTGTCCGTCCTTCCCCCTCTCTCTCTGCCTTTCCTCAGAGCCCGGACGCGGTGAGCCGAAGCCCCCGTGTGCGGATCAGCGCCTCAGGGCCGGCCGGTGCGCGGCCTAGCGCGTGAGGGCCGGCCGGACTCACCTTAGCTCAGGTCGCGCTCCGGGACGCCGCCGACGTTGATGCGCGCGCTGACTCCCGCCCCACCAGCCTTTACTAAGATGGTGGCGATGGCTATGCTCAGCTCAGTCCCGCGCCGCCAGCCTTTACCAAGATGCCAGCGATCGCGGGGCGGGCCTAGCGGGACGGGCGGTGCCTAGCTCGGTCGTGGCTGGCGAGGAGAGGCCGAGGCTTCAAGGCCTGAGGCCTGCAGGCAGCTCATCCACCGCCAAGGGGGGGAAAGCCCGAGTGCCCTTTGCAAAAGGATTTTTTTTTTCTTTTAAAAGCAACTTTTTTTTTGCTGGAAATCTATATTTCAAAATAAACACGCAGAAAGTAGGATAAATAAATGAATAGTTAGGAATCAAGATGGCGGCCACTCACCTCAGCTCAGAAGGATTAGGCCCGCCCACACACGCAATGAAACATCCCCCGTGATGCACCGATTGGTCAACCATCAGGTTAATGCCCTGTATGATTGGTCAACCATCACGTCACTCAACGCTAATGAGCGGAATGTTTCCGGTTTTTGAACCTTTTTTGTATACTGTCCGAACAATTTTTGTCTGACCAAAAAGTAAATATGCCTATTAGACTCCCCTAATGATAAGCTTTCTTTTGATATAACATATGTGTAGGTACGCTCTATAACACTTGATTGTATAGCCAGACAAACAGACAAACTGCTTTATATAGATAAATAAATAGGTAGATAAGCTCACATAACAAGGAGGTTTCATTGTTACAACCCCCGGGCCATGCCATCATATGACTAGATACTGAGCACTAAAATTAACTCCGGATTATAAGGGATACAGAGTCAGTTTACTGGAATGACTGGTGACACTGAACTTGTGAGAATATCTAAGGCAGACCTGAAATGTTCTTGCAAGGTTCAACAAAACAATCTAATCAAAATAAGGAAGGGAAACAGATTCTCCAAATCCTGCAAAGAGAGGCAAGAGGGAGCACACTGGGATTAATATAAGAGCATTCGTAAACATATTCAAAAGATGGCCAGAGGAGAGAAAAGGAATTTAATCTGAGAATGAGCACAATACTGCAATATGGAACACAATAGCAAGAACAATATGAGGGGCTGTCAGAATAGAGATGAGAAACCCAAAATGATGAACATAAAATAAGGAAGGATTGCTTCCTCCAAGTATTCACAAGGGAAGACATCATTAATATGACTTATTACCAGAGATAATCCAAGGAAGGTTAACAACTTTGACATCAATGAGATGGAGGTCCCAGATGAACTAACATGGCTCCAAACAAACAGATCCCCAGAGATGGTATTTATCCTGGGAGTCTGAAAAACGTCAAGGGATGAGATTTGTAAGGCATTGGTGGCAAAAGTGACAAACGTGAGAAAACAGAACTAGGCAACTACAGATCTATCAGTCTTACATCAATATGAGGCAAAATAATGGAAGTGAATATCAGGAGCAAATTTGGTCCCAGGGAGACAAGCTGGATATTCAATCCCTGATGCTCAGCTTCAGAAAACTAACCCTGAAAAGGTGACTTAGAAGTGACCTCATAGAGGTATATAAGACGGGAAATCTATAACACTAAATCAAGCTGAATTATGACTGTGGGGTATAGGACCACAGGTTCAAACTGGCAAAAGACAAATTTGTGACTAATTTCAGTAAATTCTCCTTCACACAAAGAGTGATAAACTGTTGGAACGGACTTCTGGGTAGGTACTCGAGACAAATTGTGGAATCATTTAAAAAAACAGGAGACTGTGAGTGAAGGTTTTGCTGCAGAGGAACCTGTAGCTTCTTTCTAAATGCATAAGCGGGGATTGGCTGAATTGCCTTGCTCATTAGTATCTACCCTGTGCATTTTCCAGCAGGCCCCATGGATAGCGATTTAAGAGCGAATTATTCCCCCCTCTGTGCCTAAGATAATGGAAGCTCATTGCACCGTCTTTACAGTCACCCCAGCTGAGCTCAGCTAACACAATGCTGAGGACAGGGACCCAGAGATATGGCAGTAGAGAATATTCCACTCCCCAACATTTTATATCTCAGTAAAGACAGAAATTTAACACAAAAGGCAATTTTGAATCTATATCCCTTCCCACTCGGTGAGCACTGTGCCTTTGAACTTCTGCATCCAAGGAGCAGAGTCTCAGGTTACAATGTTGTCTGAGAGAAAGTTACACTGGCAGAGGTGGTGTAAAGCTTTGACACTGATATACAGGTAGACTATCCTTTATCCGAAAACCTTGGGACCAGCTGAGTTTCGGTTTTCGGAATTTTTCGGATTTCAGAAGGTATTGGGAAATTTGTCGGGGGTCGGGGTCGGCGGGGGGTCGGGGTCAGCGGGGGGTCGGCGGGGGGTCGGGGTCGGCGGGGCGGGGGGGGTCGGCGGGGGGTCGGGGTCAGCGGGGGGGAGAAAAGAATATCGGACGGGCCGCGGTTCGGGTCGGGGGTCGGGTCAGGGGGGAGAAAAGAATATCGGACGGGCCGCTGCAGCTATCGGACGGGCCGCTGTATTGTCGGGTTCACTCTCCTTCACACTGCCCGGCTCGGCCTGCAATCTCCTACCCAGGAGGGAACTCTGTGACCCTCTGCCCTGCTCAGCGTAAGTCGTGCGCCACTCTGGTCATGTCGTGCGCACGACTTACGCTGAACGAAAAAACTTTCGGTTTTTAGAGGTTTTCGGTTTTCGGAAGTTCGGATAAAGGATAGACTACCTGTACTTCATAACTTTGGAATCAATATAGAATGAGGTGCAGCTACATCAGCAGTTGATGGTGTTAGCACTTATGCTCAACATAACCATATTCACACGTTTGGATTCAGCAGAATATACAGTCGGAAAAAAATCAAACAATTGATTTATACAAGTCCAGGACACCCTGCAGCAGATTGTTCTATAAGTGATTCACTCTGCAACACATAACCAAATGGGTTACAGACACATGCAATTTTGGGCACATTAGGCTAATAAGTTGTTTGCCCAAACATAAGAACATAAGAAATAGGAGCAGGAGTTGGCCATTCAGCCCCTCGAGCCTGCTTCACCATTTAATGAGATCATGATTGATCAGATTTTGGCCTCAACTCCACTATCCTGCACTATCCCCATAACCCTTGACCCCCCTGTTGCTCAAAAATCTGTCTATCTCCGCATTGAATATATTCAATGACTCAGCTTCCACAGCTCTCTGGGGTAAAGAATTCCAAAGATTCACGAACCTCAGAGAAGAAATTCCTCCTCATCTCCGTCTCAAATGGGCGACCCCTTTTTCTGAGACTATGCCCCCTCATTCTAGATTGCCTGACGAGGGAAACAATCACTAAAGATTGAAATTCTTACATTTCCAGTTAAAAACTGCTTCTCCTCCCATCAGATTTTGCATTGGGCAATGACCTATCTCCTCCAAAGTGATAATAGAGGAGTTGTTGTTATTAAAATGCATCCTGACTCTGTGACTCTCTAATGATCTGACCCCCTGTTTCACCACGGGTGCTGCCACCTCATACTTCAAAGTACCGAGCTATCTGCATGAGACTTCCTGGAACAAAGGAATGACTATAAAGCTTTTTCCACCTGCCAGGATCTACAATAAGTATTAATTCAGAGTAATTAAACACTCAGGCACTGATTATGAACCCATTAGAAATCCATTCAAAATTGCTACTATCTCTTTTACTTTTAAGCCATTGATAAAAAATGGCTTTCACTTAAGATAACAGGCATAATAGACAGTTTGCAGACGTTTTCTTCAAGTTTATATCTTTTGAAAAAAGGTTATCATCTGCCTTCAGCATGCAAGCTAAAAGAAATGATAATATACATTCCATTATAAATGAATGTATCCGATACAAATTGAAACAGAAATTCTTGCCAGTGTTTCACTATACATTCTGGTCCAATTAATATTTCTAATAAGGCAGTTTAATTTATTTGGAAACAGATTATTTCACTCTAACATCAATGAAGTTTATTCAGTTGAGTAAATTGAAAAAAAAGTTTCAAAGTATTTGTCTCATTCTCCACTATGTGTCCTTTTGTTAGCTGCTGAGGCACAGTCCACTGTGACTTGAAATGCCTGTTCTAGGACTGCCCTCCAATGAATGCACTATCTGCAACAAGACTGATACCTCCCGGCAGTGGGATGCTGCCCCTAGCTGCCCTAATGGGTTAATGACACCTGTAATTCCTACTCACAAGAAAGGCTCTCGGTAACTTTGCATGTGATGTATCTGAAAACCAGACTCTCTCCTGCAATGGATCGTTCACCTCTATATAAATTCACAGACTGTTTGCAAATTTACAGAGGTGAAAGATCCAGTATCAAAATATAGGATGACAGCAGCAAACACATTTCCAATATTGTGTTCTGAGGAGACATACATTTCCAATTCTTCAAAGGAGTCATCTGTGGAATGCAACAAGTCAGGATTGATTAATACAAACTATAAGAAGAACATGAAGAAGCATTAACAGAGCAATGATCATTCTGCTTGCCAAGTGTTCTGTTTCCACAGATCGTGTACCATTGTGAATTATATCCCAGCCTTTTAATCCATGGGCAGAATGCTCTGCATAAACACTAATTGGTTCCCAAAGGAAACAAGCGAAACAATCTATTCCGCTGATTCATCCCAGCCCTACAGAAAACATGAGGAGTATTTAATTATCTCAGTCTGTAATCTCAAAGCCCATTTCTAACCAAATATTTATCCAGCTCCTTTTTGACAAAAGTTAAATCGACACATTAACTGCTCTTGCTGGGATTTTTTTAATTGAAAATTGGCACTTACATTTTACTGAAGTTAAAATAGATTCAGGACCATGGAGGAAATGTTCCTAAAATGAGTGAACTTTAATATACCAAAAGCATAAAAAGGACTTTGAAATCACAGTATGAAAAATAGACTTTCTGATATCTTGTGTTACCTAGAACTGAACATCAACCATCTATCAAATACCTACATAACAGCTGAATCGCACTAGTCCATTCAGGAATTAGGCAAAATCACAATAGATAAAGCAGAGCAAATACTTCTGTCTGCCAGTCAATTAAGGGAGAAATGCAATTAAGCATTGTGATAAACTTGGCAGTTACTACAGCTGAGAAAGGTCCAAGACAATGGAAACATCCTTCAGAAATGGCTTAAAGTAATTACATCTCAAACAACACACGAAGGACAAGAAATAATTTTGAAATCACTTACTCGCTACCACTTTTAAAGGAATACATAGTCCTCTCAACTGTCCAGAAAACTGCTATAAAGACAGATATTTATGCACTTACAGGTGTCTTTGTTTCCATGCTTTATGTTTTAAAATTACTGGTTAGAAGCAGTCAGACATTTGGTGACATTGTGAAATTCCATTCCAGTGGTATCATGATTGGACAGTCCTGCCTGTTGCCCACATCAGGGGAGCTCTATGCAAATGATCTGCTATTGCAGCCATACTAAATCAAACTGTAAAAAGATTAGAGACATTAGTAAGTATACACATACAATATTTTGGTTTTATGGGAAATGCAGTAGTAAATATTGGCCTAGAAATTCAGTTGGTTGCGCCAGCAGTTAGCGCCTAAAGAAAAGTGAATGTTGGGCGCTATGCGTGTTGCGCCCGGGTGCAGCGCAGTTTGCGCCTCGCCCCAAATTAAGTTGGCCGTTAGCGCCGGCGCAAAGTTTAGCGCCCGGCCGGATGCGCGCGCAGAAAATGACGTCACATCCTCGTGCAACGCCCTTTGGCCGCCCCGATTCCAAACTTCAGTCGGACCGCCCCATTGTGCGGCTGGCGGCCGGAGCGTTTGAAAAAGGGAACGCAACACAGCCAGCGCGGGCCCCGGGGGGCGCAAATTAAAGGGGACGTACCCTCCAGTATAAAGGCCAGCCATTTTGCAGCAAACACTCTTGTGCAACGCATTTCTGGACACACAACAAGGAGGATAGCTAACTGGTTTCAAGCAGCAACAGCTCAGATATTTTTGGACTCAGGCCAGAGCGCTGCAAGTGGCCTTTTGGAAATTTGACTGTTTGCCAGGATTTGATGGGGGTTGCATGGGGTGCCAACGCGGAGCTGCAGCGCCATGTCCGTAGGGCTCGCAGACGCATTGTGAGAGGGGCAGCCCTGGCTAGAGGCAGAGGGGGCAACAGGCGTCGGCCACGTAGGCCTTACCCAGTCAGGCTATACCGCCAGCAGCGCTCCTACCTCAACATGACTGGCGCGCGATGTGCTAGAAGGCTCCGATTCCGAAAGGAGGTGGTTGCAGAGATCTGCCACCTGCTTCGCAGAGATCTGCGTCCAAAGCTCAGGTGCAGGACGTCTCTGTCGGTGGAAGTGAAGGTGACGGTGGCATTGAACTTCTATGCCACCGGCTCCTTCCAATCCGCTGCTGGGGACATAGCTAACATCTCCCAGTACGGCGCACATCGCTGCATCCGCCAGGTGACTGAAGCACTGTTCAGAAGGAGCCGCCAATTCATCTCCTTCCCCATGGCCCTGGAGAGCCAGCATCAGCACGCATTGGGATTTGCAAGACTCGCGGCCTTCCCCTTGGTGCAGGGCGCCATTGACTGTACGCATGTGGCTTTGCGGGCCCCTCTGGAGCATGGCGAGCAGTATCGCAACAGGAAGGGCTACCATTCTCTGAATGTGCAGCTGGTGTGTGACCACAAGCAGCGCATCATGGCTGTCAATGCCAGCTTTCCAGGCAGCAGCCACGATGCGTTTATCCTGCGGCAGAGTACTGTGCATGACATGTTCGAGGCACAGCCTCCCCCAAGAGGATGGCTACTCGGGGACAAAGGCTATCCTTTGTGTACCTGGCTCATGACCCCGCTCCGCGCGCCCAGGACCGCTGCTGAAGAGGCATACAACGAGAGCCATCAAACCACCCGCAACATCATCGAGCAAACTATTGGGGTCCTCAAGCAGCGGTTCCGCTGCCTTGATCGCTCCGGAGGATCTCTGCAGTATTCGCCGGACCGGGTCTCCCAATTTGTGGTAGTTTGCTGCATGCTACACAACCTGGCCATCTGCAGGACTCAGGCACTGCCACCTGACGTTGGACCACCACCTCAGGAGGAGGAGCAGGAGGAGGAGGAGCAGGAGTACGTTCCCAGGAGGGAGCGACCAGGGCCAAGGGCCGCGCGACGCCACCTTATTACACGTTACTTCTAAGCCCCCTGTCAGGGAATGCCTTGTGGCCATGAGGGAAGATGAATGCAGCCGCTCCGCAAGCCCTCAGCCGGCGAAGCCAACAAACACTAACAAGAACAACCATGGAGACTCTATGAATAAAGATCATTATTTATTACACAAAAATGAAAACCCCTTCCCACATGAATCCCCAAAAACAATCAACGGGCCCCACAAAAAGCCCAACAAACGACTCACTCCCACAAACTGGGGAGGAGTAACTCCACATTTGTACAAACCTGGCCTCAACCTCGGCCTTAACGCAAAAAATAAGCCCACGAACCAAACAACCATGGGCAAAAGAAAGATGGCCACCGCCATATAAAACGAAAGCTGGCCACACCCTCTACTGAGTGGCCCGCGAGGGCGAGACCTTGTCCAGCCTTTTGCCTCCCCTGCCCGGCCTGCTGCTCCTTCGCAAGCTCTGCCTAGTGGCTGCTGCGAGGCTGGGGGAAGGCGCCTGAGGCTCAGATGTCCTTCCGCCAGATGCCATTGGGGGGCGGCCTACACGGCCTTTGGGCCTCGAGGGGCCGGCTGCTGAGTGGCGCACCTGAGCCTGGCCACCATCAGCTCCAGCCGCTTGCCCTTGACGCCCCAGTGGGGGAGTGGCGGCGACGGATGGCGCAATGTGGGCAAGCTGGCGTCTGGGATGCGCTGGCTGGTGCTGTGGCGCGCTGGCACTTGGCCGGGCCCGCACTGCAGGATCCGCACCAATCAGCCGAGGGGCGGCTCGCTGGGATGCTGCAGCGCGGCGGGTGCCCTGGCGATGCCTGCCTGAGACAGCGCGTGTGGCAGCAGTGAGTGCCCCTGTTGTCCTGGTGTGCGCCCGCATCACACCCGCCAGGGAATTGATGGCATCAGTGAGCATGCGGCCACTCGCGGCAGTTGATGCCCCGAACTCGCGCACACTGGTCGCCAGCGACTCGATGGCCTCAGGCATGCGCCCCACCACGCGCATGAGCTCCGTGTGGCGCCGGTCCAAATCCTCGGCCATCTTGTCCAGCTTCCGCGCCTCCTCCGAGGTGAAGGTGTCCGGACTGGAGTCGGGACTCTCCCGCTGGGGAGCAGGGGACCGAACTAGGGGAACCTTGCCATGTTGGTGGCGGCGAGTGTCCCGATCAACTGCACTCCCCTCTGATCCTTCCCCCCTTTGGGGGGGGGGGATGGCCGCAGCCCACGCGCAGGGCTCCTGGGTGGCTGGACGCCACTGGTCCCAGCAGCTGCAATCCCCTGCGACAGTTGGTCCAGGCACTCGTCCAGTGAGGACGTGTCAATCATTTCGTCCTCTCCTGCGGGACCGGAGTGTTCCCCTGATGGTCCAGCTTGCTCTTGCTGCTCCTCCTCCTCCTCCTCCTCCTCCTCCTGCTCGGAGGGGCTGTCACTGGCAGCTTCAGGGACCTGGTCGTCACCAGCTGAAAGCAGGAATGCACAAGAGTAGCTTCAGAGTGAGGAGACGGCGTCAGCGAGGGAGTCAGGACTGGTGGCATTCAGCGCATTGGTGGGACAGTGGCAAAGGAGGTAGCTTGGATGCGCAAGTGCGACGCGAGAGGGCCAAAAGGCGAGGTCCTTACCATTGCCGGGCAGTGGAGGGTCGGCTACTCCGCACGCTGTGGGCACGATCAGCCGGGCTCCCATGAGCCCACTCACGCGCTCCTCCAGGGGAGTGAGCTTCTGCAGCTTGGCGCAGCCACCCCTTATCCTGGCACGGGCCTGGCGATTATTGGCAAGTTTAGCCTGCAAGAGAAAGGACGGGCCGTAAGTACGGAGTGTAGCCCTGATGTAGTGTGCACTGCCTCCCATGGTGGAATAGCTTGGCCAGAGTGTAGCCCTGATGTACTGTGCACTGCCTCCCATGGTGGAATAGCTTGGCCAGAGTGTAGAGTGCAGAATGGGCAATTGATGCTCATGACTGTCCCAAAGCTGCTGGCTGAGGGCTGGCCATTAGGCGTTTCAGCTCCCTTTGCCCATCATGTCAGGTGTACATGCAAGAATGAGGAGGAGACTGGAAAGGGTACTCACCCTGACAATCCTGGTCAGGTCGTTGTATTTTTTCCGACATTGGGTGTGGGTCCTGGGGGCATCGCCGGTGACCGTCACCCTGTTGGCGATCTGCTTCCAGGCTCTGGTGTATTCTTGGTGGGTCGGATTCCTCCCAGTCTCTGGGAACAAGATCCTGCGCCTCTTCTCCAGAGCTGTCACCATTATTCCCAGATCACGCTCTGAGAAGCGCAGGGTATGCTCACGGGCCTTCTCTGGTGTTGCCATGACTCCCTGGGGCTGAGCAGCAGTGTTGAGGCCTATTTGCAAAGCTGCAGTGTGCAGGGCGTGGCAGCAGACCAAATCGTCCCTTCCCCCTTTAAGAGCTGGTCGGCGCCACGGGGTCTGCTGTCAATCAAAAAATGACCGCACCCGCGCTGCGCCCCGCCTCGGCGCTATCCCTCTGCACCGCCGGCTTAGCGCCTAAAGATAGTAGTGGAACGCCTCTTTTAGCGCTCCAGCAACCTCTTAGGTCGAAGCGACTGAATTTCCGGCAAGGGGGCGCAACTTTGGGGCGGGCGCTAACTTCGGGCGGGCGCTAACGTTAGCGCCCCAAAACTGGCTATACTGAAATTCTAGGCCATTATCTCTAAGGTTAATCCTGATTAATACAAATTGCACTTCAGAGCAATGTTCGTTTAAATGGGACTATTCCTGATAAAATGTAATTACTCCTTACAGAAATTGTCATACAGTTTCATTGTATAGACCGGCACTGAAAATGCTGAATTTCTAATAAAAGCTATTCCTTATCTTTGGAAGTTATTTTATTAGCAAATTGAACCAACAAATGCTGGAAATCTCAAGTAAAAATGGAAAATGCTGGAAACGCACAGTAGGAGACGAAGTCCCGTCTTCATGTTGAGGATACCCTCCACCGTGTTGTGTGGCACTACCACCGTGCTAAATGGGACAGATTTCGAACAGATCTGGCAACTCAAAACTGGGCATCCATGAGGCGCTGTGGGCCATCAGCAGCAGCAGAATTGTATTCAACCACAATCTGTAACCTCATGGCCCAGCATATCCCTCACTCTACCATTACCATCAAGCCGGGAGATCAACCCTGGTTTAACGAAGAGTGCAGGAGAGCATGCCGGGAACAGCACCAGGCATACCGAAAAATGACGTGTCAATCTGGTGAGGCTACAACACAGGACTACTTGCATGCCAAACAACAGAAGCAACATGCAATAGACAGAGCTAAGCGATCTCACAACCATCGGATCAAATCAAAGCTCTGCAGTCCTGCCACATCCAGTCGTGAGTGGTGGTGGACAATTAAACAGTTAACAGGAGGAGGAGGCTCCAAAAATATCCCCATCCTCAATGATGGTAGAGCCCAGCACGTGAGTGCAAAAGACAAGGCTGAAGCATTTGCAACTATCTTCAGCCAGAAGTGCCGAGTGGATGATCCATCTCGGCCTCCTCCTGAGGTCCCCAGCATCACAGATGCCAGTCTTCAGCCCATTCAATTCACTCCACGTGATGTCAAGAAACGGCTGAAGACACTGGATACTGCAAAGGCTATGGGCCCTGACAACATTCCGGCAATAGTACTGAAGACTTGTGCTCCAGAACTGGCTGCGCCCCTAGCCAAGCTGTTCCAGTACAGCTACAACGCTGGCATCTACCCAGCAATGTGGAAAATTGCCCAAGTATGTCCTGTCTACAAAAAGCAGGACAAATCCGACCCGGCCAATTACCGTCCCATCAGTCTACTCTCAATCATCAGCAAAGTGATGGAAGGTGTCGTCGACAGTGCTATCAAGCGGCACTTATTCAGCAATAACCTGCTAACTGACGCCCAGTTTGGGTTCCACCAGGGCCACTCAGCTCCTGACCTCATTACAGCCTTGGTCCAAACATGGACAAAGGAGCTGAACTCAAGAGGTGAGGTGAGAGTGACTGCCCTTGACATCAAGGCAGCATTTGATCGAGTGTGGCATCAAGGGGCCCTAGCAAAACTGAAGTCAATGGGAATCAAGGGGAAAACTCTCCATTGGTTGGAATCATACCTAGCACAAAGGAAGTTGGCTGTGGTTGTTGGAGGTCATTCATCTCAATCACATGACGTCACTGCAGGAGTTCCTCAGGGCAGTGTCCTAGGCCCAACCATCTTCAGCTGTTTCATCAATGACCTTCCCTCCATCATAAGGTCAGAAGTGGGGATGTTCGCTGATGATTGCACACTGTTCAGCACCATTCGAGACTTGTCAGATACTGACGCAGTCCGTGTCCATATGCAGCAAGACCTGGACAACATTCAGACTTGGGCTGACAAGTGGCAAGTAACATTCGCACCACACAAGTGCCAGGCAATGACCATCTCCAACAAGCGAGACTCTAACCATCTCCCATTGACATTCAATGGCATTACCATCGCTGAATCCCCCACTATCAACATCCTGGGGGTTACCATTGATCAGAAACTGAACTGGACCAGCCATATAAATACTGTGGCTACAAGAGCAGGCCAGAGGCTGGGAATTCTGCGGCGAGTGTCTCACCTCCTGACTCTCCAAAGCCTTTCCACCATCTACAAGGCATAAGTCAGGAGTGTGATGGAATACTCTCCACTTGCCTGGATGAGTGCAGCTCCAACAACACTCAAGAAGCTCGACACCATTCAGGATAAAGCAGCCCGCTTGATTGGCACTCCATCTACCACCTTCAACATTCACTCCCTCCACCACCAGCGCACTGTGGCTGCAGTGTGTACCATCTACAAGATGCACTGCAGCAACTCACCAAAGCTCCTTCAACAGCACCTTCCAAACCCACGACCTCTACCACTTAGAAGGACAAGGGCAGCAGACGCATGGGAACATCACCACCTACAAGTTCCCCTCCAAGCCACACACCATCCTGACTTGGACCTGTATCGCTGTTCCTTCACTGTCGCTGGGCCAAAATCCTGGAACTCCCTTCCTAACAGCATTGTGGGTGTACCTACACCATATGGACTGCAGCGGTTCAAGGCGGCGGCTCACCACCATCTTCTCAAGGGCATTTAGGGATGGGCACTAAATGCAGGCCTAGCCAGCGACGCCCACATCCCATCAATGAATAAAAAAAGTTATCAAAAAGAGAAAAGAGAATGTTCCAGATTAGCATGTCAGGAATAGCAAGCTCTGATGAAGAGCTGGAGACATTAACCTGGCCTTTTCCTTCAGATACAGATTGGTCTGCTGTGTATTTTCTGTAATTGCCCTTAGGATTCAAGAGAAAAAGTCTTGTTGTAGATGCAGTTTTATTGATTAAAAATAAATATACAGTGGCATAATTAATAGATGTGTGCAATGTTGGTAGTTTTACTGTTTGTAATTCAATTAAATTCAAAAGGATCAATTACATCACACGATGAAAATAAATGATTCTAGTATTGCTTTCTACTGTCAAAACATTAAACCCGTCCTCATTCTTGTGACACATGGAAGTATGCATGCCCTAGGCATTCTTCATGACTAACATCTGAGCAGCCTACCCTGAAGCCTAGTTATAATTCTTCATCTGACTGGAAGAAATTTTCCCTCATTGAAAAGGGACGAGGTGAGACAAAAGGGCAAGTGACAGATCGTAAATTTGAGGGAAAACAGCAATTAGGAATTCTGGTCAATAAATACATGTTTCCCAATGAAAATTCAGTAATAGTAAGCAAAAGACCTGACAGAAGCAGATACTGTAATGTTCTGTTGACCATAAACTGGGTTTCCATTTGACTCAGTCCTAATGAAACACAGGGGATGAGTTAAAGATCTTTTCTTCTAACAACATTGCTTTCCTGTACGGAATCTCAGCTTTGCTTGGCAGTATAACCCTTTACAAGGGCTCGCACTGTGCTACAGTTAAGCTGAGTGACAGAAGTGGTCCTCCACCTTGACCTATAGCCTTTATTGTTTACAAGCACTTCAGACGTCACTGTGAATGTTTTACTTCACCTCAACTAAGCACTGCGACATCTTGCTAAGAAAATCCACGGCAGCTTGTTTACACATACACAATTAAATGTAGTACAGATGGGGATTGTGAACAATACATTAATATATCCTGTATAAATAAACACTTGTGAGAAGTCACACAACACCAGGTTATAGTCCAACAGCTTTATTTGAAATCACAAGCTTTCAGAGCGCTGCTTGAAGGAGCAGCACTCTGAAAGCTTGTGATTTCAAATAAAGCTGTTGGACTATAACCTGGTGTTGTGTGACTTCTCACATTTGTCCACCCCAGTCCAACACCGGCATCTCCACATCATAAATAAACACTAGTAGTCTTTATCTCTTCGATGCTTGATTCTCTATGCAGACAACACAGTTATACTAAAGGCCAGGAAGCACCTGTATTTTATTTTTTCTTTGATACAACATTAAACATAAATTACCCATCACAAGCATTCCATGCACACTACAGCCTTCTGGGGAAGTATCTAATGCACTGAAGCTATAAGTTGCTATAGACTCTAGCACCTGCTTCTCAATCTTCTCAATGTCGCACCAAAGAAAATCCATTTATTCAAGAATTTACTCGGAATACTGTATAGGTAAAATGGTCAAGAAATGAAAGATGGAGTAACTTCAACACACCCTCTGAAGGTTCAGATGAAGAAGATCACAGGCATGGTGCTCTGTTGTTTATTGATGTCAGGTAGCAACAGTCGAACGTGAGTATACCTCCACTTTCACTCCTCATTTGTCTAGCCTTTACTCAGCATCTTCCAGAGCACCAAGGCGGAGATCACCAAGTACCTAGCAATATGGACCTAGGTCGCAGATCAGCCACGATCTCATTGAATGGCAGAGCAGGCTCGAGGGGCTGAATTGCCTACTCCTGTTCCTATGTACCTGTACCACTTATTTTAACTCAACACCGCAAACTAGAGCAGATAAGGGAAGCAGTAATTAAATTGAACAAATGGAGGGCAACTTACGAGCAGACACAAGACTGAAAACACTTCCATAGAAGTATAATCATAGAATAGTACAGCACAGAAGGAGGCCATTCGGCCCATCGAATCTGCAGCAGCTCTTCCGAAGAGCAATCCAGTTAGTCCCACTCCCCTGCTCTTTCCCCATTTTCCTGCAAATTTTTCTCCTTCATGTATTTATCCAATTCCCTTTTGAAAGCTACTATTGAATCTGTATCCACCGCCCTATCAGGAAGTCCATTCCAAACCCTAACCACACATTGCATAAAAAAGTTTATCATCATGACGCCGCTGGTTCTTTTGCTGATCACCTTAAATCTGTGCCCTCTGGTTATCAACTGTTCAGTCACTGGAAACAGAGGGGGAAAAATTCAGTATCGCCCTGTTTTGGGGCGCCATTATCAGCCGTGCACAAAGTTTAGCACCTGGTGCTAATTATCGCCTCCGATGGCAAACTTGGCTTTTATCGCCCCTGGAGGTGATTGGAGCACTAAATCAGGTGCTACACACCTGTCTTAAGGTGCAAAGGCCGAAGAGTGAGGCGCTACCTCAGAGCGCTGGCGAAGCTCATGTGATGTCAGTCAGCAATGGGACACAGACACACTGGCGCCGGCCAGTTCTTAAAGGGGAGGGTTGATTTTGCTCTCCATCTACATCCTGCTCATTGCAGCCTTGAATCTTGGCCTGGAGAGACCTGTACATCAAATCTGCTGGAAAGAACAATGGAGAGGCCCAGGGAAAGAGCTCAGAGTGCAGCCCCCACAGTGTCTTCTAAATCGATACAAGGAAGGGCAAATCAAAATGAACTTGTAAAGTGCTGCTCAGTACCCAAAACTCCTTCACACAGCGTTGAATCTCTCTCTCTCTCTCTCTCAGAATGCGTGGTGCAAAAATGTCACCAACAAAAAAAGGCAGGAAGCGGTCGCCTTTAAATAGCGCTCCCCCAGTCCCTTCCTGACTGCAAAACGCTCCCCTCAACCTGGCTTTTGAACTCTATGCTCTCTATTTATAAAGCCCAGGACTGTTAACTGTTTTGTTAACCTGTCCTGCCACCTTCAAAAATTTGCACACACACACACCCCCAGGTCTCTGTGTTCTTGCACCCCCTTTAAAATTGTACCATTTAGCTTGTATTGCTTCTCCTCATTCTTCCTATCAAAATATATCACTTCACACTTTTCTGCGCGAATTTTATCTGCCAAGTGTCCACCCATGGGTGGGGGTGGAAGAACGTGATCCATCTTATCATCTGGATCACGTTCTCGCTATCATTCCCCCTCGCCCCCGCCTTTAGAACTGAATCATATTTATCCCCATCCCCACTGTGCTCTCCGTGCTCTTTACCCTCACCCCACCCCCACGAATTCCTGACCTCCTCTCCCCATCCTCCAATCCTCTCTTCCGTCGATCCTCTCTTGCACCCCCTCCGATCCCCTCTCCTCCCTCCCATCCCCTCCTCTCTCCCCCTCCCCTCTCATCCTCTCTCTCCCCCTCCTCTCTCTCCCCCCACCCTTTGATCCTCTCTCTCACTCCCTCCGATCCCCCCTCTCCTCTGCTGATCCTCACTCTCTCTCCCCCCCTCTCTCTCTCTCTCTCCCCCTCCCTCTCCCCCTCTGATCCCCTCGCTCTCTACCCCTTCTCTCCCTCCCCTCTCGATCCTCTCTCTTCCCCCTCCTCCCCGGCCATCAATGGATCCACTGACCTTCTCCTTACGGAGCCGAGGAAAGTGTGGCCCACAGTGCAGGCCGCAACTGTTGGGCACTGCGCATGCAGGGCTTTGGTAAACAGCGAGCATGCACAGAAGAGGGTTGGGTGAGCATGTGCGGCTCTGGGATACCGCGCACATGCGCAGAAGGTCGCAAAGATGTTTGTGCAGATAATCATAGTGTATAAAATACATCAGGTAACGTGTTAGTTCCTCTACTGTTTCTTAACTCCAACCAAATAGATTCTGGCCGCTAAATCAGCTCTGTAGCACCCGTTTTTTCAGCGCTACACGTGCCGTTTTGAGTCCAAAATGACGTCCGTGCTACACGCACACACTTCTGGTGCGGGCTGCACCAGATGCCGAGACGGTGAGCGCCGAGAGCGTGCACAGGAAGTATGCAGAGTAGGGAGATCGTGACATCAGTCAGCATGTAATGCTGATTTGACACCAGCACTGCCATTTTCGACCTCAGCGTGGCAGCTAACGCTCTCTCTTAAACATATATAGCTGAACATGCATTCAGCAGCAGGAAGAACCCCCTCCAGCGCTATTTAAAGGGATCATCAATTGCTTTCAGGTTAATTGCTGATTGATTTCTAGTTTTGTGGTTTGTTATCTTGTCTGAAGTTGCTGAAGTCTCCAGGGAATGGTATGGCAGGTTACTTCAAGGCTTCTGCTCAGACCAGTTGCTCCCAGACTTAGGTGCAGTAGTTTGTATCACCCTTGGCCTGCAGCACGATAGGGAGAATGAGCAGAGGCGATGCAGAGGGGGACAAGCTGCTCGAAGAGGGAGAAGGAGGAGAAAGGCTCTCAGCAGGTGGCCATATCCACCCAGGGTCTTCATGGAGCAATTCTCCTACCTCAACCGTAGCGAGGAACAGTGTATACGACATCTCCGTTTTACTAAGGAGGTGCTCAGTGAAATCTGCCTTTTGTTGCAGGCAGAAGTGTAGCCTCAGAGTAGGGCGAGGACAGCATTGCCAGTAGCTGTGAAGGTGAGCGTGGCCATGAATTTTTATGCGTTGAGCTCCTTCCAGGCTGGAGCAGGCGACAATTCCAACATCTCCCAGTTTTCCGTGCACTGTTGCATAAGGGAGGTCGCTGAGGCTCTGTATGCAAAGAGAGGTGAATACATTTCATTCTCGCTTGCCAGAGAGAAGCAGGCGGAGCGAGCATGTGGCTTCACCAGGATAGCAGGCTTCATCGACTACACACACGTCACTTTGCAGGCACTGCATGTGAATTCGGAAATGTACCGCAACCGGAAGGGATTCCACTCACTCAATGTCCAGCTGGTGTGTGACCATACTCAGCGCATCATGCAGGTTAATGCTTGGTATCCTGGCAGCAGTCATGATGCCTTCATTCTGCGGCACCATGACAAACCAGAGGATGGCTACTGGGCGACAAGGGCTATCCGCTGACCACCTGCTCATAACTCCGGTGGTGTAACTCAAGCACACGTGGGCAGCAGGCACAGAACGAAAGCCGTGCTGCCACATGGAATCTGATAGAGCCATTGGCGTGCTTAAACAACGCTTCCGCTACCTGGACAGCTCTGGAGGAGTCCTACAGTACTTGCCAGGGCACAGCTCATTTTTAATTTTGGTCCGCGGCTTGCTGAGCAACATCGCCATCATGAGGGCAAAGCCCTTGCCACCAGAGATAGTGTCCAGCTGAGGAGGGGGAGGAGGAAGGGAGGAACCAACCAACACAGCCCCTTTCTGGCCTGGCTCTCCGTGATCGACTCATTCAACTGCAGTACCAGTGAACGCAACCCCAATTCCCCATTCAACAACAGTCCCACACCTTACCTTCCCTGTTACTGACCATCACAGCGTCCTCTTGGCCACAATGCTACAATAAAAGACACCACAAAACAAACATTCCAAACCAAATTTATAAATGAAACCATCCAATATTAGAGACCAAAGTCAACTAATCACTCTTGTGCATTCCCTTAGTGCCTGTCATCAGTGTGCCTTTGCCTATCCTAGTACTCCAGCATGGCTGGTGGAAGCCTTGGCGGACGACCTCGAGCAGATCTGGGCCTAAAAGGCCCGGCTTTGGACTGCACCACCTCGGCCTGGGCGGCAGCAGTCCAGGCAGGCTGGCAGACAGGCAAAGGCAAGGGCACTGCCGGACTGGCAGTGGTGGGAGCCTGAATGCTGTCATCCCGAGAGAGGATCATGCAGGTTCGTGCTCCACGGAGCCACTGCCACTCCCCCGGGGCAGCGCCTCAGCATTTCTAGTAATCTGTTGGAGGACAGATTGCTGGACTGCTGCAACACCCTGCAAGCCCCTTTCAACACTGGTAACTGCAGCCACGATGGCAGCAGTCTGAGCGTGCATGACAGAAGTCAGAGCTTCCACTACAGTACCCTGACGTTGGATGGCTTCTACTTGTGCTGCAATGGAAGCTGAGAAATCAGCCATCAGATGCTGAATCAAGTGCGCTAATGGAGTCGCCTATCACTTCCATGAAAGGATGGGCTCCAAGCTCTGCGCAAAGTCCATGCTTCTTAACATTGCACACAGGCTTTCTGGCAGGCCTGGCAATGCACCAAGTATTTTATTGTGCATACTCTTCAGCCGCCTTCTGAAGGCTGCCCCATCAGAGACCAGTGCAGCAGAACCCGGGTACGACCTCGCCCCCCCGGAGAGCTAGCATCTGCGCTACCCTTTCCCCCTGCCTTGGCTGCAAGCCACTCATGCCCAGTGTCTCACCACGTGCAGATCCCACGTCTGACCTACCCTCTAAAGAAAGCAGAGTATCAGTATTTGAGCTGGTGGTTGCGAGTGTGAAATCAAGTGACGGTGCTATGTCTTCATCATCACTGCCTTCTTCCTCTTGCAGATCCTGCTCCTCCACCACTGACTGGCCAGGTTGCAGTTCTTGGCTATCTGAAAGGAGAAAGGCATGAGGGTATGGTTGCAGTGAGGGGAGGGGGGGGGGGAAGCAAGAGGTGCATGCTTACACCATCTGCAGCTTGTAAATCAGAAGAGATTGTGGGATGAGGAGGAAGTGGGATGTGAGGAGGATTAGGTATGAGGATAACGTCATCTTGGATTGTTTCAACCCGCCGCTGCACACAAGCTCAGCAATAGCTGCTCCACTAATCTCCAACACCCTCTCCTCCCTGGGGGTTAGTTCATGCAGGCGCACCTGTCTCCCTGCGGGTAGCCCCTGCTGCCTCCGGTTATGAGCCACGTTGTCTTGCAAGAGAGAGGGAAGTGTGTCAGTGAGTGTGGTGCAATGTGCTTGGGTGATGTCCCTGCCATGATTGAATAGCTGACAGTGTGTGCAAGCTGTAAGATGTGGGTGTGAGGCTTGCAGCAATGCTAAGTGTGTGAGCATGAGTTGAAGCTATGAATGTGAGGTATGAGTTCTGATTGATAGAGATTGTTGGTAGGTGAGTGAAGTGGTTGGGGGCGGGTGTGGTGAATTGAGCAGTGTCCGAGCCTAGTGGTTCAGTTATAAGAATGAATTCACTGACCTTGATCACTCATGTGAGGTATTGAACTTCTTGCGATACTGCATCCAGGTCTTCAGGGCTGCACTGCTGGTATTGACCGCAATGGCAATCTGTTCTCACTGCCTTCTCAGAGTTTGCCTGGAGGGCCTCCTGGCCCCCTGTGGATACAGGGCCTCTCTCCTCCTGTCCACCTCTTGCACCAAGACCTCCAGTGCTGCATTAGAGAGTCTTCGAGCCCACTCTCTGCCCTGTTGCACCATCAGTATGTCTTCTTCTTGCTCACACTCTCTTCCCCAGCCACTTCTAGCACTTGCTGCAGCCAGAAGGCATCTCCCCTTTAAGAGGTGCAGGCTGCCTTTAAGTAGTGCAGGCTAGCTTTAAGTGGTGCTAGCCTTGCACGAACTTGGCCCCCCTGCTGAGTCGTGCAGCCACTCAGCAACGTGTTCAGCATTGGGCTGCATGCTACTATTATTTTAATTAATAGGCAGCACAAAGTATGTGTGCTGCCTGCATCAGAAGGAACGGGTGTGTCTTGATTGTGCATCGCAATTCCCACGCCCATTTTCAGTCCTTGTCCAATTTCTAGGCCTCTGTCTTTGACCCCTCAAGGACATTCTGGGCTAGAAATTTGATACAGCCAAGGAATGGGCGGTGTCAGTAGAAAAGTTGGAAAATTAGTGTCAGGCGCTAATGCTTTAGACTGCATGCAAAATTCGTGCTCACTGCGCAAAAAAGTGATTGGAGTCCTAATTCAAGTCTTAAAGCCCAAGCTCATTGGCGTTACACTCAAATGGTCGGACACGCCTTGGCGCACCACCTTGCTGTCCGGAGGAGGCAGGGGTCCCCAATGGAGGGCTCTCTACGCGGGTGTGCTCCCCTTTATCTATTGGGGACTTGGCCTGGAGGGTGTTGTACAGAGCAGTCCTGTGCAATAAGGTATTTAGGGTCACAGACTCCCAGGCTGCCTCCCTTTTCTGCAGCCTGAAGGAGTCTATGTTCCATGTTTATATGGTGTGTGAGAGGTTGCAGTTCCTCTTCCATTATTTGAAGGGGCTGCTCCTCGATTTTTGGCTGCACTTCAGTCCCACGCTCCTGATCTTTGGTCACCCAGTGCGGAGGGGAGCGGGCAGATCGGGGGACCTCCTCGTGGGACTGCTCCTGGGCCTGGCCAAAGTGGCCATCAACTGTTCCAGGCAGCGGGCAGTTGAGGGGGTCGTTCGGTCCGACTGCCTGCCTCTCTTCCGCAGCCATGTTCACGCCCGGGTGGCCCTGGAGATGAGCACGCAGTGTCCACCAGCAAGCTTGAGGCCTTCCGTGACCGGTGGGCACCGCAGGGACTGGAGTGCATCATCACCCCGGCCAACCAAATTTTAATTTAATTTGTTAAGTTTCATTTAATGTATTTTTGTTAAGTTACAGTTTATTTGTTTATGGGTTGCTCAAAAGAGTACACTAAAAGGGTGAACCAATATCAGGTGCAGTCTAATCGCAAGTCATGATTGCCACAGGCTTTTTTCAGTACTTAAAGGGGAGGTTCCTTGATGCTGCAGAAGCTCATCCTCAGCATTGCTGGCTGTGCAGCTCCGAAGCAGAAACAGAAGCAGGCCAAGGAGAAGGAGCCGGAGGACTGAAGCAGCTGTACTCATGGCAGATCCATGCCCCAGGGAGAGAGCCCGCAGATTCTGTGATCAAGCATTGGAGGTGTTGGTGTTCGCTGTGGAGACGGAGGGAGGTGCTCTACCCTGCAAGTGGCAGGAGGCCCTCGCCGAATGTTTTCCAAACCATGTGCAGGGAGGTAGTACAGCATGTCTCGGGCAGCACTGTGGTCCCCAGGACTGACACACAGCACAGGAAGAAATTTAACAGTCTCACTCGGGTGGTCAGGGTGAGTCAATGCTTCAACAAATGCTACATACCACCATCTGTACCACAATCTGCACACACTGCCCAAAGCACCACATCCCCAGCACTCACCCACCAACAATCGCCACCTACCAACACTCACACCAACATCTCCCACCCTGCACACGATGACAGCTATTCAACTATGGGAGGCACATCACCCAAACACATTGCTCCACACTCACTCACACACACTTTTCTTTCGCTTGCGGGACAGGAGGGAGCAGGAGCACACAGGTGGGGGGCAAGCTGACACCCAACCACTGACTGTGCTGGAGAATACAGTGCTGCAGATTATTGGGTGCCAGGTGGTGGGCGCCGTGGCCACTGGCGATGTTGACCCCCTTGGGGACAACCAACGGTATGTCGATCCCTACTCCTTCTTCTCACATCCCACTTCCCCCTCACTGCACAAGCATTTCGCACATTCCAGCTAATCATGCTGTATGCATGCATTTCTCCCTTCCTGACCACCTCCCCTCACCTTAACCCCAAATCTTGTGCCTTTATGATTTCAGATAATGAACTTGAGCAGCCTGTCCCTGAGGGCACCGTAGAGAGCAAGGCGGGAGAAGAAGGAAGAATACACCGCGTCACTGCATGTCTCACCCACAGGCACCAGCTCAGATACTGGCACTACGTGTTCTTTAGAGGCTAGAATAGTAGTGGGATCTGCACAGGGCGAGGCACTGGGGACGAGTGGGCTGTAGCAAGGCCAGGCGGAAAGGGTAGCTTGGGGGCCAGCTCCCCAGAAGGCGAGTGCGCGCAAGTTCTGCTGTACAGGACTCAGATGAGGACCTCGATGGGGAGGCCTTTAGAAGAAGGGCGATGGCCATGCACACGGAGATGATAGGTGCAATGGCAAGGCAATGGTAAAGAGCATGGAGGAGTCCATCCCCAACATTGCACAAGGCTCTGCGCACACCATGGAGCCCATCACTTCCAGTCTGCAAAGGATGGTAGACTCCCAGAGAGACTGTGGCAGACCAGACCTGATGCCACGTGTGATGGGCGATCTGGCAGCTTTCATTGCAGCATAGGCAGAAGCGACGCATCGTCTTAGTGCTGTAATGCAGTCTATGCTTGGTGGCATCCAATCTCAGACTGCTCTCATGCAGTCTCAGCTTGATGACACACAAGCTGACTGCTGCCATTGTGGCTGGGTCGACCACCATTCACCGTAGTTTTCACGATGTCGCAGCAGGCCAGCAATCTGTGCTCTAACAGATTGCTAGGGATGCAGAGGTGCCGCCCCAGGCGCATGGCAGTGGTGCAGGAACCTACTGTCCTCTCTCAGGATGACAGCATTCCTGCTCCCACCACTGCCACTCCACCATTGCCCTTGTTGCTGCCTGTCATCCAGCCAGCCTAGATTGCTGCCGTCCATGCGGAGGTGGTGCAGTCTACAGCCGGGCCTTCCAGGCCCAGAACTGGTCGAGGGCGTCCTGCAAGGCCATCTGAAGTCTCCCGCATGGACACTCAGCAGCTTTCCACCAGCCGTGCTGCAGCCACTGGGTCAACACTTCATAGGAGCACTAGAGTAGGCAAAGGCACAGTAACGACAGGCACTAAGGGATTGCACAAGGGTGAAGAGTTAATATTTTTGGTATCTATGTGATTTTTGATAAAATTTATTAATTCACTTACCATTCTTTTGTGGCATCTGTCATTTCAGCTTTGCGGTGTGATACGGCCTGTGAGAGGGATGGAATGATGTGGATGTGGTGAGCAAAGGGGATGCGGGCTTTAAGTCATCCTGGTGTGAGGCTGGAGGTCTGTTTGGAGGAGATGGCAGAGTTCTGTGACCACCTCCTTGGTGAGGCAGAGCAATATAATACACTGCTCCTCGCTTAATTGAAGGTAGGAGAAGTGCTCTCAGAATACCCTCGGAGGATAAGGCTTCCTGCTGAGAGCCCGGATGGCCCTCCTCATCTCTTTGCACAGACATTCCCATCATTCTCGCTGCCTACGCTCCCTCCACTGTAGATCCTGGAGGGCGAGGTGGCGCCAGTACAGCCCCCATTAATGTCACCAAGTGTAGTAGTTTGATTTTTTTAACAATAAATGTAGCTACTTTTTAGTTGCCATAAAACTCCTGATACAAAAGAACCTTGAAGTTACTGAATGAAATTGTTGGAGTGGGTGAAACTGACAAGAAATCACTGAAACTGCACTAACCTGACAGCTGCGAATCATTACTGATGATCCCTTTAAATAATGTCCCTGGAGCCGGCATCCTGGTGCTTCACACCAGCTCTCCCCGTCGGTGTTTACTCCAGGCACTAAGGTAGGTGGTGGCAATCAATTTCGCAGGTCGGGTGCTCAGTGAGCATTGCACACCCACTGACGTCATGATCCACCTGGCACTGACGGTCCTGGCAATAACTCTTACCGGCGGCGCTACGGGGGGGGGGAAAGGGGGGGGGTTGGGGCAGGATTTGGTGCGCGCCACTGGATTCGCCTTGCCCCGGTGATACTGCTCTTGTGCCCGTTAGCGCCATCTGCTGGCGCTAACAGGAGGCGCTAAGGGGATGAATTTTTTCCCTTGCTCTTTCTAGCATTGTAATATTTTCCTTAATCAAAACTGCTACCCCTCCTCCCTTTTTTTTCATTCCCTATCTTTCTTGAGTACCTTGTACCCAGGAATATTAAGCATCCAATCCTCCCCTTGTTTAAGCCAGGTCTCCTTATTGCCACTACATCATATTCCAACGTGGCTATTTGCTGCTGCAGCTCACCAACCTTATTAACCACACCATGCATTTCCACTCCAACCCTAACTTAGACCTCTTTATATTTTCTATGATCCCACTGAATTCTGTATTATTTCTGAGTCTAACTGCCTCTCCCAGTCCTCTGTGCACCTTGTTTCTACTTTTTAATATAACATCTTGGTGCCCAACCCCTGCTGAATTAGTTTAAACCCTCCCCTTGCTGCCTGCAAGGATATTGGTCCCAGCTCTGTTCAGGTGCAACCCGTTCATCTTGAACAGGCCCCTCCTGCCATAGAACTGGTCCCAATGTCCCAGGAATCTAAAGCTGTCCATCCTGCACCATTAACCAGCCATATCCTCCCATTTCAACTTTCACTAGCCCATGGCACTGGGAGTAATCCAGAGATTACTACCTTTGAGGTTCTACTTTTTAAATTCCTTCCTAGCTCCTTAAACTCTGACTGCAGGACCTCAACCCTTTTCCTTCCTATGTTGTTGGTTCCGACATGGACAATGACTTCTAGCTCTTCCCCTTCCCCCGCAGAATGTTCTGCATCCTCACTGTGATGTCCCTTACCCTGGCACCAGGGAGGCAACATGCCATACAGGTCTCACATTGGCGGCAGCAGAACTGTCTGTCTGTCCCCCTGACTGCCTGCCTGTCTGTCCCCCGACTGCCTGCCTGTCTGTCTGTCTGTCCCCCCGACTGCCTGCCTGTCTGGCCGACTGCCTACCTGTCCCCCCGACTGCCTGCCTGTCCCCCCGACTGCCTGCCTGTCCCCCCGACTGCCTGCCTGTCCGGCCGACTGCCTGCCTGTCCCCCCGACTGCCTGCCTGTCCCCCCGACTGCCTGCCTGTCTGTCCCCCCGACTGCCTGCCTGTCTGGCCGACTGCCTGCCTGTCCCCGACTGCCTGTCTGTCCCCCCGACTGCCTGCCTGTCTGGCCGACTGCCTGCCTGTCCCCCCGACTGCCTGCCTGTCCCCCCGACTGCCTGCCTGTCCCCCCGACTGCCTGCCTGTCCCCCCGACTGCCTGCCTGTCCCCCCGACTGCCTGCCTGTCCGGCCGACTGCCTGCCTGTCCCCCCGACTGCCTGCCTGTCTGGCCGACTGCCTGCCTGTCTGGCCGACTGCCTGCCTGTCCCCCTGACTGCCTGTCTGTCCCCCCGACTGCCTGCCTGTCTGTCTGTCCCCCCGACTGCCTGCCTGTCTGTCTGTCCCCCCGACTGCCTGCCTGTCTGGCCGACTGCCTGCCTGTCCCCCCGACTGCCTGCCTGTCCCCTGTATGAAGTATGAAGGATTACCTGAAGTCATAGACAAAACTAACCTGTTTATTCAATAGATTCCCCTCAAAAGCTATGAAAAATGTGTGAAAAGTGAAGTAATCCATAAGATCAATTTTCAGCTACCAAAAGGAAAAAAATTGAATTTCAGTAGGATTTCATCCCAATAAACACATTCATATTGACTGTGCAAAGGATAAAACTCATGTGTGGCACTAGATCCCTCACATACCAAGTTCCTGATCTCAGCCTTTGTGCTATGAAAGGTCTAGGCATTTTCCCACTAAGGAGGAATGAAAATTGAAGTGATAAGTCACCACAGGCTTCTGCGCACTTTCTGATGATCCATTTGTTGGATCAGGTCACCAGCCCAGCTTTTTGGGCAGGCATGCTGCTAAGGAGAACCAAGAAATAGGATGTACTCTAAATATTTTAAAAAGTGTTACCCTCAAAGGAAAAATACTTGTTTAATATTGATTTCTTATCACCAAAAAGAGCTAACCAGTGAATTTTATACTGCACAGCATCTACAACACATGCTAAAGACAAACAGTGATAGCAACAGAGCAGATCATGACTGTTACCATGGCACACTATCCCTCCTCATCTTCCTTGACCTTTCTGCAGCCTTTGTCATGGTTGACTATACAATCCTCCTTCAACGCCTCTCCTCTGTTGTCCAGCTGAAAGGAACTGCACTCGCTTTATTCCACTCTTACCTATCCAATCGTAGCCAGAGCATTTTCTCTTCCTCATCTACATGCTGCTCCTTGACGACATTATCTGAAGACCTGGCATCAGATTCCACATATACACTGACAATACCCAGCTCTACCATCTTTCTCAATTTGTCCACTGCCTCTGTGTCGTCAGCCTGTTTCTTTGAGATCCAGCCCTGGATAAGCAACAGTTTTCTCCTGTTAAACATTGGGAAGACCAAGGTCATCATCTTCAGCACCCACCATAAACTCCATATCCTCGCTATTGATTCCATCTTCCTCCCCAGCCACTTCCTCAGGTTACCGCCGACCATTCGCCACCTCAGTATCGTATTTGACCCCAAGCTGAACCTTTGACATCACCATTGGCAGCTGTCTCTTCAGCCATCCAAACTTGAAGCTCTGGAATTCCCTCCCTAAACCTCTCCACCTCTCTGTCCTCCTTTCAGACCCTATCTTTAAAACTCTTTGACCAGGTTTTTACTTACCCCTCATAATATCTCATTCCTTGGCTTGGTGTCAATTTTTGCCAGATTATGATCCTGTGCAGCACGTTGGGACGTTTTTCTACATTAAATGGGCTATATGTCATGAATCTTACCATTCATGTAGAAATGACTCATGAGATAACACTGGGCAGCCAGCTGGTGGCGCCGTCCAAGGAAAGTATAAATACTCGGGCGTGGGCCCAGCTTGCTCAGGATGTTTTTGTAACCAGGAACTAGTGATGTAACTAGAACTCATGGTTGTGAAACAGTTGATTAAAGCCTTGTTTTATACTCAAACCAAGTGCTTAGTAGTTTTCTTATGTCTCTATATAAATGCAAGTTGTTTTTAATGTGATTGCCAATACTCTAGAAAAGATGAGTCAAAATCTTAACGTGCAGCCTCTGAAATAATAAGAAAGAGTCCAATGGTCAGACCTTAAGGGGAAGAAATTCGGCATGTTAGCGACTCCCATTAACGCCTGGGTGGGGGAGGGCTAATGGGTTTGCGGCGGAGGCGTGGCGAATCCAACGCCATACACGAAATTCACCCGGAATTTAGTGGTCTTTAGTGGCCTAGGCCTTTAGTGCCTGCCAAATTGTGACGTCAAAGAGTTTGGAACGCCCTGTTAACAGCCCAAATGCAAAATTGACTGTCACCCCCTGGCTCAACGCCTGGCCTGAACAATGGCAGGAAGAGGAGGCGTGATGCATTCGGATGGCCGCTGTAGGAGCGGTGTTTAAAGGGATCAACATCCGCTTTCATTTTAGTGGCCAATCAATGCTGCCTTCTCAGTTTCACGTAGCGAAACAGCCGTTTTCAATGAGTTAAACGTTTTTTACTTTCAGGAGTGTTCTGCCTGCTAAAAATGTCACTTTCATTCTGCTAAGATTTCAAAGTCCTACACTTGGTTACATTAATGGGGGCTGTACTGGCACTCGACCTCGCCCTCCAGCATCAACGTCGGAGGCAGAGACAAAGGGCAGGATTTTCATTGAGCTGTGGAGGCGGGATTGGAGGTAGTTAACAGGCAGTTTTTAGCCTAATCTCTATTTTTATTGGTGAAGTGTGGGATTCCCGATGGCTCCAAACCACGCCAAGTTAGCGAGGCGGGCCGTCGGGATGAAGGGCTTGGAGGGGTCGAGATGTCCGGTGTTCAGGTGAGTGATGGGTGCATGAGTGCAGAGGTAAGTGTGTTTGGTGTGTGTAAAGTGTTTAATGTGTGTAAAGTGTTTGAAGAAGTTTTACTTACATGTACTTACCTTTACAGCCCTCCTTCCTTCAGGTCTCGGGAGTCCCTCATCTCACCGACACAGAAAGCAGAATGGCCGCGATCTGTCAAAATTTGCAGCATTCAGCTTTCTGTTCTGGAGAGATCTCTAAATCATCCTGAGAGGAAGGAATTACCTTAGAGTACAGATTGTCAGTGTTTGACAGCTTCAAACAGCTGTGAAACGCTGATATTTCATCTGTCAAAAGGTCTTGACAGATGAAATTTCAATCTGTGACATCACCTGTTGCCGGGTGGCCCTTAGTTGGCCTGCTGAGCCCACTGGGCAGGCTCAACAAGGTCAATCAAGTGAAAATCGCATGGGTTGGCCACAACTCGATGGAGGCAAGGCTACAACCCCGAAAGTTGTAGTCCTGCCTCCTAAATGAAAATCCAGCCCAAAGAGTGGAAAATGTGGCCAGAGGGAGGAGGACCAACAGGGCTCTCAACAGGAGGCCTTACCCTCCCAGGGTATTCCGGGAGTGTCTTAGAAGGCTCCGCTTCACCAAGAAGGTGGTCACAGAGCTCTGCCACCTCCTGCAGCCAGACCTCCAGCCTCAGATCAGAACCACCACGGCTCTCTCAGTGGCAGTCAATGTCACCATCGCCCTCAATTTCTACGCCAGCGGATCATTCCAGTCTGCAGGAGACATATCTAACATCTCGCAGTTCGCCATCCATTGCTGCATCCGGGCGGTCAGAGAGACGCTCTACAGAAGGAGAAGGGACTACATGTCCTTCCCCATCACCAGTGAGAGGCAGGACAAGTGTGCATGTGGCTTTGCCAGAATAGTGGGATTCCCCATGGTGCAGGGTGCCATTGACTGCACCCACGTCGCTTTGTGGGCACCTCATAACAATCCTGAGGCATTCCGTAACCGGAAAGGCTACCACTCACTTAATGCCCAGTTGGTGTGCGACCAGAGACAGCGAATCCTCACCGTCAATGCCCGCTATCCTGGCAGCAGCCACGATGCCTTCATCCTGTTCCAGCACTCTTCCAGCCACCACATCAAGCTCATGGCTGGCTGGTCGGAGACAAGGGCTATCCAATCTCCACCTGGCTCATGACTCCCCTCTGCAACTCCAACTCTCCTGCCCAGCATTCATACAATGAGAGCCATGCTGCCACCAGGAACATCATCGAGCAGACCATCAGGGTGCTCAAGCAACGGTACCACTGCCTTGACTGCTCAGGAGGAGCCCTCCTGTACTCGGCTGAGCTGGTGTCCCTTTTCGTCGTGGTCTGCTGCATGCTCCACAATCTGGCCATCATGAGGGCCCAGCCATTGCCACCAGGCATAGCGAGACCACCTCAGGAGGAGGAAGAGGGAGAGGAGGAAGAGGAAGGCAAGGAGGAACAGGAGCGAGGGAGGAGGCAGCTACTCAATCAGCTTTCTGGAAGGGCAGTCCGTGATGGCCTCATCACTGGAGTTCCAATAAATTCTACCCCACAACCTGGTTGCTCACCACATCCCCATCATTCCATCCATTTCACTTGCCATATCACAGCGCAAAGCTGAAATGAGAGACAGCATAAAATCTGTAAAAAATTAATAAATTTATCAACATTCAAAAAACACATATAAACAACAATATTAACAAATCACCCTTGTGTAAACCCTTACTTCCCCTCTTTACAGTACCTTTTCCTAATCTACAGCTCCTATGTAGTCTGTCCCCAGTGGCTGCAGCAAGGCTGGTGGAAGGCTTCTGAGTGTCAGTGCCAGAGATTACAGATGGCCTTGCAGGATGCCCTCGACCAGCTGTGAGCCTGGAAGGCCCAGCTATACACTGCACCACCTCAGGCTGGGCGGCGGCAGTCTGGGCTGGCTGGATGGCAGGCAGCGACAAGGGCAATGGCGGATTGGCAGTGGTGGGAGCAAGAATGCAGTTAGCCCGTGAGAGGACGGCAGGTTCCGGCTCCACTAACCCACTGCCACTCCCCCAGGCCTCAGCATTCCTAGCAATCTGCTGGAGGACAGATTGCTGGCATGCTGCAACATTGTGAGATCCCCGATGGACTGTGGTGGACCCAGTGACAATGGCAGCAGTTAGAGCTTGCGTGGCATCAAGTTGAGACTGCATGAGAGCAGTCTGAGACTCGATGGCAGCAACCATTGTCTGCATTACAGCACTAAGACATTGCGTGGCTTCCGCCTATGCTGCAATGGATGCTGCCACATCGCCCATGACACGCGGCATGAGGTCTGGGTCCCCACGGTCTCTCAGGGAGTCCGCCATCCTTTGCAGACTGCCAAGGATGGGCCCCATGGTGTGCGCAGAGCTCTGTGTAATGTTGGAGATGGACTCCTCCACGCTCCTTGCCATTGCACCTATCATCTCCATGTGCATGCCCATCACCCTTCTTGTAAACGCCTCCCCATCGAGGTCCTCATCCAAGTCCTGTGTAGCAGCAAACTCGCCCTTCGGGAAGCTGGCGCCTAAGCTACCCTTTCCCCCTGGCCTTGCTGCAGCCCGCTCATCCCCGGTACATCACCCAGTGCAGACCCCTCTACTAAATTTGCCTCTAAAGATCTTGTAGTCCCAATATCTGAGGTAGTGCCTGTGGGTGAAACATGCAGTGACACGGTGCTTTGCTCCTCCTCCTCTTCTCCCGCCTCACTCTCACTGGGAGGCTCAGGGACCGCCTGGTCAGCTGGTTGCTGATTACCTGAAAGCATAAAGGCACAAGACTCGCGTTAAGGTGAGGGCAGGGGGACAGGAAGGGAGCAAGGAATGCAGACAGTATGATGAGCTGGAAAGTGGGAAAGGCTTGTGGTGTGAGGGGGAAGTGGGATAAAAGGAGAGGGGATGAACATACCGTTGTTGCCCCCAATGGGGTCGACGTTGGCGACGGCCACAGCGCCCACCACCTGGCGCCCAATGACTCTCATCATTCGCTCCTCCAGGTCTGTAAGCTGTTGGATGTCCGTTTCACCTCCGCCTGTTCGTTCCTGCTTTCTCCTATTGTGGCCCAGCTTGGCCTGCAAGAGAAAGAAAAGCATGTGAGTGAGTGTGCAGCTATGTTTGGGAGAGGTACCTGCCATAGTTGAATAGCTGTGATTGTAAGCAAGGTGTGAGATGTGGATGTGAGTTTGAGTAGGTGGAGATGCTTGGTGGGTGAGTGGTGGGGGTGTGGTGGTTTGTGCAGTGTGTACAGACTAAGGTTCAGATGCTGCTATGTTGAAGCATGTACTCACCCTGACCACTCGAGTGAAGTCATTGAATTTTTTATGGCACTGTTTGAGGATCCTGAGGACCACACTGCTGGCCGAGGTGTCTTGGGCCATTTCGCTCCACATTGTCCTGAAGACCTGGGGCAATGGCCCCTGCCAGTGGCCAGGAACTACACTGCCCTCCTTCTTTCGACTGCCGTGACCAATGAATGATCGCTGAAATGGTGAGCTCTCTCCCTGGGACTGGGATCAGCCGTGAGGATAGGAGGTGTAGCTGTTGAGTTGCTTGGAGGTCGCCATCAGAGCCAGCAATGTTGGAAATTAGGTTGTGCACAATGATTGAACCTCCCCTTTAAGAGCTGGAAGGAGCCAGTGTGAATGATGAGTCCCAATTGGAGCACCTGAAATTGGTTATCGCTCTGCAGGTAGTGCCCCGCTCTCTGTGTGTAGCGCCCTAAGTTAGGTGATTAGCGCTTGATTTAGCGCTCCAGTTCTTTCTTGGAGCACGAACAATCAATTTAGCGGGAGGTCAGAAGGATTAGCACCTAGTGCTAATTTTCCAACTTTTTAAAATTTAATGTCCCAACCAGGACGATACCGAATTTCTAGCTCTAAGTGTCCCAATGGTGGGATGAAGGGATTGGGGTATGTACAAAAGGCCAGAATTGGAGAAACGCAGAGTTTTCAGAGGATTTTAGGGCTAGAGAAGGTTATAGAAATAGGGAGGGGAAAGGCCATGAAAAGATTTGAACCTGGAATTAAATAATGGTCAAAACTATTAAGTGAGATTTGATTTGCCAGTTACTCACAAAGGTAAGTTCCGATAAGGCAAGCCATTTGACTCATTTAGCTTATCCTCCTAAAGAAGCTTATAATCCTCCCATCACAGCATCTAACCACCTCATGAATGATTCCAAAGTTTTGGCTCCATTGCATTACCCAGAAAACCACTCAGAGTATTTATCACCGCTTGTCAGAAGTGCTTCCTGACACCAGTCCTGAACTTGTCTTTCTACATGGTTTGTATCTATATTCCGTTATCCTGCAGTCACAACTTGACTTACCTTTTTTATTTTGTTCACTAGCTTATATACCTCTACACAGACCCTTCTTATTCATGTCCGTTCAAGACTGACGAATACCAATTCTTCGGGCTTTTGTTCATAATTCAGCCCGAATACCCATATCATGTTAAATATTTTGAGCTCATCTTCAATTTCAATCCATTCACGTCCTTAAAGCCTTGTTCTTTGATATCCTACTTATTATAATTTTCGAAACATTTCTTCCTGACCTCTATAGTGATGTTCATTTCCACTTCCCTCTCTACCCTTCTGACTGCCTTTTTACATTTTTTTTGATAGTCCTTGTGGTTTCCTTCACGTCTCTATCTACAATGACATCGAGAGACTTTTTTTGTATTTATTTCATATTATATTGTCTTGTTTATCCATTTAGGGTCATCTTTATACTGTATGCTTAATAGTATGTCTTTAAAGGTATTCCACTTAGAAACATAGAAGATAGGAGCAGGAGTAGGCCATTCGGCCCTTCGAGCCTGCTCCGCCATTCAATGAGATCATGGCTGATCATCCAAATTCAGTACCCTGTCCCTGCCTTCTCCCCATATCCCTTGATCCCTTTAGCCTTAAGAAATATATCCAACCCCTTCTTGAATATATTTAATGAACTGGCCTCCACCGCCCTCTGTGGCAGAGAATTCCACAGGTTCACCACTCTCTGGGTGAAGAAATTCCTCCTCATTTCAGTCCTAAATGGCTTACCCCTTATCCTTAGACTATGACCCCTGGTTCTGGACTCCCCGGCCATCATAAACATCCTTCCTGCGTCTAGTCTGTCCAGGCCTGACAGAATTTTATAGGTTTCGATGAGATCCCCTCTCAATCTTCTAAACTCCAGTGAGTATAAGCCCAATCGACACAATCTCTCCTCATAAGTCATTCCTGCCATCCCAGGTATCAGCCTGGTGAATCTTCGCTGTACTCCTTCCATGGCAAGAACGTCCTTCCTCAGGTAAGGCGACCAAAACTGCACACAATACTAAAGGTGCGGTCTCACCAAGGCCCTGTACAGCTGTAGCAAGACATCCTTGTTCCTGTAGTCGCACCCTCTTGCTACGAAGGCCAACATACAATTTGCCTTCTTAACCGCCTGCTGCACCTGCATGCTTACCTTCAGCGACTGGTGCACAAGAACACCCAGGTCTCTTTGCACTTCCCCTTCTCCCAATCTATTGCCATTCAAATAATAATCTGCCTTCCTGTTTTTGCCACCAAAGTGGATAACCTCACATTTATCCACATTATAGTGCATTTGCCATGTTTCTGCCCAATCACCCAATCTGTCCAAATCGTACTGGAGTTTCTCGACATCCTCCTCACAGCTTACCCTCCCACCCAGCTTTGTGTTGTCTGCAAATTTGGAGATATTACATCCAATTCCCTTGTCCAGATCATTAATATATATTGTGAACAGCTGGGGTCCTAGGACCGATCCTTGCGGTACCCCACTAGTCACTGCCTGCCACTCGGAAAACGACCCGTTTATTCCAACTCGCTGCCTTCTGTCCGCCAACCAGTTCTCTATCCAAGTCAATACCTTGCCCCCAATCCCATGTGCCTTAATTTTGCATGCTAATCTCTTATGTGGGACCTTATCGAAAGCCTTCTGAAAGTCCAAATACACCACATCCACTGGTTCTCCCTTATCTATTTTACCAGTTACATCCTCAAAAAATTCCAGTAGATTAGTCAAGCATGATTTACCTTTTGTAAATCCATGTTGACTTTGTCCGATCCTGTCACTGCTTACCAAGTGCTCTGCTATTACATCTTTTATAATAGATTCTAGCATTTTCCCCACTACCGATGTCAGGCTTACTGGTCTATAATTCCCCGCTTTTTCTCTACCACCTTTTTTGAATAGTGGGGTAACATTAGCTACCCTTCTCTTCATCTAAAACATTATTGTACATTACTCTTTAGTCAATTTACTTAAGATCTTCCTTTATTCCCTTGAAATTAATATTGTTATTCCAAAATATTACACTACAGTAAAAATGTATTTATGCATGAGGGAAACTGATTATAACTTGTTCAGAGCTGATCTTAATTGAGCTCTCTTAGATTGAAAATAGATGTTTTATGACGTAAGAAAACTACTAAGCACTTGATTTGAGTATAAAACAAGGCTTTAATCAACTGTTTCACAACCATGAGTTCTAGTTACATCACTAGTTCCTGGTTACAAAAATGTCCTGGGCAAGCTGGGCCCACGTCCGAGTATTTATACTCCTTGGACGGCACCACCAGCTGGCCGCCCAGTGTTATTTCATGAGTCATTTCTTCATGAATGATAAGATTCATGACATTTTACATACACGAAATTCATACAACAGGACATACCTGCTTCTCTTGAGAAAAAGTTAACAAGCTGGCAAATATTTTCAGTCTGTTTTCATGAGAAAAACGTTTTACTCCAATTAAAAAATAAACAGTGCTCATTAGGCCTGAATTATAGTAAAGAAAGACTTGCATTTATATAGCAGCTTTCATGACCACCAGACATCCCAAAGCGCTTTACAGCCAATGAAGTACTTTTGAAGTGTAGTCACTGTTGTAATGTAGGAAATGCGGCAGCCAATTTCCACACACCAAGCTCCCACAAACAGCAATATGCTAATGACCAGATAGTCCCTGGAGTGTGACTTGAACCCATAACCTTCTGACTCAGAGGCAAGGGCGCTACTAACTGAACCACTGGCTGACACTGACAATATTTCCTGTTATAAGGCTGCTGCACCATGGTTCCCCATGCTCTATTCACTATATTACATATCTCACTGTAGGAGATAAAATGTCTGTCCCTCGGCTATTGGTGTTAAACTGCAAGTTGAGCGCACACATCCATTATTGCAGAATTATAATACAATAATATCGATATTGAATTCAGACAGAAAAACAGATTTGTAGCTCTATCACCACATGATTCAATTGAGTTAATACAGCAAGAGGATTTTCAACATGTCACCAGTTGATCCCAAGATAAGGAAAGTAAGAACAGACTCCCAGACTTGTGTAATTGTGTTTTCTTTCTCTTGAAGATAGAAGGCAAAGATTCATGGGCAACCTGTTCCATCACGTTTCCAACATTGATTAGTTGACTTTTATGCATCTGTATGACAGTTCCTCTAGCACTGAGGAATTGGACATCAATAAATCACTACTGAAGAGTTGTAGCTTGAACTAGGGACAAACAAGATGGCTGTTGGGCATCTGGGAATCTTACCTTTACATATCAATGAGAGGGATTGAATTTATTTCTATTAAAAGCTGGTGCACTTTAGAACACGTCAAATAAATAAATATGAAGATGCCAATATTACTTTCACATCTCCAGCATTTATTGGTTTCAAATTGTCCCACACTATGAAATATCACAGTGGACTGATTCCTCTTTCTACTAAGGATGTTTCCGATGGCGGGGGAGTCCAGAACCAGGGGTCATAGTCTAAGGATAAGGGGTAGGCCATTTAGGACAGAGATGAGGAGGAATTTCTTCATCCAGAGAGTGGTGAACCTGTGGAATTCTCTACCACAGAAGGCAGTTGAGGCCAATTCATTAAATATATTCTAGAAGGAGTTAGATATATTTCTTAAGGCTAAAGGGATCAAGGGATATGGGGAGAAAGCAGGGACAGGGTACTGAATTTGGATGATCAGCCATGATCTCATTAAATGGAGCAGGCTCGAGGGGCCGAATGGCCTACTCCTGCTCCGATCTTCTATGTTTCTATGATGGTACAGTTGAAATCAAGTCAGTGAATGGGTTTGCCATATGAGTAATCAGATAGATTAAATGATGTGGTGCCTGTTTCTGGAACACAAGCCTATCTGTCTGCATGAAAATATATATACAGTACAAGGCTACCATATTAATGTATCTGTCCTTGATTTCAACAGTGCTGCTGTGGTAGGACAGCAAACCCATCTCACTTCCCTTACAAGGGAATGGACCTGCTTAAAAAGTATACTATGAGTAATAGGTATTACAGTTGAAAATACCATACAGAAAGCAAACTGAAATATTTATTATATATATATATATGCATTGCATACAAAATCAAGAAAGTGATGATGGATCTGTATGGAACATTGGTTAGGCCACAACTGGAGTATTGTGAGCAGTTTTGACTACCCCCATATAGATAAGGGCAATTAGGGATGGGCAATAAATGCTGGCCTTGCCAGTGATGCCCACTTCCCATAAAATGAATATTAAAAAAAATAAGATGTCAGAATCATGAGGAAGTTGCCACTAGGGCTGTATTCACTGGAGCAGAAAAACTAAGAAGGAATCTAATAGAAGTGTTCAAACAGGTGAAATGGTTAGAAAGCAACAATAGTAAAAGATTATCTATACTGATGGGTGATTCAGTAGCTACAACCTTTTACTACAGGAAACATGAGGGTGTAAACAATTTTTCACACTTATCAAGACAAGGAATGCTTTATCATAAGAAACTATTAAAGCTGAGATAATAACATTTAAGAACACCTGAAGAAAAAATATTTTAAAGACATAGGCAAAGAGCAGGGAAATAGGGTTAGAGAGCTTCAACAGGGGGAAGTGGATAGCTTTGATGGAGGAGGTAGGAGGGCTGGCACCGACACAGAGCCAATAGGCTGAATGGTCTCCTTCTGTGCGGAAATTTCTATGATAGTTATATCTGGGTATATGGCATGCCATTTCTCATTGGCAGTATAGCATTAAAAATCTGCCCAGACTGCTAAAGGTGATGATTGCTTAAGACATATGTTTTAATTGTCTTGCCTTTCAGTGGCAGTTTTAAAACATTGTTCAGATTTTTAACATATATGTAGCTTCTGTTATATAAAATTAATTAGAATTACAAAAGTTATTTGAATTACCTGAGCTTAACCATTTGTCTCATGACAGAGATATCTATTGATGGTAAAATACAAAATATTAAGATTTAAGACTTTAAGAGTTTTATCATTTCAGAATTCACCTCGTCAGTCCTGCATTACCATTTATTGTATGAATGCGTTCTTACTGGTTAGTGTTGGATCCGTGATTCAGAGGATATGCTGTTATAAAATAATCACACGGATGCTGTACATCAACAATAAACAGGTCTTTACTGGAGGAGGGTAGTCTCAAGACTGGGGGTACAGAGGCATGCGCAAAGCTTATATACCGGTGTGGTCACTGCCGGTAGTACAGTATACAGGAGCTGTAAAAGTAGTTCTGACTTAAAGGCACATACACTACAATTCCTCCCCTTTTAGATTAGTAGTACCCCCAATATTCAAATAACAATTAACATTTCAACATGTACATTAAACAACAAAAATCCATTTATAGATTCAGTCTTTGGGGCGGCTTCCTGACCCTTTTGGGATAGCGCCTTTCCGGAAGTTCTTGTTCTTGGTGCAGAGGCGATTCTGACTCCTTTTCATCGGGTAGTTCATCGGGTTCCACTGCTACGGGGTCTGAAGTAGATGCTATCGGTATGTCGGGTTCATCCCCAGGTACTCGAGACATGGGGTTGACGCCTTCCTGTGACGCTAAGATCTGATCGACGTGGCGTCTCACAATGTTCTCCCCGACATCCACTGTGTACATTAATGGCCCCTGCCTTGTACATATCGTTCCGGGTTGCCATTTCTCTGTTCGATAGTCACAGGCCAAGACTGGTTGCCCTACATTGAAGCTCCTTGTCGGCTTCTCGTTGATGTGCTGGAATTGTTTGTCCTCAACATTTCTTCACACATTTGGTCTGAGCAAGTCCAGACGAGATCTCAACCTTCGGTTAAAGAACATCATGGCCGGGGTCTGGTTGGTAACTGCATGTGTCGCGTTTCGGTAGGCTAATAAGAAATTGTCCATCTTATGCTGTAGTGGAATTTCATCGTCACACATGGCCTTTATCGCCTTCTTAAAGGTTTGTACGAACCTCTCAGCCAATCCATTTGTGGCTGGATGATACGGGGCGGATGTGTAATGCCTTACCCCATTCCTTCTCATAAATTTTTGGAACTCGTCGGACACAAACTGTGGTCCATTATCAGAGCAAATCTGCTCTGGCAACCCGTTTCTGGCAAATATGGTCCGTAGGACTGCAATCATTTTCTCTGTAGTGGTTGAAGACATTTTTATCACCTCAGGCCACTTTGAATGAGCGTCCACTGCTATTAAGAGCATTGAGTCCATGAATGGACCAGCGAAATCAATATGCACCCATTGCCATGGAGAGGAGGGCCACTCCCATGGGTGTAGAGGGGCATGTGGTGGTGCATTTTGGACCTTCTGGCATCCTAAGCAGCTCTTAGTTAGGTCTTCGATTTGTTGATCGATTCCCGGCCACCACACAAGCCCTAGCAAGGCTTTTCATTTTCACTCCCCCCAGATGACCTTCATGTAGCTCCTTTAGCACTCTCTCCCTTAACTTGGGTGGAATCACCACTCTGGATCCACACATCACTGTCCCCTGGCATACTGACAGCTGTTCTCTTCTGGATGAGAATGCTGGCAACAGTGAGTCGCCATGTGTTGGCCATCCCCTCACCGTCAATTCATATACCCACGACAGCGTCAGATCATTTCGGGTCTCCTTCTCTATATCCGCGTTTGTTACTGGCAATCGTTCAATTATTGACGAATAAAATATCTCGACAGGGTCCACTGCTGGTGCTTCCTCCACAGTAGGCAGTGGCAGGCGCGATAGCCCATCAGCGTTCCCATGCTGTTTCGTGCCTTTTCATATTGATTCGCCCCTAGAAACAGGGACCATCTTTGTAACCGCTGTGCAGTCATCACTGGAACGCCCTTCTTAGGATTAAAGATGGAGGCAAGTGGTTGGTGGTCAGTCAGCAAGGTGAACTTCTGCCTATGCAGATAGTGGTTGAATTTTTTTTACTCCCCATACTAGGCTGAGGGCCTCCCTGTCAATCTGGGCATAGTTGCGCTCGGCTGAGGTTAGTGACCGAGACGCAAAGGCTACTGGCCTCTCCAACCCGTTTGGGAATTTGTGCGACAGCACCACTCCAATACCATAGGGTGATGCATCACATGCCAAACGAATTGGTAGTGCTGGGTTGAAATGGGCCAACACCTCTTTTGATGTGATCAATTCCTTACACTTCTGGAAAGCTCGTCTACGTTCGTCATCCCACTTCCATGGTACCCCTGTTTGCAGTAGGATGTTCAGTGGGTGTAATACCGTGAATAAATTTGGTAAGAACTTGTGGTAGTAGTTTACCAGCCCGAGGAACGACCTCAGTTGTGACACATTTTCCGATGCTGGAGCCTTGATTACTGCCTCAATCTTGTCAGGGGACTTATGTAACCCCTCTTCATCGATGACGTGGCCACAATACGAGATCTGTTTCTGGAAAAACTCGCACTTGTGGTGATTAGCTCGTAGCCCATACTCCTTTGATCTGGCGAGCACCTTATCCAAGTTAGCGAGGTGATCACCGTCATTTTCGCCCGTGGCCAAGATGTCGTCCAAATAACACTGGGTCCCTGGAATCCCTTGCAGGACCTGATCCATCGCCCTTTGCCAGATAGCCGGAGCCGAGGCTACTCCAAACACCAGCCGGTTGTATTGGTAGAGACCTTTATGAGTGTTGATCGTAAAGTATTGTTTCGAAGCTTCTTCTACCTCCATTTGCAAGTACGCCTGGGCTAGATCAATTTTGGCGAAGCGTTTACCTCCAGATAGCGAGGCGAAAATATCCTCAATTCGTGGAAGCGGATATTGTACCTGTGAAGGACTGGGTTCACTGTCACCTTAAAATCCCCACAGATGCGGACCTTCTTTGGTTCCCCAGGCGTATTACTCAACGACCTCTTCATTACAGGAACGATGGGTGTAGTCCACTCGCTCCAGTCCACTTTGGACAGTACTCCTGAACGTTCCAACCCTTCCAGCTCTGCTTCAACAGCTGGTCTGATCGCATAAGGCACTGGTCTGGCCTTCAGAAACTTTGGGCTTGCATTTTCCTCTATTTTAATCGTTGCTGTTATTCCTTTTAGTGTTCCTAGTCCCTCCTGGAACACTTCTTTTGCGTCGGTTAGCATTTTTGACAGTCGTCCAGGTGTGACGTCGTCATCCTTTTTGGCCTCAATCTTCAGTGCCTGTATGGAATGCCAATCTAATTGTATCTTCCAGATCCATTCACGTCCTAGCAGTGGTGGTCCTCCATCTGGCAATGCATATATATCCATTTTAGGTATTTCCTGGCCTTTATATGTCACTTTCACCCTTATTTTTCCTTTGGGGTAGACTTTTTGCCCCATATACGTCTTCAAGACAATCCCTGTAGCTTTCAAGGGTATGTGTGAAAATAGCTGCTTGTAGTCTGTTTGATTTATGACTGTTAGAGCTGACCCTGTGTCCAATTCCATTTTCACTTGGACTCCGTCTAGCTTGAGTGTAACCCAGATAGTCTGGTGATCCTCCATTTCGGTTACCTTATGTAGTTTCAGACAACCCAGCTCCTTGCTTCCGGAGTCTGTGTCACTTTTCTGTTTGTCTGAACCACTGTCCATCACCTGGTGTACCTTTTTGTACTTCTCCTGTGGAGATTTCTTACTGTTGGTTTTCTTCCCAGACCTGCAGACTCTTGCTATGTGTCCTGCTTTCCCACACTGTCTGCACACTTGGTCCTTGAACCAACAGTCTTTCTGGTCATGTGTTGTTCTGCCGCAGCGATAGCACTTCCCTGTTCCATAGGACATTTCATTGGCGCCATATTCTTGCAGTCTCCGTTGTATCTCTGCAGCGCCCCTTGCGGCTACTTCATGTGATACTGCCATACTGAAAGCTTTGTCCAGCGTAAGATCCTTTTCTGATAGAAGCCGTTTCTGGGTTCCTTCACTTTGTAGCCCACACACAAACTTGTCCCTTAACATATCTGCTAGTCCCGCTCCAAACTGGCAGTGTTTCGATAGCTTGCGCAGTTCCATTAGGTACTCAGCATTGCTTTCATCTTTGTGTTGGTTCCTTTTATGGAACTTAAATTGTTCTGCTATCAGCAGCGGTGTGGGGTTTAAGTGGTCCTGTAGGATTCCTACTATGCTTTCAAAATTCTTGTTTACCGGCTTCTCTGGGGTTATTAGATTTCGCAGTAACCCATAAGTTTTTGCACCCATGGAATTTAACAGAACCAGTGCTTTATTAGCATCTGGCACTTCATTTGCCCCACATATGTCGCCCAATCTTCGACTTCATTGTCGAACGTAGAGATACTGCCACTCTTCGGCATCCTTGGGTGGGAGTTAACTGTCAAAAATGGCGCCTCCCGCGCTTCCCCTTCTTCTCCGCTGGCACAAAATGGCATCTCCCGCGCTTTTCTTCCTTCCCGCGCTCGCCCCCCTTCTCCGCTGCAGCTTCTAAAAATGGACTCTCCCGCGCTCTTCCTTCTCCGTGGCTCAATGGCGTCTCCCGCGCTCCCCTTTCTTCGGCCTGCGGACCCTGTTCAGCCCGTGAGCCCTGGCTGTGCTCTGCGCGTTCTTTTTTTTTTTTTTTTGATGCCGCTCAGTCTAGAACCCGGCTGTTTCTTTACCCTCTCTCTCTCTCTGGTTTGTTTTCTTTTTCTCGACGCCGCTCGGTGTTCAACCCCCGGCTGCGCCCTGCGCTCTTCACCCTTTGTCTTACCCCGTCGATGCTGCTCGGCTTTCTCTCCACCGTCGGTCGGCTCCAGCCGCCGCTGCTCGGGAAGGGTCTGCGCTGGACCTGTCGTCGGTCTCTTGCTGCTCGTCGTGGCTGGGGAACCAAGCCCGGCTCTCCACAGCCTCCCCTGCGAAGTTCAATCTCTGCCTGACGGCTGGGCCGTTGCTCGTAGTCGACGCCCGTGTTCCTGGCCTCGACTATTTTTTATATTGCAGGTAGATTCAAATCGACACTTGTCGCCACTGTTGGATCCGTGATTCAGAGGATATGCTGTTATAAAATAATCACACGGATGCTGTACATCAACAATAAACAGGTCTTTACTGGAGGAGGGTAGTCTCAAGACAGGGGGTACAGAGGCATGCGCAAAGCTTATATACCAGTGTGGTCACTGCCGGTACTACAGTATACAGGAGCTGTAAAAGTAGTTCTGACTTAAAGGCACATACACTACAGTTAGATCTGTGGTTAACTGCGCCATCTTTACCCACACAGTTGAAATTAACAATTTCCTTTTGAAGAGTGTATCCTATGAACTTCCCAAAATTATACTGGTCTCTTGTGCAATCACATATGATGTCTTTTGTAGCTATTCAAAATATGTCTCAGTCACGGTGTTGTTTCATGTGGTTATTCTATGAGAGGAAAATTTGCATATTATCTACATATATGAGAGGTAGGACAAAACAGTGCTATAGTGAAGGAACAACTGCAAGAAGGATATGGGTTCAAGTCCTACTCTAGAGCCTTGAGCACAAAACCTAGGCTGACACTCAGTGCAGTGCTGAGGGAGTGCTGCACTGTTGGAGGTGCCGTCTTTTGGATGAGAGGCTAAGCTGAGGCCCTGTCTGCTGCCTCAGGTGGATGTAAAAGATCCCATGACACTATTTTAAAGAAGAGCAGGTGAGTTCTCCCTGGTGTCCTGGCCAATATGTATCCCTCAGTCAACATCACTAAAAAATGCAGATTATCTGATGCGGGTGGGAAACCCAAGAGAACGGGTTTCCCACAGGGCCTGCCAACTTTAACGGCGGGGCCTGATTTGCATCTGAAACCTTCGTTTCCCACCCGCAGCCAGCCAGATGGAGAGGCTGACTGGCTGCGGACGGGTAGGCCTGTGGCACTAAGCTGCACAGAGGAGGGAGGGAAGGAGGGATTGTATGAGGGCCGGTGCCGGCCGTTGAGGGATCGGGGGGAGGGAGAGGGAAGAGAGGTGACGATGATCGTGGCCTCCAGGGGACCGGGCGGGGGGTGGTGGGTTTCCAGGGAGCTGAGGAGGATCACAGCCAGCCACCAGAGGATCATGGCCAGCCATCATCATGTGGGGAGATGCTGGGAAGGTGATCGGAGGCCTCGTGAGGGGGTCTCCGATTGCAGGGGTTGGGCTAGGCAGGGTCCCTGGATGCAGCAGTCCTCGCCTTGCTGTAACTGCCAGGTTTTACGAAGTGTGTAAACCCCGACCAGATAGAGTTAAAAACAAAACGTTGGTTGAAGAAGAAGCTTCCAGCCTCATTGTAATATTTAAATTGACGTCCCGCCTTCTGGCAGCGGGTTGGCTGCCCGCCCCCTTCCAGCCCCCATTAAAGCCGGAACAGGGCGGGTTGGAGGCGGGTTTAGGTCGGGATTCTGATTTTTAACAATTTAACCACCCCCACACTCCAAACCCACCTGCTTATTCAGTTAAAACTTCTCCCCAATGTTTCAGGTCGATGATCTTTCGTCAGAACATTCTGAGGGAAGGTCATCGCCCTGAAACGTTAACTCTTTCTCTCTCCACGATGCTGCCTGACCTGCTGAGTATTTCCAGCATTTTCTGTCTTGGTTTATTTTAGTTTTGATGGCATTTTTAAAATTCTGCACATGATGCTCCAGTACAGGAATGAGCCGTTCACAGTTGCTTTGTACAATCCCCCCTTCTCAAGAGATGAGGATACACAATAGGAATTGCTGAATGTAGAATGCATTCCTTGCGTGAGGAAGACCTGATAATTCATTTGTACACTCGTGACTTGTTAAGTTTTGACTCATGATTGGAATATTTTCAGCATTCTGCAGTTTCCCATTAAGTAACATACTTACAGCACGCATCTATAATTACTGTTTTAAAATTAATTAATATAAATTACATTGCATTCATTTTTACTAAGGGTTATTACAAGCATGGAGGTTTCTTTAATCCTTCTGAATAGGTTGTGCAAGCTGCTTTTGTGCCTCTATAATCTTGAGGTTTTAGCTCTCAGACCTGATATAGGATGTTAAACAATTCTTAAAAAAAAGTCTGACCGTTCTATTAAATTCCGTAATGTGGTTTCACTCCCTATAATAGCTAAACCATTATTCCAATATCTATTTTACATTCTTCTCTCTTTATGTTGGGTAATGGAGATAAAACGTCATCCTATATTCTTGAACTAGATCATCACATGCTCTATTTTGGATTGGGATAGTCACCCTAAATTTAATTATTCATCTCTCTTGAGCAGACTTTAAGGAGCACAGTAGATGAGCCATTGATGACTTGTTAATTATTTATAAGTGTTGTGCTGGTTATCTGCCTACAGAGGGAGGGAAAGGCCATACAGTTAAATTGGTTGGTTAATACATCAGATGAACACAGGATTTAGATGACACAATGGGTTAGTCCACTGTTCCTTCACCTCTGTGACCTGGATTTCAATTCAAAGGGGTGTTGTTGTCCACAAATATATCATCACATTACAAAAGATGATATGGATATATTTTAATCTTAGGATAAAAGTAGTCTGTGTCCATTAAGAAAATGTATGTGTTCATGTATAAGATAAAAAAATGTTATTGAAGTAAGGACATTAGGGGAAGGTTTCCTTTGCTATGTGTAATGAAGCTGTAAACCCATTTATCATTTTGTTGCACATAGCAACGGTGGAAATCTCCCCACAATGTTAAAACTAAGCCATGCCTACGTGCATTTATGAACGACTGGAGCAATCCCTTATATTAACTCGCATGAATTAATCGATCATTTCAATTGATCCTTTAAGTTACTCCATGCCACATAAGTGATCCAGAATATATGAATTAAATGGACAAAATCAGAATGTAGCTGAAAAAAGTACAGTATAAAAACAGAGTAATGATTTTCCCATTTCTCTTTTTCCATGATTTGTGGCAGACCTTTGAAGTCTGGTTAAATAGGACTTCCACCAAATATTTGCAGAAAATTGCAAATAAAAATGACTGACATTTGAAGGTTTGCGACAGGCACTCATCACATAACAGACATTTTTAAAAATCTGTGCGTAATGCATCCACTGTAAACAGAACTGACTTGGACAAAATGAAACCAAATCAACACAGTGTGCAACTTTATTCCATGCAGAAATGAATTCTACACCAACATTAACAATGCTTTTGTTTTCAGTTGATAACCTTTGAGGAGCGGAATTTAATCTGCTTATTTATCATAGATCTTCACGAATAGTATTCAAAATGTCTAAAGTTTATAATATCCACTTTCTTACATGACTATCATTTTCAAAGGATAGAAGTATGCATTTGTACTAGCTTGAAAATAGGGGCACCATTTATCAGTTTATTTACTGAACTGTAAGGTAAACAATACCTGAATTCTACTTTAAAATTACAATGAGAATATTTCAGATCTTTTACCAGGCTGTTACTTCTTTGTAAACACATATACTAGTACAGCTCCATAAATAATACACTACTTAGCACTTCAGTCAGAGCATTCAGCAGTCTTGGTGCCACATTCTGCAATAACCTTCCTGAACCCCTCTCCTTTGCTGCCTCTCTTTCCTCTTCAAAAAGCTTCCTCAAAATCTAACTCTTTGGGTCACCAAACCTAACTCCTCTTCTATTGCTGCTTGGTATCATGAACCACTTTGAAAAGCTTTATTGCATTGAAGGTACAATTTTAATGGAAGTTGTTGTGATTTTACTACATATGATTCACACATTCTGTGTGATAGATATGTTGATCAGTTTGAATTCCATATATCACATAGTATTTGGGCAGCCCAGTGATATATTCTAGTCTAAGATTGGCCATACTATTGATAAGCATTATATTTAAGACTGTCAAATTAAATACTTCAGTTCCAGTAATATTTCACAGGCTCGAGTGATTGGAATTTATTTGTGTATAAAAGATTTATTACTTTATGCCTTCTTCATCAAACCGTCTTTTCTGTTAGATTGATCATACATAAATAACACCAAATACATCTTACCACAGAATAACAGAGCTTTACGTTATTTTGTTAATTAAAATATATTTATAAAGTCCCCCTTAAGATTCTTTTTATTTTAATTTCTCCAGTGCTACATCCAGATGTCCTATGTTACATTTAGTTTAATGCCAGTTTTCTGTGGAAAAATCAATATAATTGAAATATGTTCCATTAAACCTTCTATTATTTCATTTTTGATTTGAGAGCATGTTAAGATGATGATCAATTTAGAACAAACTTTGCTCAAACATGAAGTTAAACAATTGTTTTTCTTCCCCAAAAATATTTGTGGAGCAGTATTTGATATATCTGGGGAAGGAAGAAAAAGCATTGTTTAAACCATACAGCTTTAAGAAATGATTTTGAGTCTTGTGCCATGAAAAAAAGACAAAGTGTAAATGAATGAGCCAGGCCTATGGTTATACTCCTGTCACAGACAGTAAAATATTTTGTAATGAAATATCTGTCCCTACCATGCAAATTAAAACGGTCTCTTTCTAATCTGAACTTCTCTCAGCTTCGGCTTGTGTTATCGACGTACTGGGCATTTTCTCTTCCTTTATCAGCAGGGCGCATCCTCACTGTGCCATTAAACACCACAACCTGTCTCCCCCCTGTCCCAATAAAAATTAAAAAATAGAACAGGAGAAGGCTATGAAGCAGATTTTAATGATACCTTACAGTTTCATGAAATAACCTACATCTTATCTTTCAAAATGAATATATAATTTTATCACTCAATATCACTGCCTGTAACTGAAAATACTTTTAGAATCCTGACCATTTTCCATTTTTAAGTATGTTTTAGGATGATCATGGTGGGAAAAATGTTCTTCATCCAGTGTAACCAACAAGGAAACAACAAGCACTCTCTGGCCAAGCCTAATAGACAGAGTGTGAAGCTTCCCTGAGTAATGAGGTCTGTAGTACAAATTAACATTATGGTATGGATAGCTTTGGGCATACAAATTCATATTGTGAGTTGGATTTAGCCTATCCTGATTCATATCACTTATAACCTTATGCTGGGCAGGAAAGAAAGAGCTTTCAATTATGTTCTATTCATTTGCAAAATAGTTATTCAGCTTTTATCACTTTTAATATCTAATGACACAAATAATCTTTCAATTTATCTAAATTTGAAAAACAAATTCAAAAAGATATATCTCTTATGACATGGCATGTTATGTGGTTTTTCACCTCTCCCAGAAGATTACATGGCTCCGGTTGGGTAGGGAGTGTCCGTAACATGATGCATAGGGAATCACAACTATATGGGACAGGCTGGATGGACCAGTGGGTCTTTTCCTGTCTGTCATTTACGTATGTTAGGAAAAAGTTTAATTGTTCAATGCTGGAAAAATGCTATAAACAGGCATCATAAGCAAAATAGTGTATCTGTTTTATTTAGTTTTGACAATGAAGGGTCCAAAATAGGCGACAGTATTTATATATATATGGTTTGGATGAAAGACGTTTTGAACCTCCTCAGCAAAGTCGATTCCAGCAAGTTGAGTTTGGTGCATACTGGACACGATTCCAAGAAACAAAACTACTATTTTAACATTCAATACGATGGATAGGGTTTGAAAAGAGGAGTTTTGGGTATGAAAAATGGGAGCAGTGGAGGATGCGGTTTTGCGGTTGGCTTGTTCCAATTAAAGGAATGTCACTGAATTACCACTAACCTCTGCCATCCCTGATCTAGAAGTAGTTAGGACCGAAGTGAAATGCAATGTTCCTTCAATTACTATACAGGAAACTCTTTTTTATCCGGCACCGACGGGACCGGCGTGGTGCCGGTTGATCAAAAAGTCCGGATTACAGAGAGGTATACTTACCAAGGTACAAGAGCCCCGTACATGGCCACAGGTGCAGGAGCCCCGGTTACACGGCACTTATGCAGGAGTCCCGGTTACACGGCCAAAGATCCAGGAGTCCTTGTTGCACGGCCACAGGTGCAGGAACCCCGGTTACACAGCCACAGATCCAGGAACCCTGGTTACACAGCCACTAATATATAGTAACACTTACCTGAACCTACTCCTGAATTTTGCTGGTTAAGAGAGATTTCCGGATATTTAGGTGCCGGTTAAAAGAAAGTTTCCTGTATTACCATTGATCATGCCGAGAGGTAGGGAAAGGGAGCTTGATATATTTTTGATGCAGTTTTGAAATGTCACTGTCGTTCCTGAAGGGTTTACTAATTACATATTTAACCACATTGTTAACTCATTTTAAACACACAGGTTTGATTTTTTGCTTTGACATTGCCTCGCACTTAAAATGCATTCTTAAATCTAAATCATTACAATGTACTTAAATGTTTTAATACAATCTTTATCAACTCACACCTTAATTTGTCACTATAATGCAGCTCTTAAGTGTACATACTGAATCTCCATGCCTATTTGACTGGTCCAGTCTCTAGTTTAATACATTAGTTCCTAAGAAAATTACAACTTAAGTTGTGCTCATTTTTAATAATAATAATTAATTCTTAGTTATATATTATTTTTCCTAGTCACGCCACAGCATGTAAAAGTTCCCAGCAGTGATCTGAAGAGTCTTGTGTTTGTACAAGTTGTGTTACTTTTTAAAGCTTATCTACTGAAAATAATAGATTTTATTGTAAGCAATAGCCCACAAAAATGGTACAAAACAAGAATACTAGCCCTAATTCTCTTGGTCGTGAGTCACCACATCCAGCTGAAACAATCGCAATATTGCACGGTTATTTACCACACCCCCTCCCTCCTCCCCCACCCCCAAAGCGGGCTCTAGTCCAGCTGTTATTATATGCTGAGGCAGTTTTGTGAATAGATCCTGTGCCTGTTATATTAAACTTTCAATTTTATGTGTTGCACTAACTGAATTACATTTATCTCAGATCTGTGGATGTTTATAGACTTGCTTCTATTAGTTCTGATGTTTAATGTCCCCAGCTACTGGTAACTGAAGAATATCACCGGTACTGTATCTACTGAAGGTTGAACTGACAGGGTTAGTACCCTCAATTCATAATTCGCACCGGAAGATCCAGTAAATAGCCAGAGTCTTTTTAATACAGGTCCAACAGTAAAAGTCAAAAAGAAAATGCACACTTAAACTGTGTTAACCCTTAGGCAACTTGGAAACAAACTTTAAAAATAATCTACAACTGAATTCACATACAAAAATATCAAGAACATTCCTGATCTAAGCAAACTGTTACACTCTGATTACATCCCTCCCATTGCATCCCTCCCAGAGTCAGAACTGATACAACCAGACCTATTGTATGCAAGCTGCTTATAAGCACAATGTTCAGCTATTCCAACATAATGATATATTAGGATCCCCTTGTACTTACTGAATTAATATTGTATTGAAGTTTAATTATTACAATGGCAAAACCTTGGCCATTCACTGTAAACTACAAAAAATATTATTGATTCCGACGTTGCACAGAGTGCTTCACTGGTTTTCAAAGGGTTAATCATATTTCTAAATACATTGAATACAAGAGAACTACAGCATGGGATAAAGGTAGTGGACATGGACACACTATGATGCTGAGAGTGGAGTGCTTATTAATTACATATATTCCACAGTTTCCACTCTTACCACAGCCTGTGCTAAAATCCTAATGGGAGCAGGAAGTTTTAATCCTGAATAAAATCCAACATTTTGATTTTATTATTCTGTCTGATGGAAGACAACAATTGTAACAAAAAATAACCATTTCAATAGTGGGGTGCAGCCTCAATCCAGACTTTCACCTACCTTGTAATCTGGAGACGATGCTTCATATAAATAAATAAATAAACCGATTGAATCGCGCAGTGCAGCCCCCCTGTATAGGAATAATTCTTAAACCATGCACCCTGCCTCAATTCATAATGAACATATTCATTGGTAAGAACCGAAACTTTAATTTGCAATATGTGGCTCGGAGTAATTAATGAACACTGTGAAATAATAAGACACAATGCCTGCGCCTGGTAATTCTAAGTGCAAAGATATTCTTCCCGGCTGCTCGTATTTAACCTGCTCTATCAGAACAGCCAAGTGCTGATTCTCACCTTGTGAAGAAGCACAGAGTTGGACATAGAGCCCCAGGTAATGCAAAGCTCCTACAATCACTCCAAACATCCCCATCTTGTCTGCAACGTTGTGTTTCTCACATCAGTCGGGTTTGGTGTTAGAAATCCGGTCTTGGGTCTGAGAAAATTTCCGCTCAATAGCTCAGCCGATCTGATGCGAGCTGATGTACCGGAGCTGCTGCCTCTGCGGTACTTCACCATAGGGCGGAGGAGGCGCTCACAACAGAGCTGTGCTCAGCACGTGAGCGCCTGATCACCGCGCGGAGGTATCCACTCAAGACTTAGTCTATCTTTTTATTTTTACTTTACAATAACTTCAGAGACACTGCTCACAAGATCGAACTTTCGCATACAGAACATTGCAGTCCCTGATAACATATGCACACATTTTAGCTCTCACATTTTGACCAAAGTAAGGTCTCTGGGATTCTGTGAGCTCCAGGATGTCGACAAGCCGCTCAGTCCCCCATGGCAGCCTGGCTAATTCATCCGTGGTCTCTCGCAGTCCAGCATGGTCTAGATTGCTTGGCTCATTGATGGGATCTAGAGGGGTAGATCTGGGGGCTGAGACTTCTCATCCTCAGATAACCCTGCAAATCAATGCATCAAAACATAGATTTTTTTAAAATGTGTTCACCGGATGTGGGCACCATTGGCAAAGCCAGCATTTATTGCCCATCCGTAATTGGCCTTGAGAAGGTAGTGGTGAGCCACCTTCTTGAACTACAGAGGGCAGTTAAGAGTCAACCACATTGCTGTGGGTCTGGAGTCACATATAGGCCAGACCCAGTAAGGACAGCAGATTTCCTTCCCTAAAGGACATCAGTGAACCAGATAGGGTTTTACAACAATCTGGTAGTTTCATGGTCACTATTACTGATACTAGCTTTTTATTCCAGATTTATTTAATTAACCGAATTCTAAATTCACCAGCTGCCATGGTGAGATTTAGAACTCATGTCTCATGGATCATTAGTCCAGGCCTCTGGATTACTAGTCTAGTAGCAGAACCACTATGCTACCATTCCCATTGTGGGGTAACTAAACAGCAGAAGAACCTCTACCCATGCTCGGAGGTCCTAAATCTTAGCGCTTGCATTTAAGTTCATTGGGCTTAGGTAAGTGGGGTGTGTCTCGATGAGGAGAGAGTGAATACTGCATAATTAGGCAAATGGAAACTCTGCTTATGTGCACAGTAGTTTGTTTTGGTGACACTTAAACATGGTGATGAGTTTCCAGTTAGTATCAGACAACTGGTTGCATTAAAGAAAGAACTTGCATTTATAGATCTTGCATTTATATAATGCATTTTACTACCTCAGGGCACCCCAAAGCACTTAACGGCCAATGAGGTACTTTTGAAGTGTAGTCACTGCTGCAATGTAGGAAACGTGGCAGCCAATTTGTGCACAGCAAGCTCCCAGAAACAGCAATCAGGTAATGAGCGGATAATCTGTTGGTTGAGGGATGAATGTTGGTTAGGAGAGAACGCCTCTACTCTTCTTTGAATTGTGCCATGGGTTTTTTTACATCCAACTGTGAGGGAAGAGACCTCATTTCTCATCCAAAAGACAGCTCTTCGGAAAGTGCAGCACTTCCTCAGTACTGCATTGAATTATCAGCCTAGAGTATGGGCTCAGGTTTCTGGAGTGGGACTATGAACCCACACCCTTATGACTCAGAGCGGAGAGTGCTACCACTGAGCCAAGGTTGACAGCTGACAAAGTAGTAACCAATCCAATCTATGTCAATCTGAATATTACCTAACATATACACTGCAAAATTGACTACTTAGGAAAAGAATGGAAAATATGTGCATATTCATTATCTGTTTAATATATAGCAAAACAGGAACAAAACCACCGTCCTCACCTAATTGTTTCCTACTGGCACAATGATGCCTTTATATAAAAAGACATATTTTGTGACTTAGATTGTTGATGAGCTAATAGCCCCGGTTCTTTGGTATTTTTTAAACGGCATTAGATCCTGGATTTTCCAACTCAGTGGAGCTCATGGGGGCATTTCAGAGGGTTTAAGAGATTTGTGATTTCTGTATTTCGGGATTTGTTAACTTACTATCACGTCTTTCTGTTGCTGTATGCTAATTGCTAATGTTCTGCAGGGAAAGCATCATTTCTCTGTAGCTACCTGACACTGTCCTTCAGAAACAAAAACTTAGCATGTTGGAAAACCACAGCAGATCAGTCACAATATGGGGAGAGAAAAGACCTTCTGGGGCAGGGTCCTTCTTCAGAATGACATTTTCTGTTTTATTTCCAACATTTACAATGTTTTTGTATTTGTACTGTCTTTCAGAAGCCAGGAGAGCCCAGAGTAGCAACATTTTCGGGGGTGGGGGGAGGTCTCCACACAAAACCACTCTTTGTGAAATTAGATGTGTGTGAAAGTTACTTAGATTCATCCCCTAAAACTTTCTTTAACGTGTGTTGTTTGAGGGGTCAGAGGCCAGGATCGGCACAATAGAATGTCATCTTCATTCGTTATACACGCAACAACATTACAATTAACTTAATGAGAATGATGATCAGAGTTAACAATAACAATTATAATGGCTCTGTTCATAACATATACCAATTAGGGTGATTACATATTCATGAGCACTGCCGTTGGCCGAGTGCTCGCAATAGTATGAAACCACGTCGACCTTGTTACTCTACACGCGAAACACAGGTCAGCACTGACACGTACAGCAACTGTTCGTCTTCAGAGTTGCATAAATAAGACTGATCCGGCTGTGTAACTGGGGAAAGCACCAGTGCACCTACCAGAGCTGTTAGATGCAGTGTGTGCGCACCGTGAGGTGCGCCTGACATCTCCCGTCCGAAAGCTTGGTTTCAGCACCGCACTGGGGAACAGCTCCAGCAAACACTATTCTTAAATATCAGAAACAGTGCGGCTGTTCCTGAGGTAGAGGCTCTCTCTCTCTCACACACATATATATATAGATCCATACATTTGGTTACATAGTTAAAAGTGTAATTTCTGATTTTTATTTCAAACGGGCTATTTAATTATCGGACTGCAGCGATCCTGGCTGCTGGTCACTCAGTTGGTGTGCTAATCGCAGCTGCGTTAGGCTACCGCCTATCCTTTATCTGGTCTGTAGGCTGTCTCTTTCTCCGTGATATATACCAATTGTCAGGGCTTCCTCTAATGCAGCAATCAACGCCGCCTTCCTGTCAGAGCCAGCCCCGAACGCAAAGGTCTCTAGCGCAAGCCAGTCATGTTTTTTTCACTGAATATTGTTATCAATGCATTTATTAACAAGTCACAACTCGCAAACCACAGCTTCCATTCATTTAAAAACGCCCTCGGATCATGGTCATTTCTAGCGCTTTCCAGCGTTTTGGTTAGACCTTCGAGTGAGCGAGTATATTATTTTTAAATGCATGCTTGAGATAAAGTTGGAAATCCAGTATCTATCTTTTAGCTCCGATCTGTAGTAAGAGTCTATTTAAAGATTTTTTTTGCTGCAAGGATTCTCCATGGGACGGGTGGTTTCCCCATAGCCAGGTCGGTTAAGCACAGATACAGAAACACAATGCAGAAAGAAAGTATGTAAAAGTTCCTGTCGAACACCTATTGGACCTAAACAACACAGAATCGTCAAATCATACAGCACAGAAGGAGACCATTCGGCCCATCATGCCTGTGCCGGCTCTTTGAAAGAGCGATCCAATTAGCCCCACTCCCCCAATCTTCCCCAGGGCCCTGCAAATGTTTCCCTTTCAAGTATTTATCCAATTCTCTTTTCAAAGTTACTACTGAATCTGCTTCCACCGCCCTTTCAGGCAGTGCATTCCAGATGATAATCAGAGGCTGCATAAATAACAATTCTCATCTCCCCTCTGGTTCTTTTGCCAATTATCTTCAATCTGTGTCCTTTGGTTACTGACCCTCTTGCCAATGGAAATAATTCTGCTTAGTTACTCAATCAAAACACCTCTATTAGCTCGCCCCTTAAACTTCTGGCACTAAAAAGACTTGCATTTATATCGCGCCTTTCACGACCTCAGGACGTCCCAAAGTGCTTTACAGCCAATGAAGTACTTTGAAGTGTAGTCACTGCTGTACTGTAGGAAAATCTAAAGAGAATTTAATCTAATCTAATCCAAGGAGAATAATCTCATCTTCTGTAGTCTCTCCACAGTGAAGATAACATTATATTTGCAGTAAGTGTAACGTGTCCACGCTTCAAAATTAAGAATATGCAAATAGCTCTTTACAGGGCTTGGTCGAACTGGCAGGCGAGCATCTCCATTTGATATTTAAAGCCACAACTTTCAGTTGTCAAGCGATGCTTTAGTTCTAACGCAAGGCTACAGGTCAAGGCGTTTGTAATTAAAGTGCAGCAGCCATTTATTGCTGGGGACAATGCTGACAATTGATGTGGCTATTATGTTAAATGTTTGATATGGAGGAGACCTGAGTAGTGACACTGAGTTATGGGAGTTCTCTCAGCTGTGTGACACACTCGGAACCCACCGCCACAGCAAACGCGGGTTTTCTTTTTCATACAAGTGAAAGAACACCTGGGTCTCGGTGCTACTGGTGTGAGACACAGGGCTGGATTTTCATTGAGGAGGCAGGACTACAACTTTTGGGGTTGTAGTCCCGCCTCCATCGAGTTGTAGCCAACCCAAGCGATTTTGACTTGATTGACCTTGTTGACAGGAGGCCAATTAAGAACATAAGAACATAAGTAAGGGCCACCTGGTAACAAGTGACGTCACAGATTGAAATTTCATCTGTCAAGACCTTTTGACAGATGAAATATTAGCGTTTCACAGCTGTTTGAAGCTGTCAAACACTAACAATCTGTACTCCAGGTCAGGGTGATTTAGAGATCTCCCCGGAACAGAAAGCAGTGGCTGTAGATTTTGACAGCTGGTGGCCATTCTGCTTTCTGTGCCGGTGAGATGAGGGACTCCTGAGACCGGAAGGAAGGAAGGCTGTAAAGGTTAGTAGAACTTCTTTAAACACACCAAACACACTTACCTCTGCACTCATGCACCCATCACTCACCTGAACACCGGACATTTTGACCCCTCCAAGCTCTTCATCCCGACAGCCTGCCTCACTAACTTGGAGTGGTTTGGAGTCGTCAGGAACCCCACATTTCAACAATGAAAATAGGGATTAGGCTAAAAACTGCCTGTTAACTACCTGTTAACAGGCAGTTAATTGGCACTAATTCCCTTCCCACCTCAGGGAGGTGGGTCCCAGTGCAGGGTGGGTACCTGCCTCCTTTGAAATTGGCATGGAGGCGGGATGGGGTCGGGCCCTGATTTCGGGATTTAAAACCCCCACACACCTCCAATCCCGACTTCACGGCCCAATGAAATCCAGCCCACAGAGTCTGCACCAGAGAGAACACCCTGGGATATTGGACCTTGTATACTCCACAAATACAACCGCCAGGACCCATTAGTAACAAAGTGATAATGAATGAGTCGGTAAGATCCTCAATAATAAACTTTCTATCCTTCTAGCCCCACCCCTTATGGAAATCCTACCCAATTCTGTCATAAAATTACTTATTAATAGTGCTTATTGCCACAATGTGTTATTTTTCCCTCCCGGTTATTCACGCCCCGATTAACACTGTCGGAGTTATTCCACAATCCTATGCTCCCAGCATGGAAGCCACACATGGTAGCGTGGGTTGGAAATAGGTCAACAACATTGCAGCGCAGATTCTCTGAGCCGCCCTGTGCGCTCCCTCCTCTGTTCTCAGGGATCGTGGCATTTAGATATCGGCATAGCTGCTATTCCTTGGTCACTCCGCCAGGAGGCGCATTTAGAAAAGGGATTTAAAATCCGACAGTGCACAGGACTTCTGACTTACTGCTTCACACCATATCTTCCTTCTGATGTAAAAAATATACTCTTTTTTGTATAAACTATGAATTGATCTCACCATCTGCGGCCTAGCAAGAAGTAGTTGCTGAGCCTGACAGCACAAGGAGGTGAATTAACCCACAGTGCTTCAGAGTCATTTTAACTTTGTGAGTTAAGTTCCCTGGCAGCCAATCACATTGAACTCTCCAAGCTAACCTCCGTGGCCATGCCATCCATCCATATTTATACACAGGTCAAACCAACACAAACAGACAAGAAAAACTAAGGAACACTGAATCATTGAGGTAGAAGTTTGTCTTGGGCGATTTGCTGAACAGGCGGTATTGAATTGACCGCCTGTAATATGCCCAGACTGATAGTTCCACTGACTTCAATAAAGCTGAATATCGGGCGGGACATATAACGGACGGCTGATACCACACGGCCCATTTACCACGGCCGCCCGGGACCAATTTCTACCCGATAATGTTTGCTGACTGTTCAGTTTTTAAATGAGTGACTGATGGTGAATTTTGCCTTTGAAGTAAGATATACTCCCAGGCACTTTTCCTAGTGTAGTGTATGTAACCTGTACCACCTTAAGAGGATACCTTAAGGTGATGGACTACTTTTTGATGGCTCCTGTACATTGTAGTACCGGTGGTGACCACACCGGTATATAAACCCTGTGGAGCAACGTGTATTCCAGTTCAGCCCTGACCCTCAGTTACTAAAGACCTGTTTAAGTATTTCTGTAGTCTGTGTCCAGTTATTCAGCATAACTACATTTGAAAGCACAGACTCAACAGTGGCGACGAGTCTGATCTTACCTAGCGGCAGTTGCATCAAAGGAAGCTTCGCCTCTGAAATGGGCGTCGAACAAGGACATCCACCCTCAACATCCTGCTGGGCACTGCATAGCACGGGAGGCAATCGGGAACCCGGGTTGGGTTCTGGCCACGAAGTCTAACATCAGTGAACATCCCTTCGACGACAGCGGCGGGTAAGCCCGATCGAGCGGCACGGGGGGGAAGTCGGCCGAGTTGTCAGTAAGAGAAGGGGAGGGAAACGACGAAAAGGGCGGAGAACACGACCGCAGCCGGTGTCAGGGGCCGGACTGCAATCGGGGCAGAGACGCGCAGCAGCCAGAAAAGCGTTTATGTCCACAAGGACCGCGGGAGCGGCGGGAACAAGAGCAGCAGCGTCGGAGAAAATAAAGGACCGCTGGGAGGCGAGAACGGCAACAGCACAGTAATCGCCATTTTTAGTCAGCGGGGGAAGAAGACAAGCACGGGAAGCCGCCATTTTGAAAAATAAAATAAAATAATAATCATAATCCGAAGGAAAGGAAACTCAACAAGGATGCCAAAAACGGGTAACATCACTGCTTTTGATAGCGATGTAGAAGATTGGGCCACTTATGTGGAACGCGTTGAAGTTTACTGTACAGCGAATGAGGTACCGGTGGATAAGAAAGCACTAACCCTATTAAACTCGACGGGTGCGAAGACGTACAGGTTATTAAGGAACCTTGTAACACCAGATAAACTGGCAGGAAAGAGTTTCGCGGATATTGTTACTATCCTGCAAGAGCATTTAAACCCCACGCCGCTGCTGATAGCGGAACGATTTAAATTCTACAAAAGAATTCAACTTAAAGAGGAAAGCAACGCTGAATTCTTAATCGAACTGCGCAAGTTATCAAAGTACTGTCAGTTTGGTACAGGACTAGCAGACGCACTGAGAGATAAGTTTGTGTGTGGGCTACTAAGGGAAGGAACCCAGAAGCGACTGCTAGAGGAAAAGGATCTTACGCTGGACAAAGCTTTCAGCATTGCAGCATCGCACGAGGCAGCAGCACGAGGCACTGCAGAAATGCAGCAAAGGCCATTGGAATTCAGCACCAATGAAATGGCATTGGGCGCAGTAAAGTGCTATCGTTGTGGAAGGACAACGCATGACCAGAACCAGTGCTGGTTCAAAGATAAAGAATGCAGGCAATGTGGCAAACTTGGTCACATAGCGAGAGTATGCCGGTCAGGAAAGAAGACCAGCAGCAAAAAGTTGCCGCAGGAGAAGTACAAAAAAGTACACAAGGTGACAGAGAACAGTTCGGATGAACAGAAGACGGATTCAGACTCCAGCGGCAAGGAACTGGGTTGTCTAAAAATACATAATGTGGGTAACACAGCAGACCACCAAACTATCTGGGTCATGCTTCGGATAGCAGGAGTCCAAGTGAAGATGGAATTGGACACTGGATCGGCATTGACGGTCATGAATAAGCAAGATTACAAAAGGTTATTCCCACGTATTCCCCTACGGGATACGGAGATTGTATTGAAAATATACACGGGGCAAAGAGTATACACCATCAGAAAGATAAAGGTAAATGTGGTCTACAATGGTAAAGAAAGTCAGGAAATGGACTTGTATGTGTTACCTGAGGGAGGTCCGCCACTACTGGGACGGGAATGGATCCGGAGAATAAATGTGGACTGGCATTCCATACAAGCACTAACTGTAGATTCCTGTAAAGAGGACGACGTCAAACCTAAACGACTGTCCAAAATATTGGATGATGCTAAGGAGGTGTTCCAACAGGGACTGGGAACACTGAAAGGAATTACGGCAAACATCAAGGTTGAAGAACATGCAAACCCAAAATTTTTCAAAGCCAGACCGGTACCTTATGCGATACGACCTGCTGTGGAAGCAGAGCTGGAAGGGCTAGAATGTTCAGGAGTACTGTCAAAGGTGGACTGGAGCGAATGGGCCACACCCATTGTTCCCGTCATGAAGCGTTCGTTGAGCAACAAGCCGGGGGAACCTGGGAAGGTTCGCATCTGTGGTGATTTCAAGATCACTGTTAATCCGGTTCTTCACACGGTGCAATATCCGCTTCCGCGGATTGAAGATATCTTCGCTTCGCTGTCTGGCGGGAAACACTTCACCAAGATAGATCTGGCGCAGGCGTACCTACAGATGGAAGTTGATGAAGCGTCACGCCAGTATCTCACGATCAACACACATAAGGGCTTATATCGGTATAATAGACTGGTTTTTGGAGTGGCATCGGCTCCAGCGATTTGGCAAAGGGCCATGGAGCAGGTATTGCAGGGAATTCCAGGCACACAATGCTACCTGGACGACATTCTGATTACAGGAGATGATGATAAGGAGCACCTCGCGAATTTGGAGCAGGTGCTCACCAGATTGAAAGAATATGGACTCAGAGTTAATCGCCAGAAATGTGAGTTCTTTCAAAAGCGAATCTCGTACTGCGGCCATGTCATTGACCAGGAGGGGCTCCATAAGTCACCTGACAAGATCGAAGCTGTTGTGAAAGCTCCCGCTCCGGAAAATGTATCCCAGTTGAGGTCGTTCCTTGGGTTGGTTAACTATTACCACAAGTTTCTTCCAAATTTATCCACGGTGTTACACCCGCTGAACACTCTTTTGCAAATGGGAGTACCATGGAAGTGGAGCGAGGATTGTAAGCGGGCTTTTCAAAAAAGCAAGGCACTGATCACCTCTAAGGAAGTGTTGACTCACTTTAACCCAACGCTGCCTATTCGCTTAGCTTGTGATGCTTCTCCATATGGTATCGGGGCAGTGCTCTCACATAAGTTGCCAAATGGCTTGGAAAGGCCAGTCGCGTTTGCATCCAGATCATTGACCTCCGCAGAGCGCAACTATGCTCAGATAGATAGGGAGGCTCTCAGCCTCGTGTGGGGAGTTATGAAATTTAACCATTACCTGCAAGGCCAAAAGTTTACGCTGCTGACAGATCACCAGCCATTGGTTTCCATTTTTAACCCTAAGAAGGGTGTTCCGGTTATGACGGCGCAGAGGCTTCAGAGATGGTCCCTTTTCCTAGGGGCACATCAATATGATATCGAATTCAAAGGTACAAAGCAACATGGTAATGCTGATGGGCTGTCGCGCCTGCCACTACCTACAGCGGAAGAGGCACCGGCAGTTGACCCTGTCGAGATATTTCACTCGACCATCATCGAATGCTTACCAGTCACCAATGCGAGTATTGAGAGAGAGACCCGAAACGACCCGACACTGTCTCAGGTCTACGACTTGACAGTGAAGGGATGGCCAGCACATGGCGACCCACTGTTACCAGCATTCTCAGCCAGACGAGAACAGCTCTCCGTCTGTCAAGGAACATTGATGTATGGAACAAGGGTGATTATTCCTCCTAAATTAAGGGAGAGAGTTCTGAAGGAACTGCATGAAGGTCATCTGGGGGGAGTCAAGATGAAAAGCCTTGCTAGGGCTTATGTGTGGTGGCCAGGTATCGACAAACAAATAGAGGATCTGACTAAAAGCTGCTCAGGGTGCCAAAAAGTTCAAAACGCACCTCCAATTGCACCGCTGCATCCGTGGGAATGGCCTTCAACCCCATGGCAACGTGTGCATATCGACTTTGCAGGTCCATTCATGGATTCCATGTTTTTGATAGCGGTAGACGCACATTCTAAATGGCCAGAAGTGATTAAGATGTCAACCACTACCTCTGAAAAGATGATCGCAGTTCTAAGAACCATATTTGCAAGGAATGGGTTGCCGAAACAAATATGTTCAGACAACGGACCACAGTTCGTGACAGAAGAATTCCAGAAATTCATGAAAAAGAATGGGGTTAAACACTATACATCTGCCCCATATCATCCGGCTACCAATGGGTTGGTCGAGAGATTTGTACAAACGTTCAAAAAGGCGATAAAGGCCATGAGCGAAGACAATATTCCACTACAACACAAGGTGGACAATTTCCTGATGGCATATCGAAACGCCACGCATGCAGTGACAAATCAAAGCCCTGCCATAATGTTCTATAACAGGAGGTTGCGGTCCCAGTTGGATTTGTTAAAACCCAATGTGCATAGGGAAGTCGAAAACAAGCAATTGCAGCATGTAAATAACAAGGCCACTCGGAGTTTCGAAATAGGACAACCAGTGTTGGCCAGGGACTATAGGAATGATAAGTGGCAATCCGGAACAATTCGTGCCCGACAAGGACCCTTGATGTACACGGTAGACGTTGGAGAGAACGTAATACGACGTCATGCTGACCAACTTGTGGAATCGAGAACAAGGGTCGACCCCATGTCTACGGCAGAGACACCAGTTGAAGAAGCTATTGAGCCTGTAGCATCTACCTCAGACTCGAACGTACATGATGATGTTCAATCCATAGGAGATCAAATGGATGAGTCACCCCAGCAACGAGAACCAGAGACCCCTGAAAGGCGTTATCCGGCCCGGATCAGGAGGCCTCCTCAGAGACTGAATCTTTGAACAGTTTTGTGTGAAAGTTGTATATATGTTATCCATGTAATGTTTAAATTGGGGTGTACACTGTTAAGCTAAAAGGGGAGGAATTGTAGTGTATGTAACCTGTACCACCTTAAGAGGATACCTTAAGGTGATGGACTACTTTTTGATGGCTCCTGTACATTGTAGTACCGGTGGTGACCACACCGGTATATAAACCCTGTGGAGCAAAGTGTATTCCAGTTCAGCCCTGACCCTCAGTTACTAAAGACCTGTTTAAGTATTTCTGTGGTCTGTGTCCAGTTATTCAGCATAACTACATTTGAAAGCACAGACTCAACACCTAGCCCGGCCAATGAACCTGGCAGGGAGCAGAAAACCTACCCCAAGAGCAAACCCCCGTGGGCCTTAACCTCTGACCTGTAACCTGAAGGTTTACTAAACCAATACTTTAGATACTCTATGATTTTATGCTATTTCTATTGTACTGAAGCAGCTAAACACTAAAACCATTTGAGCCACTTTTTGCTGTTAGGAGAGACTGGAATACTTATTCCAACATTAAAATTATTATGGGAATGATCAGAAAGTATGTTAGTTATAAAAATTACTTGAGGATGTGGAAGTAAATTTATATAATGACTCGGTTGTGCTCTTACACTTATGGTATAAATTCACAGATTGCAACAACATGTAAATTATTGTCTGAAATAATGAACGTGTAGATCAATTAATTCTTTAATGTCTGAAGGACTGAATTTAACAAATGTGGTGGTGGTAATTATAAATATAATCCCATATAATCATGTTGTACCACTCTTGTGCTGAGATTAGGTAATGATATTCTGAATGTAAATTGATGGCATACATTAGTGTTAGGGGAAAAGCATTTTTCTGAATGATTTTATAGTGTATTAATATTTTGACATATTTTATGCCTGCATATGTGAAAGAACCAAATCTGAGTGGAAACAGGTCCACAATTTAAACATATATATCTTTATAAATCATTACAGTACTCTGACCTAATTTGTGTAACAGAAGTGGAGTAAATTTAAATCAGTTCATCTTGCAAGATTATTTTCTTCAGCTTTCCCTGCTGGTCCCTGAAGACACTGACTGTTGCTGAGGTACAGTTTTTCAGGCCCTGTCGACCCTCCAGTACTTCACTTAAATGGAAATGCTTCATGTGTGAGCCTAGACGGTGCGTGGTGGCCAGCTATTCAACACAGAGGGCATCACATCCGAGACTGATCCCGTCCTTATCCAAAGTGCATACTTGTGTACTTTCCAGCAGGGGCCAGTCAGCAGCAATCTGGAGCAGGAAAATTGGCCAATATTATCTCTCCTCGGCACATAGGCATTTTAGCAGGCCAAATACTGCCCCAGTTAACATCAGCTGACTCACCACAGGCCGATGATTAAACATGGGCCTTTCTAATTTGTATTGTTTTGTGCCACATCAGGTAGAACCTTTATCCACTAGATTATTGGGGGATCTTACTTCCACATCCAACTTGTTATGTACACCGTAAGATTGACTCACATCAGACAAATTTGGATGAGTTATGCTAACCAGGTTTGGGAAGAACGTAGAGCATGTTGAATCCAGTGTGAATGCAAATCAAGCATTTAGCATATTCATAAAGTGATGTACTTTAACATCCTGAATGCAGAATAATCCATTTTCTCATCCTGATATTGCTTTCTCTGCTATATTATTTGATAATGTTGCAGTAATCACTCCATGAAAAGATCCTTCTATCTCTGGATGCCTACTGTTGTACTTGTGAAGAAAAAATGCTCTTACATTTGATCCCTGGAGATCAATTTGTTGGTAATATGGAACATCACTGAGGCACCGCGTTTGTTAAAAGTGATTCACTAGAAAGCAGCCGTTGCTAAAAATAATTGTTGCTAGTCAGAGCTAATTTGTCTTGATTATGCCATGGTGTATGTTGAGTAGGATCAGAAGGCAATGCAAGCAAGACCATTACTCTCTGATGTCCTGGCAATGAGTTCAGCAGTACTAGTACATTCAAGTACTTTGTACAGAAAGCTGATTTAAAGGTAACAGGAAAAAAATAAACAGTGGCTGTATTTAAAGCAACACTGGCAAACAGGTTTGTTCTCAAGTTACAAAGAACCTCTAACTTCTCTTTAACTAAAGCATTATAATCCATGATTGATATTGTGTGATAGCTGCGGCTCAGTGGGTAGGGCTCTCGCCTCTGAGTCAGAAGATTGCGAGTTCATAGTCCTACTCCAGACACTTGAGCACAAAAATATAGGCCGACACTGAGGGAGTGCTGCACTGTCGGAGGTACCGTCTTTCGGATGAGACGTTAACCCGAGGTCCCGTCTGTCCCCTCAGGTGAATGTAAAAGTTCCCATGGCACTATTTCGAAGAAGAGCAGAAGAGTTTTCCCTGGTGTCCTGGCCAATATTTATCCCTCAATCAACACCACTAAAAACAGATTATCTGGTCATTATCACATTGCTGTTTGTGGGACCTTGCTGTGCGCAAATTGGCTGCCACGTTTCCTACATTACAGCAGTGACTCCACTTCAAAAGCACTTAATTGGCTGTAAAGCACTTTGGGGCATAAATGCAAGCCTTTCTTTACTTTCTTAATATATATCTGGTGCCTGCAGATTTAAATCGACTGGTCTCTATCACAATCAGGTATATTCCTTGCTGGTAACCATGATGGCTACAGTTCTTGGGGAAGGAGTGAGAATGAACAAAAAGTCATGTGTTGAGAAATAGCGTTAAGTGAGAGTTCAATCTTCAGACTAGAGGACAAAAGTCTGAGAAATAATAAGCAATATTTAAAACTAGAGAGGTTTTAAGCTGAGAAAGAACCATTTATATATTACTAATCCATCACCAATTATTTAATATTGGTTGCAACTCTTTATCTACACATGTGTTATAGGGGAGCTTCTTCATATGTTACTGTATCAGTGGATTAGACTACACAACATTAATGGTTATATTGCAGCCTGAACACCTCACCTGTAATTACACAATTGATGAATAATGTTTGAGAATAAAATTATACCTTTGTACTGGCATAACAGTCTGACGACACAATATTAAAATTACAACTCTTTGCCTTCTAATATAGGAGTATTTGACGTACTGCACATATTGTGATAAATGGTGAATAATTAAACGTATGCCTTTAAAGAGCATAGAGTTTCCATTAGTTTTATCAATGCAATCTGGGTGAAATCGGCCAAACTAGCACAAAAGATGGGGGAATTTTAAATGTCAGTTAGGTCAAACATAAATGGAGTTTCTGCGATCTTTAACCCTGGTTTAAAAATCATTTTGCCCGAAGCCGGCCCCGCCCAATAAACTGGCCACACCCCCAGATCGAAATAACGAGCACGGTGATTTTCCACCAATTGCGCCCGTTCGAGGAGGTTCTTCAAATTGAACTTGTTTTCTTGGGCGCACAGGCACTAGTAGGCATGTTTTAAAAGTTTTTACATATTAAAAAACATTCAATTTACTCAGAAACTGACTAATGTACACCAATGAAACCAGTAAATATTTCAGTATAGTTTGTTTAGGTAATTTTCAGTGATTTAAAATTAGGTTACTCACAGGTGGCGAACTTATTTTTTTGTGATTAAACCCATTTTCAGCTGTATTAATAAAACTGCACTAGGTTATCACTCTTAAATATATAAAGAAATACTTTTTAATGCAAAGAAAATAATAAATGATTACGCTGACCGATTGCGCTGGTTCATGGAAGATTTTAGGTTTGTGATTAAGCAAATACGTTTTAGCGGAAACTTGAACTGCAACCAGTGCAATTTCAAGTGCAATTTGCGCCCAAAGCGGAAACTTAGAATCATAGAATGATACAGCGCAGAAGGAGGCCATTCGGCCCATCATGCCTGTGCAGATAATGGGTATATCCCCATAATGTCTGTTTTGTTTCCTTGTGCAGCTGATCTTGAAACTGTTCTGCATACCTCATTTGCCATTAATTTGGATAGCTTTTATGGGCGTGTAGTTTAAAGTGACACATGTAACAACAGGCTTGGTATTCTGCAGTGAGTCTCTCATCTCCTGACTCCCCAAACCCTTTCCACCATCTACAAGGCATAAGTCAGGAGTGTGATGGAATACTCCCCACTTGCCTGGATGAGTGCTGCTCCAAGAACACTCAAGAAACTCAACACCATCCAGGACAAAGCAGGCCACTTGATTGGCACCCCATCCACCACCTTAAACATTTACTCCCTTCTCCACCGGTGCACCGTGGCTGCAGTGCGTATCATCTACAAGATGCACTGCAGCAACTCGCCAAGACTTTTTCAACAGCACCTCCCAAATCCGCAACCTCTACCACCTAGAAGGACAAGGGCAGCAGGTACATGGGAACACCACCACCTCCAAGTTCCCCTCCAAGTCACACACCATCCTGACTTGGAAATATATCGCCGTTCCTTCATCGTCACTGGGTCAAAATCCTGGAACTCCCTCCCTAACAGCACTGTGAGAGTACCTCCACCACACGGACTGCAGCGATTCGAGAAGATGGCTCACTACCACCTCCTCAAGGGCAATTAGGGATGGGCAATAAATGCTGGCATTGCCAGTGATGCCCACATCCCAGGAACGAATAAAAAAGTCTTAGAAATCAGTCACTACCTTCATTAATTGTCTGCGGCACTGAAACACATTACTGCTTGGGAAACCATGTGTGAAATGTATGGAAACCTGGGTCAGTTAAAACAATATGATGAAAGGTCTGATTTCTTTCCTCCCGATTGTGTAAAACTACAGGCTGGGTGGAACAAAAGTTGAATTAATAACATATCCATCTATATATTATCACATAGTCCAGAGATACAAGACAAGTTAATAGAGAATCAAAACAAAAGGTTACATGTGGCTTAAAGATGTTACTTTTTCGACATACACACATTCTACAAATCTTTCATTTACAGAGAAAAATAAATCTGATAAAAATGTATATTGACTTTCGCTGCAGTTGTATTACAGTACTGTCTTTTTGTATTTGCATATTGATCTTATTTTAAATATACAAAATTCTGGAGTATATTCCCAAGAGTGGAGCTCTAATAGGTACAAATAAACCATGTTTGTATCAGTGACTTACTTTCGTGAAACAAAGGCTGCCCAGCTGCATGTTAAGGGAGAAGGCCATGGAAAGACTTGTAAAAAAAGAGAAAGACAGCTACTTTATCCTGCTTATCATACGAGTCAGACAACAAACTCATGATTGAATTTCAGTACATCTGGGCTGCCAGAGAAATGGTCCAACAGCCAATTTTTGCTGTAGATAAGAGATAAATAAATTAAACAACAGCAGTAGGGCACAACAGGACAGATATACTGCAATCTGGCAGCTCATGTTGCTGGCAATCCGAAACATAATATTTAAATATCTGTGCAATTTGTGTTTTGGAAAACTATATAGACTAGAATCATCCTTTCTCTTTCTCAGTGTTGCATCTCCAAAGTAAAAGCACCGAGAAAGGATGCCAAAAATGTGTCAGTTCCTAAGCTCTCGTTCCAATGGTGGAAATGGCCCCGTCTTCACCTTTCCCCATGACAACCATTGGGTTGTTAAATTCACGGACTGACATATGAATCTGATTATGGTACTAGGCTAGCTCGTACTACAATAAAACATTCATCAATCAACTTGTTGAGAACTCATCACTTCCTGTAGGATGGTGATGATGGTGAGGAGGCTGGGATGACGAGGAGATGCGCGCCAGACTTCTCTGTATATTACTATCCTGGAAGTCCATAACAAGCTTGCTACATTTTGGCTTTTGATAGAATTATAAACATATTTATTTATTGACTCGGGACAACTAAGGATGGGCAATAAATGTGACACTGTCAGCATTGTCCACATCTGGGGCTAGAAAAATTAATTTAACAAGTTGCTACTGTAATTTAATGCTACCTTCAGTAGTTCAGATACTAAATATAGTTGTATGATGGTGTACTACTGTATATATTTTGTTGAAAATAAATAAATAAATCCATAACTTTTCTTGATGAAAGTTTCCAGTCTTCTGTAAATGACATGGCTGGTTGGTAGTACAACAGAATTAGATTGCACAATGTTCATATTCAAAGTGTTCCCCAACTGTCTCCGAGTTTACTGACACAGTGTCAGCCGTGGCTCAGTTGGCAGCACACTTGCCTCTGAGACAGAAGGTTGTTGGTTCATAGTCCCACTCCAGGGACTTAAGCACATGAAAGCTAGGCTAACACTTCAGTGCAGTGCTGAGGGAGTGCTGCACTATCGGAGATGCCGTCTTTCAGATGAAACGTTATAAACCGAGGCCCCATCTACTCTCCCAGGTGGACAGAAAAGATCCTATGGCACTATTTTGAAGAAGATTCAGGGAAGAGTGTGTTATTCCCGCGCATGTGGGGAAAACCGGCATTTCCTCTCCTCTGACCCAAGGGGTTAAGAGGCTGAACGCGTGCAACTACACAGGCAGCGCGTACGACTTGGATTTCCTTTATTTTTAGAGAGTTGTGCATGTGTAAAGTCCTCCGGTTTTTACGCATTGAAAAAACACACGTAAGTACTTAGTTTTACAAGTAAGTGGTCTATTAATACAATTTATAAAAAAAATTTCCACAGGTTTATTATTTTTAAAGAATTTACAGTAAGGTAAGTTTAGTTTTAGCCCCGATTTTTTATATAATTTTTTTTCAAATTTTAAAATTATTGTTTAAAATAGTTTTTTTACAGTTATTTATGGTTCATTTAAGTAGTGCAATGTTTTTTAAAATTTTCTTTCAAGTTTAAGTAGTGTTTTGGGGCCAGGAGTTTTCATAAGTTTGACAGCTCTTACTATCAAACTCATGAATGAACTTTCGCAACCTCCCATTGGTTGCCCTGTGCTCACGTGATCCCAGCTGGCTCATCGCACTAAGTACGCCACTGGGTCACGCACGCACAGCGCGGCAGGACCTCAAGCGGGCCAGTGAGAGGAAATGCAATGCGGGCCAGGATTGAAATGTCAGCGCGCCGGGTAAGTGCACATCGGGGCTTGCACGCGCGGCAAGCTCCCGATCCTAATTTCAGGGCCAACAAAAACAGATTATCTGGTCATTATCACATTGCTGTTTGTGGGACCTTGCTGTGTGCAAATTGGCAGCTGCGTTTCCCACATTAAAACAGTGACTCCACTTCAAAAGTACTTCATTGGCTGTAAAGCGCTTTCAGGCGTCTTGTAGTCGTGAAAGGCGCTATATAAATTCAAGTTTTTTTTTAAGCGGTTTTAACGTGGTTACTGACAGCCCTACCCGGGTTGGAAGACTACAGGGCATTGCTCCCCACTGTGGTTTAAAACGTTGCCCTGAGTTATGAAGTTCAGCACAAATGTCACTAAAATTCATAACCTACCAGTTCAATTACTGTTAAGGTCTCAAGTGGTTAAAAATCTACACATTCAAATCTAGTGCAAACAATGGTATTGAAGATGAATTAATTAGCTGGAGTTTAATTTTATTCAGTTGTTTCTGATCATGTCACAGTTAAATGCTGAAAGTGCTGCTATAAGTGAGATACAAACCTTTCCTGGTCAAATTTGCGTGTTTTAAATTAGTGCTTTCCATTTACGAGATTGGAATGCTTTTGATACTATACACAAAAAACCCCATATCTATTTAAATCGTTGCCAAACTTAATTAAAAATATCAACTCTAATCAAAAATGTGCACTGACATTGCCACTACCCTCTTTGCAATGCTTGGCTGAAACTGGAACTGAACTGTTTAGGAGAGAGCTCCATGATAGATGCAGGGGCAGAAGTGCCTCCCAAAAGTTAGAAATTTAAATATTTAGAGAACTGGGTGGACAGAACCTCTGCTCTCTGAACATTTGTCCTTTGCAAACAAAGGTTCAAATCAAATCAAATCAAATCAACTTTTATTGTCATTGTTAGTGCACAAGTGCAGTACAACGAAATGTAGGCTTGCGGCTCCCGAGAGTGTACAATTTGGATTAGGATACTTAAACATTTCAACATACATTTGTACATATATATTAGCATAAATATGACCATGCTAAAGTGCATCGGCAGATGTGCAGGCTTTAGTGTTTATTTGTGGAGTTCAGTAGGATGACAGCCCTGGGAAAGAAGCTGTTCCTAAATCTGGTCGTACGGGTGCGAATGCATCTGTAGCGTCTTCCAGATGGTAGGAGGGCAAACAGACTGTGGCTGGGGTGGGTAGGGTCTTTGATGATGGACCGTGCCCTCCGTAGGCAGCGTTTCTGATATATATGTTCTATGGTCGGTAGCCGGGTGCCGGTAATGCGTTGGGCAGTTTTGACTACCCGCTGCAGGGCTTTCCGGTCATGGGAGCTACAGCTGCCGTACCATACCGTGATACAGTTTGTCAGGATGCTCTCTATAGTGCAGCGGTAGAAGTTAGAGAGGATCGGGGGTGACAGATTACATCCCTTCAGCCTCCTCAAGAAATATAGGCGCTGCTGGGCCTTCTTCACCAGAGAGGAGGTGTTGAGGGACCAGGAGAGGTCTTCCGTGATGTGGACTCCGAGGAACTTAAAGCTGGCCACCCTTTCCACCTCCGCCCCATTGATGTGGATGGGGGTGTGACTTCCGCATTTGGACTTCCTGAAGTCCACGATTATTTCCTTTGTTTTCTTGGTGTTAAGGGCCAGGTTGTTGTCGGCGCACCAATTCACGAGATGCTGGACCTCCTCCCTGTAGGCTGACTCATCGTTGTTGGTGATCTGGCCTACTACCGTGGTGTCATCTGCAAACTTGATGATGGTGTTGGAACCATTAACAGCCACACAGTCGTGGGTGAAGAGGGAGTAGAGGAGGGGGCTCAGCACACATCCTTGTGGGGCCCCCGCGTTCAGGGTCAGGGGGGGGGAGGTGTGGTTACCTAATTTGACAGACTGGGGTCTGTTTGTTAGGAAGTCCAGGGTCCAGTTGCAGAGGGAAGTGTTCAGGCCAAGAGTTTGGAGTTTGGTGGCCAGCTTGTTGGGGACGATAGTGTTGAATGCTGAGCTGTAGTCTATAAACAACATTCTGATGTAGGTCTCCTTACCATCTAGGTGATTCAGTGCCGAGTGTAGAGCAGTTGTGATTGCATCCTCCGTTGATCTGTTTGCCCGATAGGCAAACTGGTGTTGGTCAAGGGAGGCAGGAACACTGGCTTTGATGTGGGCTAAGACCAGTCTCTCGAAACACTTCATTATGATGGGTGTGAGTGCGACAGGTCGATAGTCGTTCAGACACGTCACAGCCGCTTGTTTAGGCACAGGAATGATGGTGGCGGTCTTGAAGCATGTAGGGACTACTGCCTGGGCCAATGACAGGTTGAAGATGGCGGTGAAGACATCAGCCAGTTGATCAGCACATTCCTTGAGTACCCGTCCAGGGATGCTATCCGGTCCAGTAGCCTTTCGTGTGTTCACTCTGCGTAGAGCGCCCCTTACGTCGGAGGTCGACAGAGTGAGCACCTGGTCTTCCGGGGGTGGCAAGGCTGGATTTGCATTCCTTCAAGCGTCAAACTAGAGCAGTGTGCAAATACGCCCTCCAAGGAATCTCACTCTGCTTCGCTACAGAGTCAGGATGGACCCTGACTCCGGATTTATAAATCCAGTTTAGCATCAGTACCAGTAACCAGCCTGGTGAACCTTCGTTGCACTCCCTCTATGTATATCCTTCCTTAGGTAAGGAGACCAAAACTGTACACAATACTCCAGGAGTGGTTTCACCAGGGTCCTATATAATTGCAGTAAGACATCTTTACTCCTATACTCAAATCCTCCTATGATAAAGGCCAACATACCATTTGCTTTCCTAATTGCTTGCTGTACCTGCATGTTAACTTTAGGTGATTCGTGTACAAGGATACCCAGGTCCCTCTGAACACCAACATTTCCCAATCTCTCACCATTTACAAAATACTCTGCTTTTCTATTTTTCCTACCAAAGTGATAACTTCACATTTCTCCATATTATATTCCATTTGCCATGTTCTTGCCCACTCACTTAGCCTGTCTATATCCCCTTGAAGCCTCCTTGCATCCTCCTCACAACTTACATTCCCACCCAGCTTTGTATCATCAGCAAACTTGGATATATTACATTTGGTCCCTTCATCCAAATCATTGATGTAGATTGTGAATAGCTGAGGCCCAAGCACTGATCCTTGCGGTATCCCACTAGTTACAGCCTGCCAACCCGAAAATGACCCGTTTATTCCTACTCTCTGTTTTCTGTCTGTTAACCAATCCTCAACCCATGCTAGTATATTACCCCCAATCCCATGAGCCCTAATTTTGTTTAATAACCTCTTGTGTGGCACCTTATCGAATGCCTTCTGAAAATCCAAATACACCACATCCCTTGGTTCCCCCTTATCTATTCTGCTAGTTACAACCTCAAAAAAGTCCAACAGATTTGTCAAACACGATTTCCCTTTCATAAACCCATGTTGACTCTGCCCAATCCTATTATTTTTTCTAAGTGCCCTGTTACCACATCCTTAATAATAGATTATATCATTTTCCCTACTACTGGATGTCAGGCTAACTGGTCTGTAGTTCCCCGTTTTCTCTCTCCCTCCTTTCTTAAATAGTGGGGTTACATTTGCTACCATCCAATCTGCGGGAACCGTTCTAGAATCTATGAAATTTTGGAAAATGACAACCAATGCATCCACTATCTCTATAGCTACCTCTTTCAAAACCCTAGGATATAGGCCATCAGGTCTAGGGGATTTATCGGCTTTCAGTCCCACTAATTTCTCCAGCACTACTTTTTTTTTACTAATACTAATATCTTTCAGTTCCTCATTCTTGCTAGAGCCTTGGTTCTCCACTATTTCTGTTAGTTTTTTTGTGTCTTCTTCCGTGAAGACAGACACAAAATATTTGTTTAATTTCCCTGCCATTTCCTTATTCCTCATTATAATTTCTCCAGTCTCAGCCTGTAAGGGACCCATATTTACTCTCACTAATCTTTTCCTTTTGACATACCTATAGAAGCTTTTACAGTCTATTTTTATGTCTCTCACTAGTTTACTCTCATATTCTATTTTCCCTTTATCAATTTCTTGGTCCTCCTTTGCTGAATTCTAAAATTCTCCCAATCCTCAGGCTTACTACTTTTTTTGGCAGCATTATAAGCCTCTTCCTTTGATCTAATACTATCATTAACTTCTCCTGTTAGCCACGGTTGGACCACTTTTCCTGTGGGGTTTTTGTGCCTTAAAGGAATGTATATTTGTTGTAAATTATGTATTAATTCTTTAAATGCTAGCCATTGCTCATCCACTGTCATAGCTATTAATGTAGTTTCCCAATCTACCTATGCCAACTCACCTCTCATACCTACATAGTTTGCTTTGTTTAGATTTAAGACCCTAGTTTCGGATTTAACTAAGTCACTTTCAAACTCAATATAAAATTCTATCACATTATGGTCACTCTTCACTCAAGGCCCCTTTACTACAAGGTTATTAATTAACCCTTTCTTGTTGCACAGTACTAGATCTAACATAACCTGTTCCCTCATTGGTTCCTCAACATACTGATCTAGGCGACTATCTTGCATACATTCCATGAATTCGTCCTCCACACTATTACTGCAAATTTGGTTTGCTCAGTCTATATGTAGATTAAAGTCCCCCATGATTACTGATTATTATTACAGCACTGCCACTGAAGTCATGATAAATGCACTGAAATATAATGCAGCAGTATTAAGCAGCAAGATATCCTTTAGTAATAAAAGTCTTGCCACATAAATCAGCAGCTGTTCTCAGGGGAAAACCATCACCTTGAAAATTGTCTTCCTGTGTGGATGAAATGAAACAAATGAATTGGCACTGGGTTCCAGCAATAAGAAGTGTACACCTCCTGAGCTAAGTAGAGTACATGTGCGAAGGGTAGTGGAAATCTGGAATTCTCTCCCTCAAAAGGCTGTGGCCACTGGGACATTTGAAAGTTTCAAGACTGAAAACGACAGATTTTTATTAGCTATCAGGGATTTGGCTCAAAGGCGGTAACAGGGTGTCAAAGTACAGACCAGCCTTGATCTAATAGAATGGTGGAACAGGCTTGAGGCTGGATGGCCCACTCCTTTCCTCTGTAAGCTGCTCTCAGACCTGTGGCAATGCTGCTCTTTCGCCAGTTGCTGCGAGGTGTGTATCAATCTGGTTCCTGTGGTCCCACCCCTTTCCCCTCCCTACAGTATAGATTGTGAATGCTGTAAAGGAGAGCCCATCAAAGCTTCTTCCCTCCACTTCATAGCATCACTGGTTTCGTTGTAACTGATACATTGAATTAATGCTCAGCTGAGTGTATTAGAGAAATGCTGTTGTATGTTGGAGTGGCACCACTAAGGAGCCTCTCCATTAAGATAGACTCCTTAGTTTGCTCTGCGGGGTAATTCTCCCAAGTATGTGCGGGCGGGGGACCATCTCCTGTCCCCAATGCATATTGATTTTCTCATGTTCTCATGACATATTCAGAAAATGACTCCATCTCTTGACTTCTGTTCATTTCAACAAGTACAATTCTTGATAGGAAGACGCTGCCCTTTTACAAACAAGGCTCTCTTCAGTTGCTGAAGCGCAAAACAATGAGAGGAACCTAGGTGTGTCCAAATGAATTATATTAGAGAAAACTATCAAATAAACTTTGCTGTGGCCTTCATGAAGTTATTCTGCTGAGGTTTCTCAATTTAAGAGTGTGCATTTTAGAAGGAGCTATTTTATATATCAGCTCAGCAATCAATTAAAGTGGAACTCCAGGCTCATGGTAACTTGTGTTAAATAAACAGAGAATTCTTCCAATATCTGGAACCCAGCACCAGTTTTTTTTTCTCATTTCACTATGTCAAAAAAACAAGCCTCAAAGTGTCCAAGACCAGCTAGCAATTTCGGTGGGGAGATGATAGCGGCTCTTTTCTTGCCAGGTGATGTCCTACTGCTTGCTACTGTTTGTAGTGTATGTACCTTTAAGAGAGAACTATTTTACAGCTCCTGTATACTGTAGTACCGGCAGTGACCACACCTGTATATAAGCCTTGAGCATGCCTCTGTACCCCAGTCTTGAGACTACCCTACTCCAGTAAACACCTGTTGATTGTTAAGTTACAGCATCCGTGTAGTTATTGAAAAACATCATACTCTCAGAATCACGGATCTAACAGTGGCGACGAGTGTCGATTCGAATCTACCTGCAACTCTGCATTTCCCTTCGAGGATTCGCTCTGGGAGGGTGGTGGAAGAAAGTCGAGGCCAGAAGCACGGGCGTCGAGCACAAGCAACCGCCCAGTCGTCCGGCAGAGAGTGAACATCACAGGGGAGGCTGTGGAGAGCCGGGCTTGGTTCCCCAGCCATGACGATCAGCAACAGACTGACGACAGGTACAGCGCAGACCCTTCCTGGACAGCGGCGGCTGGAGCCGACCGACAGCAGAGAAAAAGCCGAGCAGCGTCGATGGGGTAAGAGAGAGGGTGAAGCGCACAGGGCGCAACCGGGGGTTGAAAACTGAGCAGCATCGAGGAAAAACAAAACAGAGAGAGAGAGCGTAAAGCAGCAGCCGGGTTCAGGACCGAGCGGCGGAAACGGGAAAGGTGCACAGATAAAAAAAAACGCGCAGCGCACAGCCAGGGCTCAAGGGCTGAAAAGTGTCCGTGGGGAGAAGAAGGGAGAGTGCGGGAGATGCCATTGAGCCACGGAGAAGAAGGGAGAGCGCGGGAGATGCCATTTTTGACAGTTAAATCACACCCAGGGATGCCGAAGAGTGGCAGTATCTCTACGTTCGACAATGAAGTCGAAGATTGGACGACATATGTGGAACATATTGAGGTGTACTGCAGGGAGAATGAAGTGCCAGATGCTAGGAAAGCACTGGTTTTGTTAAATTCCATGGGTGCAAAAACTTATGGGTTACTGCGAAACCTAGTAACCCCAGAGAAGCCCGTGAATAAGAATTTCAAAAGCATAGTAGAAATCCTACAGGACCACTTAAACCCCACACTGCTGCTGATAGCAGAACGATTTAAGTTCCATAAAAGGAACCAACACAAAGACGAAAGCAATGCTGAGTACTTAACGGAACTGCGCAAGCTATCGAAACACTGCCAGTTTGGAGTGGGACTAGCAAATACGATAAGGGACAAGTTTGTGTGTGGGCTTCAAAGTGAAGGAACCCAGAAACGGCTTCTATCAGAAAAGGATCTTACGCTGGACAAGGCTTTCAGCATGGCAGTATCACACGAAGCAGCCGCAAGGGGCGCTGCAGAGATACAACGGAGACCACAAGAATATGGCACCAATGAAATGTCCTATGGAACAGGGAAGTGTTATTGCTGCGGCAGAATAACACATGACCAGAAGGATTGTTGGTTCAAGGACCAAGTGTGCAGACAGTGTGGAAAAGCAGGACACATAGCAAGAGTCTGCAGGTCTGGGAAGAAAACCAACAGCAAGAAATCTCCACAGGAGAAGTACAAAAAGGTACATAAGGTGATGGACAGTAGTTCAGACGAACAGAAAAGTGATACAGACTCTGGAAGCAAGGAGCTGGGTTGTCTGAAACTACATAAGGTAACCAAAATGGAGGACCACCACTGCTAGGACGTGAATGGATTCGGAAGATACAATTAGATTGGCATTCCATACAGGCACTGAAGGTTGAGGCCAAAAAGGATGACGACGTCACACCTGGACGACTGTCAAAAATGCTAACTGACGCAAAAGAAGTGTTCCAGCAGGGACTCGGAACACTAAAAGGCATAACAGCAACGATTAAAATGGAGGAAAGTGCAAGCTCAAAGTTTCTTAAGGCCAGACCAGTGCCTTATGCGATCAGACCAGCCGTCGAAGCAGAGCTGGAAGGGTTGGAACGTTCAGGAGTACTGTCCAAAGTAGACTGGAGCGAGTGGGCTACACCCATCATTCCTGTAATGAAGAGGTCGTTGAGTAATACGCCCGGGGAACCAAAGAAGGTCCGCATCTGTGGGGATTTTAAGGTGACAGTGAACCCAGTCCTTCACACGGTACAATATCCGCTTCCACGAATTGAGGATATTTTCGCCTCGCTAGCTGGAGGTAAACGCTTCACCAAAATTGATCTAGCCCAGGCGTACTTGCAAATGGAGGTAGAAGAAGCCTCAAAACAATACCTCATGATCAACACTCATAAAGGTCTCTACCAATACAACCAGCTGGTGTTCGGGGTAGCATCGGCTCCGGCTATTTGGCAAAGGGCGATGGATCAAGTCCTGCAAGGGATTCCAGGGACCCAGTGTTATTTGGACTACATCCTGGTCACGGGTGAAAATGACAGTGATCACCTCGCCAACTTGGAGAAGGTGCTCACCAGATTAATGGAATATGGGCTACGAGCTAATCGCCACAAGTGCGAGTTTTTCCAGAAGCAGATCTCGTATTGTGGCCACGTTATCGATGAAGAGGGGTTACATAAGTCCCCTGAAAAGATTGAGGCAGTAGTCAAGGCTCCAGCACCGGAAAATGTGTCACAACTGATATCGTTCCTCGGGCTGGTAAACTACTACCATAAGTTCTTACCAAATTTGTCTACGGTATTACACCCACTGAACACCCTACTGCAAACAGGGGTACCATGGAAGTGGAATGATGAACGTAAACGAGCCTTCCAGAAGTGCAAAGAATTGATCACATCAAAAGAGGTGTTGGCTCATTTCAACCCAGCACTACCAATTCGTTTGGCATGTGATGCATCACCCTATGGTATTGGAGCGGTGCTGTCGCATAAATTCCCAGACGGGTTGGAGAGGCCAGTAGCCTTTGCGTCTCGGTCACTAACCTCAGCCGAGCGCAACTACGCCCAGATTGACAGGGAGGCCCTCAGCCTAGTATGGGGAGTAAAAAAATTCAACCACTATCTGCATGGGCAGAAGTTCACCTTGCTGACTGACCACCAACCACTTGTCTCCATCTTTAATCCTAAGAAGGGCGTTCCAGTGATGACTGCAGAACGGTTACAAAGATGGTCCCTGTTCCTAGGGGCGAATCAATATGAAATAGAATATAAAGGCACGAAACAACATGGAAATGCTGATGGGCTATCACGCCTGCCACTGCCTACTGTGGAGGAAGCACCAGCAGTGGACCCTATCGAGATATTTTATTCGTCAATAATTGAACGATTGCCAGTAACGAACGCGGATATAGAGAAGGAGACCCGCAATGATCCGACGCTGTCTCGGGTATATGATTTGACGGTGAGGGGATGGCCAACACATGGCGACTCACTGTTGCCAGCATTCTCATCCAGAAGAGAACAGCTGTCAGTATGCCAGGGGACAGTGATGTGTGGATCCAGAGTGGTGATTCCACCCAAGTTAAGGGAGAGAGTGCTAAATCAGCTTCATGAAGGTCATCTGGGAGGAGTGAAAATGAAAAGCCTTGCTAGGGCTTATGTGTGGTGGCCGGGAATCGATCAACATATCGAGGACCTAACCAAGAGCTGCTCAGGATGCCAGAAGGTCCAAAATGCACCACCACATGCCCCTCTACACCCATGGGAGTGGCCCTCCTCTCCATGGCAATGGGTGCATATTGATTTTGCTGGTCCATTCATGGACTCAATGTTCTTAATAGCAGTGGATGCTCATTCGAAATGGCCTGAGGTGATAAAAATGTCCTCAACCACTACAGAGAAAACAATTGCAGTCCTACGGACCATATTTGCCAGGAACGGCTTGCCAGAGCAGATTTGCTCTGATAATGGACCACAGTTTGTGTCCGAAGAGTTTCGGAAATTTATGAGAAGGAATGGGGTAAGGCATTACACATCCGCCCCGTATCATCCAGCCACAAATGGATTGGCTGAGAGGTTCGTACAAACCTTCAAAAAGGCGATAAAGGCCATGTGTGACGATGAAATTCCACTACAGCATAAGGTGGACAGTTTCTTATTAGCCTACAGAAATGCGACACATGCAGTCACCAACCAGACCCCGGCCATGATGTTCTTTAACCGAAGGTTGAGATCTCGTCTGGATTTGCTCAGACCAAATGTGCGAAGAAATGTTGAGGATAAACAATTCCAGCACATCAATGAGAAGCCGACAAGGAGCTTCAACGTAGGACAACCAGTCTTGGCCCGTGACTACCGAACAGAGAAATGGCAACCCGGAACGATATGCACAAGGCAGGGGCCATTAATGTACACAGTGGATGTTGGGGAGAACATTGTGAGACGCCACGTTGATCAGATCTTAGCGTCACAGGAATGAGTCAACCCCATGTCTCGCGTACCTGGGGATGAACCTAACATACCGGTAGCCTCTACCTCAGAACCAGTAGCAGTGGAAACCGATGAACTAACTGACGAAAAGGGGCCAGAATCGCCTCCGCATCAGGAACAAGAACCTCAGGAAAGGCGCAATCCCGAATGGATCAGGAAGCCGCCCCAAAGACTGAGGCCTAGAAATTCAGTTCTGACGCTATTGCGGCGCTAAAGTCGGGCGCTCGTCAAATTTAGCGCCCGCCGGAAAGTGCAGGCGAGCTCGCCGAAATTCAGTAGATTTGGCCAACTTTTTGGCCGAGCGCTGCACAAGGCGTTGGAACCCTGTGTTCAGGCGCTAATCCGGCGATGCAGCCTAATAACGCCGATTCCGGGCGCAGCGCAGGTGCGATCATGTGGTGAGTGTCAGCAGACACCCTGACGCCGGCCAGCTCTTAAAGGGGGAAGGGTCAACTTTGACTGCAGCCACGCCCTGCATGCTGTAGCCCTGCAACTAGGCCTCAGGAGTGGTTGTGTGGCATATCAACGCCTGGAGGACATGGAGAGGGCCCGTGAAAGAGCCGAACGCTTCTCTGAGCATGCGCTGGGTGTGCTCCTTCATGGGGTGCGCAAAAGAAGGCTGGTCGTTTGCCCGGCTAGTGGCAGGAAGGCTCCCAGGAGCCAGTTCAGGGAGGCCTGGACCAAAATTGCCCGGAGGGTCTCCTCCAGCTCAGATGTTCCCAGGAGTGCGGACCAGTGCCGCAAGAAATACAACGACCTATGTCGGCTGGTCAAGGTGAGTACCCTTTCCAATGTCCCCCTCATCCTTGCATGTGCACCTCCCATTAGGGCCAAAGGGACATCCAAGGTCTAATGGCCAGCCCTGCTGCCGCTGCAATGGCACTTGCATGTTAATCAAGAGCTCTTTCTGCACTTACCACACTGTGCAAGCTATTCCACCATGGGAGGCCTCACACAGAGCTACAGGGCACCACACTGTGCAAGCTATTCCACCATGGCAGGCCTCACACACAGCTACTGGGCACCACACTGTGCAAGCTATTCCACCATGGCAGGCCTCACACACAGCTACAGGGCACCACACTGTGCAAGCTATTCCACCATGGCAGGCCTCACACACAGCTACAGGGCACCACACTGTACTTAGACGCCCTCCTTTCTCTTGCAGGCCAAGCTGGCGAGGAACGCCAGGAGCCTCCGTGTCACTGGTGGAGGCCCTCGCGAGTTCCAGGAGCTGACGCCTCTGGAAGAGAGGGTGGCCCGACTGCTGCGGCACCCGGTGATTGGGCCTGTGGCGATCGGCGACGCCGACCCTATACTGGAGCCCACTGGTAAGGACAGGACCGGCTGCACCTCTATCCTTGCCCTCGCGCATCAGATCTACATCCTTCCCCAGTGGCCGATAAATGCGCATAATGCACCAGTGCGGCCTCCCTCGCTGTCGGCCTGTCCTCACTCTAAAGCTACACTTGTGCCTTCCTGCTTTCAGCTGGTGAGGAGGAGGTGCTCCCTGAAGCCCACACAGCCAGGCCCTCGGAGGAGGAGGACGTGGAGGAGCAGCAGGAAGGCGCCACCTCGGGGGAACCCTCCTCCGCTCCAGGACATGCCAATGAAGGGGATACGTCTGGCGTGCCGGAGAGCCAGGGGGAGGCGGGGGAGGGGAGCCCCGAACCTGGTCCCAGTGGCATGGACGCACACGGCAGCGCTCCGGCGGCACGCCAGCCTTCTGGCCAGAGGGTGGAGGCGCCCTCCAGTCCGGACTCGGACGTCGCCCAGGAGGTGCGCCTCCTGGACGAGATGTCGGCGGCGTCGGAGCGCCGCCACGTGGAAATCATGGAGGTGCTGGCACAGATGCCTCAGGCCATCGAAAGCCTCTCTCAAAGTGTGGTGGCTTTCGGCCAAGCCCAGGCCAGGGGCCTCGAGGTTTTCGCTGCAGCGCACGCCAGGGGGGTGGAGCTCCTTGTGGCAGCGCATGAGAGGGGGGTCGAGCAACTCGAGGCAGCGCAGCACGCCAGTCGCCAGCTGAGAGGTGCTGTCCAGACAATGGGACTGCAGATGCGGGGACATGCCGGCGCAGTTGGGGCACTGACTTCTGCGACCCTCGCACTGGCGGGGAGGCGTCGCCAGGCCAGGCGCCGCCCTGCTGCCGCACACCGGTCTGGCCACCCACAGTTTGGCGCGCTTGCTCCCCGGCCAGGCCGCCCGAGTGCACGTGTGTCTGGCGACCAGCGCGCGCCTGGCATCACCCACCTTGTACCCATTGGTGCAGGCGAGCCTGCCACTCCCCCAGCCACGGTGCAAGGAGCTCCTGCAGCCACTGAAGAGGGCCACCCACAGCTGCAGCAGCCACCAGCCGGCCCCTCCCGGGCCCGCCCTCGTGTAGGCCGACCCCCAAGGGCATCTGGCGAGACGCCTTGTCGCCCTGAGGATCCTTCCCCCAGCCTCGGCACAGCCTCACGGCCCAGCTTGAGGCGCAGCAGCAGGACGGGCCAGGGCAAAAGACGCCTGTCCACACACTCGCCCTCTCGCCACACCCAATAGAGTGTGTTCACCGAGGGTTTGGGTGATGCGGGGGCTTCTGTTCTGGGGGGCATTATGTGTTTTTGTTTTATGGGGGTCTTTGTGTTGTTGGGGGGGCTTGTTTTTGTTAGGCCAGTGACGAGGCCATTTGGATGCTGATGTTATGTTAGTCCTCCCCAGGTTTTGGGAGTGACAGAAGTTTGTTACTGTTTTTTGGGGGTCTTCTCTGTTTTGCTCTTCCATGTGGGAAGGGCCCTGAGGTTTTCAAATAAAGATGTTTATTTATTCACCATGTGCAGGTGTCATGTTTCAAGTGGTTGTTGGGTTAACCGGCTGAGGGCTTGCGAAGCGGCTGCGTTCAGTGGGCCAGGCCATTCCCTGACAGGGGGCCTAGAAGTGTCGAGCAATAAGCCCCCGACGGACGGCCCTTGGACCTTGTCGCTCCCTCCTGGCCTGGTGCTGCTCCTCCTCAGGGTCCTCCTGCTCGTCCTCCTGAGGTGGTGGCCCAATGTCAGGTGGCAGTGCCTGAGTCCTGCGGATAGCCAGGTTGTGGAGCATGCAGCAGACCACGACGAACTGGGCGACTCTATCCGGCGAATACTGAAGAGACCCGCCCGAACGATCCAGGCAACGGAACCGTTGCTTGAGGACGCCTATCGTTTGCTCTATTAGGTTCCTTGTGGCTTGATGGCTTTCGTTGTATGCCAGCTCTGCTGGGGTCCTGGGCGCGCGGAGCGGGGTCATGAGCCATGTGCACAAAGGGTGCCCTTGTCCCCGAGAAGCCATCCCCTTGGTTGAGGCTGTGCCTGGAACATGTCAGCCACAGTAGTCTGTCGCAGGATAAAGGCATCGTGGATGCTTCCTGGGAAGCGGGCATTGACAGCTAGGATGCGCTGCCTGTGGTCACACACCAGCTGCACATTTAGGGAATGGTAGCCCTTCCGGTTGCGGTCTTGCTCGGCATTGCGGATAGGTGGCCGCATAGCCACATGCGTGCAGTCAATGGCGCCCTGCACCATGGGGAAGGCCGCGATCCTGGCAAATCCGAATGCACGCTGCTCCTGCTTGTGTTGGGTCATGGGGAAGGAGATGAATTGGTGGCTCCTCGCGAAAAGTGCTTCGGTGACCTGTCGGATGCAGCGATGCGCGGCGAACTGGGAGATGGTCGCGATGTCCCCAGCAGCGGCTTGGAAGGAGCCGCTTGCATAAAAGCTGAGAGCCACCGTGACCTTCACTTCCACCGAGAGAGACGCCCTGGACATGAGCTGTGGCTGCAAATCTGCATGAAGCCGCTGGCAGATCTCTTCAACCACCTCCCTTCTGAAGCGCAGCCTCTTAACACAATGCGCCGCAGTCATGGTGAGATATGAGACCTGCTCCCGGTATTGCCTGACTGGGTAAGGCCTACGTTGGCGACGCCTAATGGCCCCTCTGCGTCTAGCCATGCCTGGGCCTGTCTCAAAGCGTATGCCAGCCCTTCGCACAAAATGTCGCAACTGAGGGTTGGCCCCCCATGCAGCCCCCATTACAAAGTTCCAACCAGCAAAATCACAAGGATGCAAATGTCAAAGCACTGGCTAGAAGCCAAAAAGACCTCTCCTATGGTGTCCGAAATCAGTAATCTCTGTGCCTTGCTCTCTGTGCAGAAATCCAAACCAGTCAAGTCATTGCAGCGAAATGGCTAGCTTTTATGGGTGAGTGGATGTGCCCTTTAATTAGCGCTCCCCGAATCCCACAGGGCCTCTGTTGAGTTCCATTTCACAGTTCTTAGTAGCGCCACGCCAACATCGGCCGGGCGCCACTGAATTTCCGGTTTGGGGCGCACAAACGGCGTTGCACGACGGAATGACGTCATAAGATGCGCGCGCAGCTGACCGGGCGCTAACACTTTGCGCCGGCGCTAAAGCCCAGCTGAATTTCGGCGTAGGCGCAGATCCGGCGGTGCCCGGGCGCTAAGTGGATAGCGCCGGAAATCTGGCGCTAACGTCTGGCGCAAACAGCTGAATTTCTAGGCCTGAATCTATAAATGGACTATTGTTGTTTAATGTACATGTTAAAGTGTTAATTGTTATTTGAATATTATGGGTACTGCTAATCTAAAAGGGGAGGAATTGTAGTGTATGTATCTTTAAGAGAGAACTACTTTTACAGCTCCTGTATACTGTAGTACCGGCAGTGACCACACCTATATATAAGCCTTGAGCATGCCTCTGTACCCCAGTCTTGAGACTACCCTACTCCAGTAAACACCTGTTGATTGTTAAGTTACAGCATCCGTGTAGTTATTGAAAAACATCATACTCTCAGAATCACGGATCTAACACTGTTGGCTAATGCTGCATCCTATCACAGGGCACCAAATCCAACTGCAGCGGTGCTCTAATGTAAATGCGATGGCGTTAGTGTCTCCAGTGACATAGAGTCTGGGGTTAGCTTGGCTCAGTTGGTAGCACTTGTGTCTGAGTCAGATGGTTATGGATTGAAATTCCACTACAAGACTTGAACACACAATCTAAGCTGACTCTTCAGTGTAGTACTGAGGGAGTGCTGGTTGTCAGAGATGCTGACCATAATGTGAAATGTTAAACCTGGGCCCTGTCTTACTTTTCATCTGGCTATTACCGAGATCCCACAGCACTGTTTGAAGACCAGTCAGTCCTGGCGAGTGGGGACCAGAGCTTCAGCTCTGATTTCTGGTTCGACACGCAGTGGGATACCTGCGTCCGGTGGGTGTGGCTGGCTCCGCCCATCATTGGATGAGTTGTGGGGGCCCATAAAATCCTCCTGCCATATAGGACTAATTACCCTATAAAGGTGGTTACTACTGGCCATGGAAGGAGTATTCATGCCTACGAATCCTTCCACTACTTCACACTATTTTCCAAGAGAAGTGTGTGGAGATACGAAAACATTTCAGTGCTGCTGGTGGGATCTTGCTGCATGCAAATTAGCTACCTACATGACAACAGTAATCTGTGTGAATCACAGTCTTTTCTCGGAACGTGATAAAAAAAGACTTGCATTTATATAGCGCCTTTCACAACCACCGGACATATGAAAGCACTTTACAGCCAATGAAGTACTTTTGTTGTAATGTAGGAAACGCTGCAGGCAAATTGTGCACAGCAAGCTCCCACAAACAGCAATGTGAAAATGACCAGATAATCTGTTTTTGTTATGTTGATTGAGGGATAAATATTGGCCAGGACACCGGGGATAACTCCCCTGCTCTTCTTCGAAATAGTGCCATGGGATCTTTTACGTCCATCTGAAAGAGCAAACAGGGCCTTGGTTTAACATCTCATCCGAAAGACAGCACCTCCAACAGTGCAGCACTCCCTCAGCACTGCACTGGAGTATCAGCCTAGATTTATGTGCTCAAGTTCCTGGAGTGGGACTTGAACCCACAACCTTCTGACTCAGAAGTGAGTGTGCTACCCACTGAGCCACAGCTGACACTTACATCTATATAAATGTAAATCTTTATGTTGAACTATTGATGAATCTATCATGTTGCACACAGAAATTTGGAGGATACAGTGTCTCTCATACCTGTCTGTCATCTTCATGTTTCTGCTTTGCTGTCTGTTGCTCACCTTGTGTCTTTCTCTTTTCTTTAGTTTCTGTCACTTTCTCTTCTTTTTATTTGCCCCTCTCTTTCATCTTCTGCTTATCTGGTGCATGCTATTATGTGATAGGAAGGGAGTTACTGAGGGTTAAAAGCTGCATTTTGGTGACAGGTGTAGGATAAATGTGACCAGGAGCCCTCAGCCGGGCTCTTTCTATCCCTCCCACTGTTACTATTGATCCTCCTCACTCCTGTGCATCCTTACCTCTTGCTTTCCAACTGTCCCCTCCCCTTTCCATCACCCCCTCGTTCCAGTCACCTCCCGTAACTCTTCCCCTTGGAACTACCAATTGAGCCCTGTATCTTCCCCTTTTTGACACTTCACCCTCCATCCATTCATTCCTTATCCCCTGGGAGGGTGGGGGGAGGGCAGTGAGAAGTTGTCCTCCCTGCTGATGTCTATCCCTCTACTCATCATCTCCCCTCACCTTGTATCTGCTCCATTTCCCATCACCCATGTCCTCATAAAAAATTCTTAGAGGGCTTGACAGGGCAGATGGTTCACCTGGCTGGGGAGTCTAGAGCCAGGGGTCACAGTCTCAGAATAAGGGGTCGGCCATTTAGGACTGAGATGAGGAGAAATTTCTTCACTCAAAGGCTTGCGAGGGCTAGAAATTCGGCTCCTTTGCACCTGCCATTAGCGCCTCCGGGGGGCACTGACAGGGCGCAAAGGGTTTATCACCGGGGGGGTGGGGTGAAAAAAGTGCCTCCTGAGAAACTCGGCGAGTCGTTGCTCAGGCGCTACCCGGTAGTGCCCCGGGCCACTGCGCCGCTGGCAATGATGTCACTGCCGTGCGCCGCGGCCCCTACCACCCCGTGGCAGAAATTCGGTTGCGCCCCGTGAGGCTGCCATGAGCGGTGTCAACGCCAACCTAGTGGGTCATGAACCATTTTCTTTTACCGGCTGACCGCCAGGTCGGCCATCCATGGTGGGCTGTGGCGTGGTCTTGGCTGTCATCGCGCAGCCCGGCACTGTTCCTTGGTACCAGGCTGTGGCCACAGCACCACGCCGCCCTGGTGGCCTAGTGTGAGCCATCGGAGGCCCTGCACAGTGCGCAATGGCCCCCGCCTGACGTTGTGCTTCAATTCCTGTGCGGGGCGGTAAGCTGAATTTAGTGGCCAGGGCAGTACTTCCACGAAAGGAGAGAAAGAGGAGCAAAAAAGGGGGTGGAAGAGGAGGGAGAATGAGAATCGGAAAGCAGAGGGAGAGAAGGGAGAATGGAGTAGAGAGAAGGAGAGGGGAAGGTGGGAAGAGAGAAAGGAAGAGGTAGAGGGATGGAGGAGAGGGTGGAAGGGAGGTGGATAGGGACAGGGGAGTAAAGGTGGAGGGAACATTATTGCTGGGGCAGGGAGAGTTACCCTTTCCACTGCCAGACGTTAAATTATCTGCTAGTACGGGTGTGGAGAGATACTTTTACATAGGATACATGGCACAGAAACAGGCCATTCAGCCCAACCAGTCCATGCTGGCGTTTATGCTCCACTCGAGCCTCCTCCCGTCTTTCCTCATCTAAATCTATCAGCATAACCCTCTATTCCCTTCTCCCTCATATGTTTGTCTAGCCTCCCCTTAAATGCATCTATACTTTTTGCTTCAACCACTCTTTGTGGTCCTCCTCAGTATTGACTATCCTCTCCCAATTTGGTGTCATCCGCAAATTTAGAAATTGTGTTTTTGATTCCAAAGTCTAAATCGTTAATATAAATTGTGAACAGCAGTGGTCCCAGCACTGATCCTTGTGGAACACCACTACTCACCTTCTACCACTGTGAATAGCTACCTTTTACTCCTACTCTCTGCTTTCTGTCTTTAAGTCAGCTATACATTCTGCTACTTGTCCCCTGACTCCACATTCTCTGACCTTGTTCATCAGTCTATTATGGGGTACCTTATCAAAGGCCTTTTGAAAACCTAGATAAATTACATCTACTGCATTACCATTGTCTACTCTCTCTGTTACCTCTTCAAAAAATTCAATGAGGTTGGTCAAGCAAGACTTTCCCATTTGAAATCCATGCTGACTATTCTTTACTATGTTTTTGCTTTCTAGATGTTCTTCTATTTTCTCATTTAGTAGGGATTCCACAATTTTTCCTACCACCGATGTTAAGCTGACTGATCTATAATTCCATGGACATGTTCTATCTCCCTTCTTAAATATAGGTATTAGGTTAGCTATTTGCCAGTCCTCTGGAACTACACCTTTTTCTAATGAATTATTAAACATGTGTAGTAATGCCTATGCTATCTCTTTAGATTATTTTAAAATGCGTGGATGCAATCCATCCGGACCAGGGGTTTTATCCTCTTTGAGTTTGATTAGTTTGTTTAATATATCCCCTTTATTTTATTTTAAATGCACTTATCACATTACTAATCTCATCATCCAATGTCATGTCCACCTGTTCTATCTCCCTGGTAAATACGGAAGCAAAATAAATATTTAATATTTCTGCCATCTCTCTATCGTTACCTGTGGTATTGTCCTGTCTATCCCTTAATGGCCCTATTCCCATCCCAACCTTCCTTTTTTTATTGATGTGCCTGTAAAATATTTTACTATTTTGTTTTATGTTCCTTGATAATTTAATTTCATAGTTCCTCTTTGCCTTCCTAATTGTTTTTTTGACTTCTTTCCTAATCTCTTTGTATTCTTTCTTATCATGCACTCCTCTGCTGTCTATGCACTTAATGTATGTCTCTTTCCTTACCCTCAATTGTACCCTTAATGCTTTATTCAACCATGGAGTCTCATTATTGTTTAGTTTGTTCTTTCCTTTTAGCGGAATATATTGTTCCTGCATGCTGTTGAACACCGTTTTAAATGTTTCCCATTGCTGTTCTACATTGTTGTTTGCCAATATTGTTACTGATTTTATTTTCCAAAGTTCTATTCTCAGCCCCTCAAAATCAGCTTTACTCCAATCTATTACCCTGGTTTTCATCATACTTATGTCCTTCTCAATTATCATTTTAAAGTGTATTATATTATGGTCACTATTGCCTAGATGTTCCCCTACTTTTACTTCTCTTATCTGCTCTGGTTCATTCCCCATTACTAGATCCAATACATAGAAACATAGAAGATAGGAGCAGGAGTAGGCCATTCAGCCCCTCAAGCCTGCTCCGCCATTCAATGAGATCATGACTGATCATTCAAATTCAGTACCCTGTCCCTGCCTTCTCTCCATATCCCTTGATCCCTTTAGCCTTAAGAAATATATCCAACTCCTTCTTGAATATATTTAATGAATTGGCCTCCACTGCCTTCTGTGGTAGTGAATTCCACAGGTTCACCACTCTCTGGATGAAGAAATTCCTCCTCATCTCTGTCCTAAATGGCTTACCCCTTATCCTTAGATTGTGACCCCTGGTTCTGGACACCCCCGCCATCAGGAACAGCCTTCCTGCATCTAGTCTGTCTAGTCCTGTTAGAATTTTATAAGTTTCAATGAGATCCCCTCTCATTCTTCTAAACTCCAGCGAGTATAAACCTAATAGTTTTCCTTCAGCCTGGCCTCCAATTTTCTCTGCTTCCTGCCCATCAGACAGATCCTGAATTATTTCAATGGGGGTGGGGGGAGGTTGAGGAATTGTTCTAGAGTCAACATTTATTGCTATGGGGGAAGGGGGGAGGCTTTGAAGCAGAAAACAGACATTAGTTCTGGGAGTCTATTTCACCATAAACTATAGGCGCGATTTTATGCTTCGAGGTGGCTTGGGAGTGGGTCAGCTGCCTTCTGGGTTCCAGTCCCGCCCCCGAACTACATCCGGCCCACAGAAGTAATTTTACATCAATTAACCTTGTTAAGCCTGCCCTGCGGGCTTGCCAGCCAATTAAGAAGCTGGTGTCAGATGACATCATTTGATGATGCGTCATCTGCCGGTTTTCATAAAGGGACTACGCACAATTTTTTTTGACAGTTGATTTTTCAGTGTTTGACAGCATTGAGGTGCTGCAAACACTGACAATCACTGTACAACAAGGCCTCAGGAGCAGATGGAATCCCCGCCGAGGCACTAAAGCATGGTGGAGAAGCACTATTGGTGTGAATACATTAACTCATTTCTCTTATTTGGAAGAAGGAGAGCATGCCAGATGATCTCAGAGATGCTGTAATTGTGACCATCTTCAAGAAAGGTGACAAGTCCAATTGCAGTAATTACAGAGGAGTTTCCCTGCTGTCCACCAAAGGGAAAGTCATCGCAAGAATCCTCTTCAATTGCCTTCTCCCAGTGGCTGAAGAGCTCCTCCCAAAGTCACAATGCAGATTCCGCCCACTAAGGGGCACAATGTATATGATCGTCACCGTGCGTCAAATACAAGAGAAATGTAAGGAACAGCACCAACCTCTGTACATGGCCTTCTTTGACCTCACAAAGGCCTTCAACACTGTCAGCCATGAGGGATTATGGAGTGTCCTCCTCAAATTCGGATGCCCTCAAAAGTTTGTCACCATCCTCCGCCTGCTTCATGACGACATGCAAGCCGCGATCCTGACCAATGAATCCACCACAGACCCAATTCACGTGTGGACCGGGGTCAAGCAAGGCTGTGTCATTGCACCAACGCTCTTCTCGATCTTCCTTGCTGCAATGCTTCTTCTCAATCTCAGTAAGCTCCCCGCTGGAGTGGAGCTAATCTACAGAAGAAACGGGAATCTGTTCAACCTCTGTTGCCTCCAGTCCAGATCCAAGGTCGTCCCATCCTCTGTCATCGAATTATAGTATGCAGACGACACTTGCATCTGCGCACACTCGGAGGTCGAACTCCAAACCATCGTCAACACCTTTCACCGAAGTGTACGAGAGCATGGGACTTACACTAAACATCCATAAGACAAAGGTCCTCTACTAACCTGCCCCCACCACAGAGTATTGCCCCCCAATTATCTAAATTGACGACAAGGCCTTGGACAACGTGGACCACTTTCCGCACCTCGGGGGCTTACTGTCAACAAGAGCAGACGTCGATGACGAAGTCCAACACCACCTTTGGTGTGCCAGTACAGCCTTTGGTTGCCTGAGGAAGAGAGTGTTTGAAGACCAGGACCTCAAACCCGGCGCCAAGCTCATGGTCTACAGAGCAGTAGTGATTCCCGCCCTCCTGTATGCCTCAGAGACATGGACCATGTACAGCAGGCACCTCAAAGCACTGGAGAGGTACTGCCATTGCTGCCTCTGGCAAGATCCTGCAAATCCATTGGCAGGATAGGTGCACCAACGTCAGTGTTCTCGCTCAGGCCAACATCCCCAGCATCGAAGCTTTGGCCACGCTCGATCAGCTCCGATGGATGGGCCACATCTTCCACATGCCCGATACGAGACTCCCAAAACAAGCGCTCTACTCGGAGCTCCGACACGACAAGAGAGTCCCAGGTGGGCAGAGGAAATGCTTCAAGGACACCCTCAAAGCCTCCTTGAAAAAGTGCAACATCCCCACCGACGCCTGGGAATCCCTGGCCCAAGATCACTCAAAGTGGAGGAGAAGCATCCGGGAAGGCACCGAACACCTCGAGTCTCTTTGCTGGGAGCAAGCGGAAGCCAAGCGCCAACAACGGAAGAAGCGCACGTCAATCCAAGCCCCCCACCCACCCGCCCCTTCAACCACCATCTGCCCCACCTGTGACAGAGACTGTAGGTCCTGCATTGGACTCATCAGTCACCTGAGAACTCATTTTTAGTGTGGAAGCAAGTCATCCTCGGTTCCGAGGGACTGCCTAAGAAGAGAAGGCTGCAAACATTGACAATCACTGTACAAAGGTGAGCTCTTGCACCCAGGCTCTTCAGTGACTCCCTCCTTAGGCTAGAACAGATGGCAGGTGCAGGTGAGGTTACAGAAGCGATCTGTCACTGGTGAGAGAGGTTCTCCCAATGAGTTGGGACTACACCCAATGAGGTGGGACTACACAAACACTTCAAAATTTTTTACCTACCGAAAAGTCTAAATGCATTAAAAATGAATTTCCCAACATTTCCTTACCTCTGAAACTCCCCAGTGCACCATTGGATCCTTCACACCACTTCTGCAGCTGTCATCAATGCAGAAACAATACAGCAGACTCACAACCAGCCACACTTACTTGGTGTGGTATCCAGACGTCGGGAAACCCGAAGTAGAAGTGTCAAAATTGGAAAAAGCCTGTTAACTGCCTGTTAACAACCTGTTCACAAGCAGTTAAGTGGCTATAATCCTCTTCCCACCGCTAGGTGTCGGGTCCATGCGCAAACCGGGGACCCGACACTTGGGAAGATTGATTGGAGGCGGCTTGACAAGCGGGTTTCCGACCCGCTGTCAATCTTTGTGATTTTGCCGGATGTCCTGCCTCCAAACCCGTCCCCTGAGTGTTGGCAAAATTCCGACCTATAACTCAGTTGTACACTTAAAATGAGTTTGTGAGGTGAGCAAATAATGGTCGGGCAGATTACATGTGTTCTTCGTGCCAAAATGGTTTGAAATTTCCTTTTCAGTTTTTAACCATGTCACAACTCTGCTTTGACCCAGAGGCCTCTGGAAATATCCATGTGGCACTGGGAATGATGGAGTCAATTATTTAATGGTCAAATTAAAATTTGGGTTCTGGGTAGATGTGTTTGCAGTCAGGGTTTGTCTGCTGGGGATTTGAGAATTAAAAAGAATGGTACAAGTTTATTAAACTTTAATTAGTCTCAGGATCCACCTGGCTACTCACCTTTACTAAGATGGCAGTAGGGGACACCAGGAATTATGGTGCAGAGGCTGCACACAGTGCCCCCCAGTGGCCACAGTAGGCACCTGCAGTATCATAGGCTGTCACATTAAGGAGAAAATCCTATTAAAGATGTGACAAGGCAGGTTTTAACATGTGTGGGCACAGTTAACATGGAGAAATCCATAGGCACTGTTGACATAGGACTTTTGAATGGAAACATGATAGGACATACCATATTTAATACTATGATAGGTAGGTGGAGTGAGTTTCTCTCTGCGTTACATTGAGACAACGGCAAAAGCCAATACAAGTTTCAATTTCTCTGGGGACAGGCAGACTGAACACATAATCTGCCCATAGGAAGAATGACATGACTTTTCCCAGACGCTGGGGAAGGCCCAGCACCAGAAACTTCAAAGGTGCCCTTTGAGCTTTTACACAACTGCACGTGGTAAGCTTGTACATGTGTAATTGTTCAGCTGTTGCCACCGGTACTCCACATTCCATCCTGCAATGTCAACAGGACAGATTCTAAAGTGCTGGGTACCTACAATATATGGAGTGCAAATCTAGTATGGTATCACAACTGGTTTACAAGATGCACGGGGCTGTCTGGGTACATTGCAAGCCTACCTGTCCTTAATTTAAATGTTTAGAGAGCAGGAATTCCCTTATCCGCTCTCTAAACATTTACATTGCTAAGTGTTGGGAGAGAGCTCAGCATGTGTGTATCTAGGCTGCACAGAAGTCTCTTCTGGGAGGGTGTGTAAAGCTTCAGAGAGACAGGAGCCAAGCAATATAAATGCAGTTGTGTCTGGCTGTCTTACTGTAGTTGTAGAGTAAGACAGGATAAGTTACAGAAAATATAATGGCAATCAGATTTTTTTTAAATTAGAGTGTTCCATAAAAACAGGGTTTAATCAGTGGTTGAAAGATAATTGTATATTTATGCAGGACCTGAGTGTTTCACAGCTTAAAGGCAATTGCACAGCAGCTCTTGGTTTGATATTTGAGGGAAGTGGTGGCAGAAAGAATTTGAGCACAGTAACGTATTGGGAAAGATGGAACTCAAGACAATTTAGGTGCAAATTTTGGAGGAGAAACAACAGTGCCAAACAATTACAGTGGATTACTCAAGAGCTTGAAAATCAGTGACTTGATGTGCCTAAATAAATTCAAGAATTTGACTGTCTTAAATGTAAAGGTGAACCTACACTGCAACTACAGTAATAGCCAGGCACAACTGCATTTATATTGCTTGGCTCCGGTCTCTCTGAAGCTTTACCCACCCTCCCAGAAGAGACATCTCTGTAAGCCTAGATACACACATGCAGAGTTCTCTCCCAAAAGTTAGAAATATAAATGTTTAGAGAGCGGGTACGGGAATTCCTGCTCTCTAAACATTTAAATTGAGGGCAGGTAGGCTTGCAATGTACCCAGACAGCCCCGTGCATCTTGTAAAGCAGTTTGTGATACCATACTAGCTTTACACTCCATGTGGTGTCAAGCCAAAGCAATGTAAGGCTACCATCTCCAAGGACTCTCACTACGCTAGGCCCTGGAGTCAGGTCAGGTCAGGTCCTGATTCTGGATTTACACTGCCAGGTTAGAGATAGCGAGGAGGAGGATCGCTTTGTACCAACACTGAACTTACAGCCTAAATGCATCCTAATAAGTTTAAATCCATAAGAAGATACAAGCTGAAAGGAAGCATACATAAATTCATGGAGAAAAAGATTAATGGTGCCTTAATGCTGCACAAAGTCATTTGCAAGCAGATGGTCTTTGAGCGTGCAGTGGTTGCAGAAACCAGAGTTATACGCAGCATTTTTTTGAAATCCCAGAACCTGAGCATTCCATTGACATGTGATGTGTGAGGATAACCAACCAACTATATGGGGAGGGGGGGGGGAGGATATTGTAGCCATAATGTCATCACGTCATGACACAGCATGTGCAACAGACATTCTTCTGTGCAACCACACGCAGGGAAACTGGAGTTATACTGCAGCCTGCAACTTGGAGTTTGGGTTTGAAACCCTGCACTATATGGATTGAACCGATTCCAGAGTTTAATGATAAATACCTCTACTGATATAGAAGATGGTGAGTTATAGGAAAATCAGTCATTCAAAAGTTGTTTACTGCATGAAAATGCAATGTTACCTAATTCAATATTATCAGTATTATAATACCTGATAGTTATATAACTATCAGTTCTGATGAAGAATATGGCATTTTGTCGCAATGATTTTGAACCCTGATTGCTTCCATCTATTATTATGTGGAGTTCTGTGCTGTTATAGCAAAAATTAGATTCAGACTCTGCAAAAGCATTCTTAAAAATATGTTGAACTAGGCACGAGTTTTCCACCTTCAATCTGGAGTCTAAATATTTGCAATGTAGCAGCACAGCTAATATATTGGGAGCCTGGGGCTACGGTGAATTTCTGTCTCCTTACACAAGGTAGGTGAAAGGCATCTGTATTCTGGACTCAGACCCATGTTAGTTGAGTGCACTAAACAGAATGAGACATCGACTGTAATTGAGAGGACTGCTACATCCAGTTATAGGTTTGGTTCTCATTTTCAAAGAATGAGACCCAGACTTCAATAGGTCATTTTTGAGTAAGGCAGAAAAGAGTGAAGCCCTTAACCTCCTCTGAACATTTTCAATGAGGTTTGTCAAACTCACAGCCGTAACACCTTAAAAACAAAACTACAAAAATATTTCACTGGAGTACCACATTGCCATGGTAACTTTCAAAATTTGTATGCAGGCTGATATTCTGGAAGTGTTGAATACTACAAAGGAAACATATTGATCAGTCAGATTTCTATATTCAAGGTATTCTCTACACAAAATCAGAAATGAGAGACTGGTTAGTATTTTTTATTGTTACAGACAAAGCATCACCATAAATTCTCAACATTCACAAGATTGTGAAACTAAACCTTCATAAAAACGATAAGGAAATGGAGTAGGTAGTACAGACATGAGGAGGAAGGTTACGGAAATATTGCAAGCTGATGTGGGATTAAAAATTTACTAAGCAGTCAGTGGTGTCAATATGATACTGTATTAACAGCGCTAACAAAATAAATTATGACCTGGGTATAAAATGAGATTTTTTTATCTTTGGAAGGGGCATATTAATATCAGGTTGCAGCAAAGTAAAGGGCTTTAACTAAGAAATGCTCCAAGACATTAATCAGGAACCATTATTACAAGAAATGGAGTAAAATTATATAGAGATACATAGGAACTATCTTATTTGACACAAATCTGTTCCAGAAATACATATTTCTTATAGTTCCCACTTAATAGAGAAGCCATATAAAACTCTTCCTTTAGAACCCCATTTGTAACCTGTGTTTTGTACGGTTTCCAGAGACAGGGCTGACAGTATATTTTTAAATACCTTCAGAATTAAAATAATGCTACATTTAAAGCAGCTCTCATCAGCTCTTTTCTAGAGAGCTGTTCTTGCTGTACGTGCTCTGCAATTCCTTGGGGGTTGTGCTTTTCTTCCCCCAAGCTAACACATTATGACTAATGTGAGTTCCAACCTGGAGGATGAAGAAGTGGAGAACTAAAAAGAAGAAGCTTTACTGACGTGCAGCGAATGGAAAACCAATATTAAGCCATCTCTCTTTCCAATGCTAATTTACTAAATCTCAGCTGCAGCCAGATTCATTTAAGAAAATAGCTTCAGATTGGAGCCTAAGAAGGGAGAATCGAAAAACACCATTCAGCCCATTTAACTTGTCCTGTTGCTTTGCTCCACGCAGAGCCTGACTGGAGAGATCTTTTACCTCCTTCCTGCCTTGATTCCCAGCCTGCATCTCTCTACTCCCTGCAGAATCAAGATTCTGTCCAATTGCTTTAGGAACTTCAACTGGGTCTGCAGTCACAGCACTAGGTGGCAGTCTGTCCTATAATTTAACATGAAGAGTAATATGGTTACTTATGCCTTCTATGCAGTTATGTCCTCTGGTTTTCTTTCTCAGTGCACTCTAGAGAGGTCTTCCAAATCCACCCCAATGCTGCCCTGTATGATTTTAAAGTCTCACATCGTGTTTCATATTGCACATCTACCTCATCAATTTTTCTGTTGCGAGATTATATAAATCAGTTCAAGAGTTAAATCTTTTGTTCTCATTCATTGTGACTGGTGTACATGGGTTCAAGAGGTAACTCAGTATCAGGAGAAAGGAGATTGAGCGATATGTTAAGGAGGCAGGTAAAATGGGTTTAAGTTTACAGAGCGATGAGTTGAGCATACTTGGCTATATAGCCTGTCCTGTTCCTTAAAATTCTTTTCAGCTATCTTGTATCTCACTGATAACGTATAAAGTTGGTGCTATGTGTAATGCTCTTAATTAAATCATTTCCAGATTCTTTTCATACAATGTATTAATTGCAGTCTCACCAGAGTTTTGTTGAGCACCAGTACTAACACACACTAACAGTCTAATGGTCGCTTAATGGCAGCTTCAGTCACATGGCAGCAATTGATTGCTCAGTTAAGGTGATATCTTTGCTCTGCTCACAATCCTCACTCCAAGGTTCAATAGTTCATAACTTGTACATTGGTTAGGCGGAGCACCTAAGCAAAGGATATGCATTGAAATATACATTTATAGAAAATAAACTCAATGTCCATTATGATACATACTGTAGTGTATGTACTTTGCAGAAGGAACTATATTCTGCAGCCCCTGTATACTGCAGTACCAGTAGTGACCACCCCTGTATATAAGCCTGTGTAGTAACTTTTGCATAGTTAGTTCCAGTTTGACTCCACTCAGTAAAGACCTGTTATAACCAACTCCTGCAGTCCGTGTCTTAATTACACACGGACATAATACTGGCGACGAGGATGGGATCCGAACTTACCTACAGTCTGCACCACCTCATGGGGATCCATCCCTGAAGCGAAGTTGTCAGAGGTCGAGGCCAGAAGGAAGAAAGACAAAAATAAATAAATAAAACAATCAGAAGAAACAGGCGTCGACCATGGGCAACTGCCTCTGATTCATTGGAGTGAAAGATTTGCAGGAGAGGCTGTCGAGAGCGGGGCTTGGTTATCCTGTCGATGGTGTTCCAGCTAATCGGGCTGGTGGCAGGTAGTACACTGATCCTTTCTGGGCTGCGGCGGGCTAGAGCTCGATCGGGTGGCTTTTCAACGGGGCCGAGCAGCGTTGTCGGGAAGAGGAGAGAGAGAAAGATGGGACACATTGCACGAGTTTGCAGGTCTGGGAAGAAGACTAACGACAACAAAAAGGCTACTAAGGAACAGTACAGGAAAGTACAAAAGGTGACGGACAGTAGTTCCAAAGACCAGATGAGCGATAGTGAATCCGGGAACAAGAGACTAAGCTGTCTCAAACTTCACAACGTAATCGCAAAAGAGGATCACCGAACCATTTGGGTCACCCTCACGATAGCAGGGTCCCAAGTCAAAATGGAATTGGGTACAGGATCAGCCCTGACCGTCATGAATCGACGAGACTACGAGCGGCGTTAGCAGCAGCACGGGGGGAAGTGTGCGAAGACCGTAGGGCATCGCCATCAAGGCATAAAATGCTAGCAACAGCGCTAGCAGCAACGGAGAAGACGGAAAGCGCGGGAGGCGCCATTTTGTTAAATCGGGGAAGAAGGCAAAGCGCTGGAGGCGCCATCTTAGATTTCCAAGATGCCGAAGACTGGCAATATCACTGCCTTCGATAATGCAATAGAAGACTGGACCACATATGTGGAAAGAGTCAAAGTATATTGCGAGGCAAACGAAGTAGCCGATGAGAAAAAGGCATCGGTACTACTAAACTTAATGGGCGCAAGAACGTACAGCCTATTGCGGAACCTGATTACTCCAGCCAAACCGATGGCGAAGAGTTTTAACGAAATTGTTGATATCCTACAGGAACACCTAAATCCTACACCGCTGCTGATAGCAGAAAGATTTAAATTCCACAGGAGAAATCAGCATAAAGATGAGAGCAATGCTGATTACCTTACGGAACTACGCAAGCTATCAAAGCGCTGCCAGTTCGGAGCAGGACTGGCAGATACCCTACGGGACAAATTTGTCTGTGGACTCCTGAGTGAAGGAACCCAGAAGAGGTTACTCTCAGAGAAAGAGCTGACGCTAGATAAGGCTTTCAGCGTGGCAGTATTGTACGAAGCAGCAGCAAGGGGAGCTGCGGAAATACAGCAAAAGCCACAGGAATACGGCACCCACGAAATGACCCGACACTCTCCTGGGTCTATGATTTAACGGTGAAGGGATGGCCAGCACATGGCGAACCACTGTTGCCAGCATTCTCGCCGAGAAGAGAACAGCTGTCAGTGTGCAGAGAAACCTTGATGTGTGGATCCAGAGTAGTAATTCCACCCAAATTGAAGGATAGAGTGCTCAATGAGCTTCATGAGGGTCATCTGGGAGGGGTAAAAATGAAGAACTTAGCCAGAGCGTTTGTGTGGTGGCCGGGAATCGATAGAGAAATCGAAGAGATGACCAAGAGCTGTACAGGATGCCAGAAGGTCCAAAATGCCCCACCACAAGCCCCTCTACATCCATGGGAGTGGCCCTCATCTCCATGGCAAAGGGTGCACATTGATTTTGCTGGTCCATTTATGGACTCGATGTTTTTAATTGCGGTGGATGCACATTCAAAGTGGCCAGAGGTAATAAAAATGTCCTCAACCACCACAGAAAAAACTATCACAGTCTTACGAACCATATTCACCAGAAATGGGCTGTCTGAACAGATTTGCTCCGACAATGGACCACAGTTTGTGTCTGAAGAGTTCCGGAGGTTCTTAAAGAACAATGGTGTTAAGCATTACACATCCGCCCCATATCATCCAGCCACCAATGGATTGGCTGAGAGGTTCGTTCAAACATTCAAGAAGGCTATCAAGGCAATGTGTAATGAAGACATACCCCTACAACACAAGGTGGATAACTTCTTGTTTGCCTACCGGAATGCGACACATGCGGTTACCAACCAAACTCCAGCCATGATGTTCTTCAATCGAAGACTACGATGCCGCTTGGATTTGGTTAAGCCAAACATCAGAAGAGATGTGGAGAACAGGCAGTTTCAGAATATGAATGAAAGGCCGACCAGGAGTTTTAAGATAGGTCAACCAGTTTTGGCCCGGGACTACCGCACAGAGAAATGGCAGCCAGGAACGATCTATACACGGCAAGGACCTCTAATGTATACCGTGGACGTTGGAGAGAGCATTGTAAGACACCATGCTGACCAGATTCTAGAGTCACTGGAAAATGTCAATTCCACACCATGATCCGATACACCTGGTGATGAAACTGAAGTACCAATTGCATCTACCTCAGAATTGGGAATATTGGAAGCAGACGAACCCAACAACGACGTTGATTCCGAATCAACTATGCCAGAAGAACCTGATACCCCAAAGAGGCGTTATCCAGACAGAATCAGGAAGCCTCCTCAAAGACTGAACTTATAATTGCTTAACTTCAGCTAATGTATCTAGCAACTGTAATTGTAAATATGTTATTTAATTATTAATTGAATGTTATGTACTGTTTAGCTAAAAGGGGAGGAATTGTAGTGTATGTACTTTGCAGAAGGAACTATATTCTGCAGCCCCTGTATACTGCAGTACCAGCAGTCACCACCCCTGTATATAAGCCTGTGTAGTAACTTTTGCATAGTTAGTTCCAGTTTGTCTCCACTCAGTAAAGACCTGTTATAACCAACTCCTGCAGTTCGTGTCTCAATTACACACGGACATTGTATTGATTTCTTTGTGGGTTCAATGACGAGACATTTATGAAAGAAAATGACTTTTAATCTAAAGCTTGTTCAACTCTTTTATACAGCTTTTACAGGAGACACGATGCTTGAGATGCATTTAGAACGAAACTGAAACTAAACTGACTGCCTTGCTTCTCTCAGTCACATGCCCTCTGCTGGTCAGGCACAAGCAATCAATACATGCATACATGCTATTAAGGCATCATAATCGAACAGGCAAATACCATCTCTATTTGCTGATATCATTACATCTCCTTTTCTTAAAACAAAAGTATTTTACTTTTAACTAACAACATGTTTTCTTTGTATTAATCTGCATTTTAACTGTAACACTTAATGAACTTACATTATCATTATCATGATCAAGGTTTTTTAACCTTGCTTTGTGTGTTCACATGAAATATGTCAATACACTAGAACTTGAAGAAAGAATAAGATAACATTACTTCCTTCTATAACAATAGTCCTTAAATTTGCTCAATGAGTCTCTCAGGAGGCTTCACGCGTCTTGAGGATTTTCTGATTGATTGTCCTTGAATCTGAGTTGTTGCCTCAGATGATTGGTTCTCAGCTGTGTGATCAGGTTGTTCAACAGTATCAGTCTCTTGACCTGCTGTGGCTGGTCCCATGAGAAGATCTCGACGATTTCTTCTCAGAACAGCACCCTCATCTGTCTGAATGGTGTATGATCTTGGTTGAACTTCACTGAGGACAGTTCCCTTCTGAGTCCATGTGTTTGTTTTGTCTTTCAACCTTACTTGGTCACCAGTGTGGAGTTCAGGTAGGTTTTGTGTTCCTCTGTCATAGTAGTACTTTTGCTTTTCTTTCTGTTGTTCTTTGAACTTCCTCACTTTCTCCCCCTCTTTTGTTTTCAGGAGGTTCTCCGAGATGGGTAGGTTTGACCTTAGCCGACGTCCCATCAGGAGTTGGGCTGGTGACATACCACACTCGAGCGGCGTTGTGCGGTATACAAGCATGCTCTGGTAGAAGTCAGTTTCACTGTCTTTTGCCTTGTACATCAGTCTTTTCACTGTCTGGACCGATTTTTCCACTAGACCATTGGACTGTGGAAAGTGAGGACTTGACGTTGTGTGGACAAAGTCCCACTCTTTGGCAAAGTGTCGGAAACTTGCATTGTAAAACTGGGGTCCATTGTCTCTGAAGACCTCGCTTGCCACGCCATGTCTGGAGAATATGGCTTTCATACATGTTATCACAGCATCTGCAGCGGTGGTGTACAGTCTACAAACCTCTGGATACAGGGAGTAATAGTCTGTGACTACAAGATAGTCCTTCCCTTGACATACGAATAGGTCAGCGCCTACCTTCTGGTAAGGTCTGTCTGGCGCTGGGTGTGGCTTTAGTGGTTCTACCGGATTGCTTGCTCGATATTTCAGGCATATTGTGCAGTTTGACACCTCATTTGTCACATCTTGGTTGATTCGTGGCCAGTACATCACCTCTCGTGCTCTTTTCTTACACTTTTCGATTCCCAGATGTCCTCCATGGATCTTTTTTAACATCTCTTTTCTCAGACTCTTTGGGATAACTATTTTACTTCCTTTGTAGATGATGTCTTTGACCACTGATAGTTCCGCCCTGCAGTTCCAGTACTCTGCCATGTCAGGTGAGCAGTCTTGCTTCATGTTGGGCCATCCATCCAAGATGCTTTTTCTCAGTCGTCTCATTGTTTCATCTTTGTTTGTCTCAGTCTTTATGAGCTCCATTTTTGCATCTGCTATGGGCAGTGCACTTGTGATCATGTCCACGTAGGCGTTCACTTTTTCATCCATTGTGGTGTTTGCGGGCTCACTTGGGTCTACAGCTCTGGACAACGTGTCTGCTGTATACATCAGCTTACCCGGTGTGTACGCAACATTCAGTGTAAAGCGTTGCAGCCTGATCATCATTCTTTGTATTCTAAGCGGACAGCTATTTTGTGGCTTTTGGAACAATGCAATCAAGGGCTTATGGTCAGTCTCTACACTGATTGCTTGTCCTGCCACAAACTGGTGAAATCTTTCACAGGCGTATGTGATGCTGAGCAGCTCCTTTTCTATTTGAGCATATCGCGTCTCCGCGTCTGTCATTGAGCGCGATGCATATGCAATAGGTTGCCAGTAGTCATATTGTTGCAGAAGAACGGCACCGAGCCCACTCTGTGATGCATCTGATGATATCTTGATGGGTCTCGCTGGGTCATAAAACCTCAGAACTGGTTCCTCTGTGAGCAGTTTCTTTAGATCGCTCCATGACTTCTCATGCTCATGATTCCATTCCCATTCTATGTTCTTTTCAGTTAGTCTTCTCAGTGGCGCCATCTTTTCTGAGAGGTTGGATATGAATTTCCCCATGTAGTTGATCATTCCATTAAACCTCTGCACATCCTTTTTGCATTGTGGCTTTGGCATATTCTCAATGGCGGGCACCTTTCTGGGATCTGGTCTGATGCCCTCACTGCTAAGGATATCTCCCACGAATGTCAGTTCTGTCACCCCGAGCTGGCATTTCTCTCTATTCAGCTTCAGATTTGTTTTCCTTGTTGCTTCCAGCACTTTTTTCAGTCTCTCGTCATGCTCAATTCTCGTGGTTCCCCATACTATGATGTCATCCATTGATGTATCAACTCCCTCCAGGTGCTCATAGATCATATGGATAGTTTTGTGATACACTTCAGGAGCTGAGGCAATGCCAAATGGTAACCTTAGGAATCTGTATCTGCCAAATGGACTGTTGAACATGCACAGTCTTGAACTTGCTTCGTCCAATTTCATCTGCCAAAATCCTGATGATGCATCTAACTTGCTGAAATACTTTGCATTTGCAAACTGTGCCATGATTTCCTCACGTGTAGGAAGCTTGAAGTGCTCTCTCTTTATTGCTCTGTTTAGATCTCTTGGATCCAGGCAAATTCTGAGCTTTCCATTTTTGTCCACTACGACGAGGGAACTCACCCACTCAGTTGGCTGATCTATCTTCCGAATCACGTTCAGGCTTTCCATCCTGTCCAACTCTGCCTTCAGTTGCTTTTGAAGAGCAAACGGGACTTTTCTGCATGGATGTATGACCGGTGTCATACTTTTATCTACTCTGATCGTGTGTTCTCCTGGAATGCAGCCTAGACCCTTAAATAGGTCGTTGTACTCTTTCATGAGTTCATCATAGACTGTCTCTCCTTCGCTTTCCACAACGAGGACTCTCTTTACCAGGTTCAGTCTCTCACAGGCTTTTAAACCTAGTATGGCTTGCACCTCCTTTGGCACCACGATTAATGCTAACGTGTGCTCTCTGTCCTTGTGTGTCACTTTGACAATGCATCTTCCTTTCACTGGTATTTCAGTACCTGAGTATCCTGTCACTTTCACTTTGATTCCATATATCTTTGGTCTGGTTCTAATTTTCTTAAAATCAGTCTCTGATATCACATTAACTTGTGCTCCAGTATCCAATTTAAATGGAATGTATATGTCATTCACTTTTAGTGTCAACATCCAGTCTCTTTCTTCTTTTTTGTTTTCAGACACAACATCTACATAGAACTCCTCTATGTCGCTTTCATCTACTGCATGGACCTTGCTTTGTTGCATTTGGTTCTTACAGCAACGGGCATAATGGTTGTTTTTGTTGCAACTATTGCATGTTTTACCATATGCTGGACACTTTCTTGGTGGATGCTGTGTACCGCATCGACTACATGACTTTCGATTGTCCCTTTCATTTTCGTTCGCTGGCCACGCCTCTTTTTTCACATTGGCGCTCTTTTTGTTAAACGGTTTATGTCCGTTCATTCTCACTGCATCCACTTTGCAGCTATTGTCACTGAACAGCTCCTTTGCCTGCAACTTCACAGTCTCTGTAGCCCTACACAGTGCTATGGCTTTTCCCAGGTCTAGATCTTGCTCTCTTAGCAGTCCTTCCCTTAGACCATTATCTGGAATACCACACACCAGTCTGTCTTTTATCAGCGAGTCTGTCAGTCCCCCAAATTCACACGATTTGCTTCTGTTTCTCAGTTCAGTCACATACTGATCAATAGTCTCACCCGTTTTCTGAACACATGTGAAAAATCTGTGCCTCTCAAATGTCACATTACGTTTAGGTATGCAGTAGGCCTCAAACTGTTCCATTATTTTATCTAGCTTCATTTTGTCTCCATCAGCAGCAAATGTGAAGTTATTATACACCTCCAGCGCTTCATCACCCACGACATGTAAGAACACTGACGATTTCTTATTATCACTTTGCTCATCAGCTCCGATTGCTGATAAATACAACCCCACACGTTGTTTGAACCTTCTCCAATTTTCAGCCACATTACCTGTCAACTGAAGCATCGCCGGTGGGAGTAAACCTTCCATTTTTCACTTCGTTAGCTATTCTCTAATGGTAAGTAATGATGTTCTCTTTTGGCTTGCTAATCTGTGGAGAGCTGATTTAACTTCAGATTTTTCCTCTTCATCTCTTTCAATCACTTCTGACACCATTTATTGATTTCTTTGTGGGTTCAATGACGAGACATTTATGAAAGAAAATGACTTTTAATCTAAAGCTTGTTCAACTCTTTTATACAGCTTTTACAGGAGACACGATGCTTGAGATGCATTTAGAACGAAACTGAAACTAAACTGACTGCCTTGCTTCTCTCGGTCACATGCCCTCTGCTGGTCAGGCACAAGCAATCAATACATGCAAACATGCTATTAAGGCATCATAATTGAACAGGCAAATACCATCTCTATTTGCTGATATCATTACAGACATAATACATACTATTAATTGTTCTTACATTCTTTAAATATTTAATGTCATACTTTCAAACATAGCCTACAATGTTTTTTCCCTATGATTAGAAGATAATTTTTTTGATTCTAAAATAAGATTGCAATTTGGACTTCATCCCAGACGCATCCAGCTGATGATAGGGAAATGGCACCTGCCAGGATACTGACCCTTTCACCTCACCTCCACACACCCTGAACTGATGAGTTTCAATTGAATTCCGCCTACAATCTGTCAAGTGATTCATTCACTGGCAGAAATATCAGAACACCGCCCCCCTCACCCTCCCCACTCCTGCCCGTTGAACTTGGAAGGAAAAAGGCCTTTGGTAGAAAGCAAGAATTCTTAAGAAGGACCACACCGATAGTGAGGGAAAGTGAATTTTCAATTTTTAACGGATAGGGAAATGAATATTAATGAATAAAAAGCGTTTAAATAAAAAAAATGGTTCGGACGTGTGAGTTTTCAGCTGGATCACTGCTAGGGAAAATGCAGGTGGATTTTTGCCTTGAGGGGGAAGGTGTAGACACACATCCTGTGTGTTAATTGAGGGAGTAGTACCAGGATTCTAAGGAGGAGTCTACAGTTCCACTTGCTGGTGGGAGGCAGATATTAATAAATGCAGGATGTCAGGAGAGAAAGAAACAGCTCGATAGCTGAGCAATTAGAACATCTACTTCACAGATTCCTGTGGTAGAGGATTTGTGTCCCAAACTGTATGCTACTCATTCTTAAGTTTTGTCAGGTTGTAGGTTGCTGGTGGGTAGTTTCAGAGGAAGGCTGAAGGTAAACTGATCTATGTCAGGAGACAACAAAGTGTCTTTTTCCCTGTTGTAGTCAGGCTTAATGAAATACACATTACAATTCCACTTTAATTTAAAAAGCTCTTCACACTCAGGTACTGATAACCTGAATATTTTATGTGCAAATTTCCCTTGTTCAAATCTCCATCAAACACCCAAATTATCATGTCAAAAACTATCTTTGTTTGTAGAGAAAGCTGTAAACAGAATGCAAAGTAACATTTCTTACATAAAGTAGAGAATGAAGTGACGCTATTTGGCCCATTGATCTCTCTCATTTTAATAGACCGTGTACAATCTGAAGTATTATTTACCCAACTTAGTTTACTTGAGAAATTAATAACCACCAAATAAAATTCACAAAAGCTCTCAAATTTCTCCCCAACTCCATATATAATGGAGCAAAAACTTCAGGCAATTCACAGCACGCTACTATCAATACTATTCAACCTGGTCCAGATGCATCTCAAAGATGACAGTACCATAATTCCAGTAGCATAGAAGTAGTCATGTGTAAGGGGTTTTAGATCGCAGAGGTTTCTCTCTCTAGAGGCCTCTCTCTCTCTTGCACAGTAAAACCTTGAGTGGTTCGACTCACTCGCCCCTTAGATTCTATACTCTGGACTTTGGGGCAGGAACTACAATGTAGAGAAAACTCTTGTAGACCAAGTTTGATGAAAACGAAATGAAATTTTATTGCATATGGAAAATTAAATCAAATGCAAGCAGATAAGAGAGTACATGGGAGGGAAAAACACAAACAAATCATAACGACACAATACTAACTAAGGCAAATACAGGCATCTTATACTCTACAAAGATCATCATGAAATAAGGAAACACACGGAATATCGAGGGACAACAACTCGTGTTAATTGTACCCTTAAATCCACCCCCTTAAACCTATCTAGATCTGATTGTGAAGGGCCAGAAACATGCTCACCAATCCAACTAGGAAGTGCAAGGTTTTGAAACAATCTGCGTTTGATCCTTTCAGGCGTTCCGTCTCCACGTGGATCGTGGAGCCCCAGCAAGCTGCGCCACACCTCTCTCCTGGATGTCAGTGGGGTCGGGGATCGTCGGCTCGACCCCGGTCAGAGGAGCCTTGGGCTGGCCTTCATATAGGCTTAATTCTTCTTCCTCCTCTGGTGGTGGAGAGGAGTTTGCTGATCTTCTCCCGAAGCGACTCCTCTTCACCCACTGCCACTCGGTCGTGTGTCTCTCTCCGAGTGTGTGTCTGCCTGAGTGTGTCTCCAACTGTAACTGTCCAACTCAGACTCCTCCAATTATACTTTTTCTTCAGGAGCCTCCACTTCCCGCCCAAAATCAGGTTAGTCTTTGTTTAACTTTTGGTGGGCTGGGAGCACAGCGGGGTAGTTATTATATTTTAAAATGTTTTAAACGGCCGGTAAAGGCCCATCTCTGGTCTGGAATGACCTTCATTGTTTTTAATGTCCTGCTGATCTCGTTATCTAGTCCTGGATGCTGTTCTCATGAATATGAAATTGTCCCCTTTTGTCTGGGTCAACATTTAGATGGCCTCTGTCTCCAGGCCGATCTTGACTGGATCTGCAGCTAATCCATATGTATATGTGTGGGTCTGGTTTAGTTCTCTCAGAAACGGCTTCCAGAACTTACTGTGGGTTGAATCCAAAAAGCTGTCTGAGGTTTCGCAGGAACCATTTTAAAGTGTCCCAATAAGCCGGTCACGTGGTATGGCAGCCATTTTGTATGCCCCTTTTTCTGGGCTTCTTTTAAAACAGTCTTTAAAATCATGGCCTCTTCTGCCATTTGACCCTTATTAATACAAAGTCCAATTTTGCAAATCCTACACTCCCCCCTGATGATACTATAACTTGCTTGAAGTGTCATAATTCTGGGTGAGCAAAATTTTCTGACTTTCCACAATCAAACCATCCCCAATAATAACCTATCTATGACCCCACGACACATGCATTTCCCATTTCAGAAAAATCTAGTGTACATTGAGCATCTACAGATGGCAATACCTTGGAGTTAAAATCTAACAACTTACTTCCAGGCATGGAGGGGGTCCTTATACCCCTACATCACCTAGTGCATACACATTACCCTTTTAATAATAACACATCTAATTCAAATGCAATAAGAAAATAAAATACACACGAAAATCACAAATGCACATGGATACATATCAAAATAATAGAGGAGGGAGGGAAAGTTTTAACTTTATACAGAGCAGCAAAAACCTAAACGGGTGTCTCTTCTTCTACCCGCACATAATGCTCCCTCCATTCCCCTCTATTCTCGTACTTTTGCGAATGTTTGACCTTCTTACAGTGTACAAACAGTAAATAAACTACAATGACAACCTGGCACACTACAAGAATGTGGGAGGCTATCCTAATCCAAGAAGGGACTTTTATATTAGTGAACAGGTCCCACCATGGTGGGGTCACTATGTCCAATATGTCTGCCCCTATCTCTAAAGTCTTCTGCTCCAGTGTGTAGAAGTGTTTCTGGGAGCGGGGGAATGATATATCCAAAATGTGCAACGAAACGCTATAGATCAGTGAAATTCTCTTTCACAGTGATGTGAACAGTGGAAGGTTCAGGAATGGGGACAATTCACTCTTGGGCCACTTGAACTTCTGCCCTGGGCTTGAAACAAAAGCTGCTGTCACTAACCGGACACCAACTGTGCTGTCCATGTTGGTAGTGGGGCGCTGCAGTGGTGACACAGTATGTCCCACCTCCTATATGTGCCACCTGCCATTGCCTCCATGGTGCAATTTATAGGCTTCGCGCCAGCAGTTCTGAACCCGCACTGTGGTTTTAAATGGGCATTCAAGTGCTGGGGACACAGGATGATGTGTGCTCCCCGGCTCCGGCACCCCAAGAGGTCGGTACCCATCATTGCATGCTCCCATCGAATGACGTAAGGTGGGACCCCTGTGTAGCGAATGTGCGCACCCCCCTGAATGACTCCAATGTTCTCCACCCTGTATACTGGGCGGGTTTTGCTGTCTTTCCCATCACCAGCATTCTTACCACTATACCCATAATGGTGTGATTAGACCGTCCACAGTCCACTGGGACTGGGTAGGTCTCTGAAGCTAGCCTGAGCTGGCACGGACTCAATGTATTCTCAAAAGGGTGGAGGGCTGTGAGGTGCTTGTTGCTGATCCAGGAGGGGACTGAACCTTGCTTTAAATCCTCCAGATTACTGCAGCCCTCGCCCAGTAACCACGCCCCGTATAGCACACAAGCTTCGTTCTGCGCAGCCTGATCGGATGCGTTCCGATCCTCCCTGAGAGCATTTACCGTTCTGGCGTGTTTCTCCAGCTCAGCTATAATTTCTTTTAAGTGTAGTGTCATGGCCTGGTCCTCATGTAACTCAGAACCCACTACCTTATTCTCATCAGTCAGTATCTTTCTCAACTGTGTTTTCAAACCATTGATCTGGGTTTGCAGTGCCACATCATCCAGTGTGTTGATGATGGAAGTTCCTGTATTAAAAGCTGTGAAAATATCATTTTCTGCACCCCTTCTTTGCCTCCCTATCCTGTCCAAGACCTCATGTGGTGTGGTGTACAATTCGGCTCTGTCGACATTGGCAAAGTCAAATTCGTAAAACTGTTTAAACATGTTTGTTAACAGGACCTGGTATAATTGCTCCGTTTCCCTGGGGCACCACTCTGGCAATCGTACCTCGGTGAGGTTTAAAATCACTGAAGCCATCGCGTACTGCACCCCTTGGTACAGCATCTGACCTGTGGGTACCAATACCAATCCGTTCCCGGGTCCCTTTGTTGTGGTGGGGCACCCTTCCTTGAGGGCTTTAGCTACCGGAATCGTGGGCAGGGGCTTGCGGGGTCAGGTGATGAGCTCAGTTGCGTTTACTGGGATCTGAGAGTATGGGACTCCGCACGCCCATGTGCTGATGTCCCACCTCATTCCTTGTCCAGCATCCTGCCATTGTCTTTGGAAAATGAGATGCCTGTGGGGCAAGCGCGTTCTGAACCCCACATACAGATGTAGATCCCCTCATCTGGTTCCCACCATTTGTCCCAACAGACACTCAACCCCCCATGAGTTCCCGTAATCGTCCGATGGGTGTTGTTACCCAGTCTCTCCCACTCCACAGTGGAGTTCTTCATGGTGCTGCTCAACTTGCGCAGCCACCACCAACGATCCAAAGGTACATGTCCTTGACAGTTCAAGCAAATCTTCTTGCCCACGGTGACGTTGATCCTGGGTGCAATGAGCCGCACCCTGGGGCACATCAGAGACGTTTCTCTGTATGCGAACCCCGTCTGGCTGAAGTATTCAGTAGAGTTCGACCCCAGCCAGCCTGGCCATCTTCCTTCATGGAAGTAGACAGCAGTCTCTTCAGCGTCCCGTGGGCCGGTTCCGTCAGTCGCGATGGGGCCTTTGTTGCCAGAGCACCCATAAATCGTGGCGTCCTTGGTGCGGCCCCGATAGGCCCAGCTCCATCTGATCGTCACGAACGCGACGAGGATACCTCTCATCTTTCTCCTGGTTCCTGCAACAAATCACACAATATAGGCAGGCTCCCGAGAGATTCTGGCTTAGGTGACGGCATGATCGGGTCTTTCGACCTCGATCCCAAACTACACACACACTGGGCAGATTTAAAACTACTTAAACTCTAATCATTTTAAAATTTACACACCTTAAACTTAAACTTATGTACAGCGCCGCCCGTCCCCGGGCGGCTTGCCTAATCCCTGATTGGACTGCAGCTCGCCGCTCCCTGTGGCGGGGCTGCAGTGACCTGTGGCTTGGGTTCCCCGCAGCCTTTTGCTGTTAATCGGGGACTGCGTTTTGTCAAGGATTTCTCAAGTCGGCGTTTACTGGGAGCAGGGGACTCGGGCCAAGGTTTTACTGGCTGAGGCGTTCGAGTCGACCTGCGAAAAGGTACTTTGGGCGTGGCTCCCTTAGCGAGTGGACCTTCGGGTGGGACCTTAGCTCTCACAGCCCGTGGCTCTTCCACGACTGTGGGCTTCGACTCCCTCCCATCAGGCTCCGCCCCTTTGGGATTTGGGTCTGTGGCGGACGACTCCTCCTCACCTGTCCCTACAGGTGGAGGATCTCCGCCCCCAATTTCTACCTCCCCCACGCTCAAGTCGAGGGTGGGACCTCCGTCCTCCGACGACGACTCCTCCAGAATCGTGTCGAGGGCGGGACCTTGTTGTTCGGGCCCCTCCTCGTCCGAGTCCCAGGCCATAGGGGAAGCCTCCCCCCAGGTGGGCGGGACAGCTTCTCCTTCCAAGCAGGCTACAACACCAGCTTGTGTGGTCTGTGACTCATCGTGCGCCTCAGGCTGAGGATCTTTACCCTCAGACCTGGCTTCAGTTGCTGATGCTCTTGCACCCCGTTTAAACAGTTTGCACTGCTTCATGCGAAACCACTTGTTGCGTCGGGACACCTCCACTGTGCGAGTGGCGTAGACTGGTGGATTTTCCACTGATTCCGGTCTATCCTCCGAGACTACGGCTCTCTCGCCAGCGCATAGGGTTAGACCCAAGAATTTTACTTCTCGTCGGCCAACCCGCGCCTTCGTAGGGTTTTCCTTAACACTCTCTATCTCCTTCACACTCGTACCTGCTCCCCAGAGACAATGATTTCTCAGGTCCACGTGGATCCCGTGGGCCACCAAGAAATCAGACCCCAGGACTCCCGTTCCACCTCCCAATTCATTAGTGTACACTTCCACGTGGTGTGGAGTGGTCCTAAACGAATGGAGAGGGGAAGGGAATGTGCGCCAGCCTGTTCTTCGCCCGTGAAACCCGACAGAAGGTATGGGACCCCGGTGGACAGAGGCGAGGCGGTGGGGTTATCTGCGTGGATTACGGTGCACGATGCTCCCGTATCCAACAGATAGGTCCCTTTCACCTCCTCCACTTCCATCTCCACGAGGGGTCGTCTCCATACATCATATCGCAGCGCACACAGGTAGACGGGCTGCGCCGACTCTAGTCACTTGGGCACAGCGGTCGGGGTTTCGGGAGCGACAAGACCGGTGGTGACAGCTATTTTCCCCTGTGAGATCATCAGAGACCGCATTGTCTCTATGATTGATTCAATCGCAGCGGGATCCATAATTGCACCAGCTCCTTGTGCTGGGGCAGGAGCTACGGCTTGGGCTTGGGCTGGTGCTGGGGCGGCGATCTGGGCTTGGGCTTGGGCTGCGGGAAATCTCCCTTTATTATCCTTCCATGGATTTCTACAGTCCTTGCGCCAATGTCCATCCTTCCCACACCCGTAGCAATTGAACTTGGCTTGGACAGGGCGATTCCCCTCCTGACACCACTCCTTCTTGCTTGGGGCTGTGGGTTTTGCCTCATGCACCTTTCCCTTCTGGGGAGGTGTTTCCTGACCTCTACAATTCTTGTACGCAACATTTAGCTGACGGAGCACCGTCTCCTCTGTGACGCCGGGACCTTGGGGATCAAACCAAGATCTGGCTAGGGCTCGTATCTCTGGCAAGCTGTTGGTAACCAAGCAACGAAGCCAATGAACCCGCTGTTCATCGCTCATTGCAGCCCATTCAGGCATACCCGGACAGCTGCGTCGATACACTGGTCACAGCCTTTCTGCGAAAACCCGTGGGGGTTCTCCAGATAGCTGCACGGTCCCTTCTACACGGTCGAACGGACTACCGTCGTCCACTCCCATCACTTCTAAAACTTCCTCCCTGAGATCCGCATACCCTTTCCATCCCCTCTTACTATCCTCTGAGAGGCACTGAAGGATTGTGCAATCCAGGGAGAAAAGCAACAGTTTCACCTGTTCCTGTTCATCACAGTCATTAATGGCTGCTGTTTCCTCTATCGCCCTGAAATGAATCGAGGGATCTCCCTTTACGGTGAGTCGTGCGAGGTGGCTCACCATGGACCTTAATTGCGGGCCAGCGTAGGGCACCACGAGCTGGTTCTGGTGGGGTCCGATACCGCCATCGGCAGCGTTGGGACCGAACCTCTGGTGCCGAGCGGGACACATTGGTGCCGGTCCCGGCTTTGCTACCAGTGGTTCTTCCTCACACTCCACCTCGGCTACCTCCTCTTTCACTACCCACTCCTTTTCCGGCCAAGTCTCACTATAGCTCGGCGGTGCTGAGGGCTCGGTGGCTGGTACCACAATTACCTCAGCTGGAATCAGCTGTTTTAATTCCTTTCAAAAATCCATGTGACTAGCTTTCCGGCTGCGAGACACACCATGCCTTTTGCCTTTACCAGGGCCATTCTTAGGTCCTCTATGGTCTTTTGGCAGGGGCCGTGGTCTGTGCTCTCAAACCCGTGCTCGAGGGCTAGCTTGTAAGCCGCCTTAACCTCCACTACTCTCTCCTCCTGCGCTCTTAGCTGTTGTGCGAGGCGGGCGTTTCTCTCCCGTATCCTCGTTTCATTAATCTTTGCCTCAGTAACCTGGCACTCCAGGTACTCTATCCTAGCCTGATGTTGACTAGCTACCACTTGGCGTTCCTGATTCAGTGCGTGAAGCGCTGTGATGAGTTTTTCCCCTCCCATGGCCTTTTCCTCTATCTCTGCTGCCTGGGTTGTGATCTTGGCTGCCTGTGCTGCAACGACCCGGTCCAAGATCTGGACCTGCTTCTTGTAACACATCAGCCAGACTGCCTTCTCCACTGACTTCTTATGCTTTTTGCCCTCTGTCCACCTGATGGCTGCGTCCACCGGACGCCCATCCAGTAAGAGATCGGAAATCCACTGCTTAGTGAGATTTACCTTGCCAAAGACATAATCCGCTATCCTCTCATCCATTGCATTTCGACCATTCAAATTTGGATCTACTACATTGCAATCCTGCTGCCAGAGTCCTGCCGTGGTCGCCATTTTCTGTGAGGGGTTTTAGATCGCAGAGGTTTCTCTCTCTAGAGGCCTCTCCCTCTTGCACAGTAAAACCTTGAGTGGTTCAGCCCACTCGCCCCTTAGATTCTATACTCTGGACTTTGGGGCAGGAACTACAATGTAGAGAAAACTCTTGTAGACCAAGTTTGATGAAAACGAAATGAAATTTTATTGCATATGGAAAATTAAATCAAATGCAAGCAGATAAGAGAGTACATGGGAGGGAGAAACACAAACAAATCATAATGACACAATACTAACTAAGGCAAATACAGGCATCTTATACTCTACAAAGATCATCATGAAATAAGAAAACACACGTAATATCGAGGGACAACAGCTCATGTTAATTGTACCCTTAAATCCACCCCCTTAAACCTATCTAGATCTGATTGTGAAGGGCCAGAAACATGCTCACCAATCCAACTAGGAAGTGCAAGGTTTTGAACCAGTCTGCGTTTGATCCTTTCAGGCGTTCCGTCTCCACGTGGATCGTGGAGCCCCAGTGAGCTGCGCCACACCTCTCTCCTGAGGTGGGGGTCGGGGGCGGCTGGACACCAGCTGGCCTGGATGTCGGCGGGGTCGGGGATCGTCGGCTCGACCCCGGTCAGAGGAGCCTTGGGCTGACCTTCATATAGGCTTAATTCTTCTTCCTCCTCCGGTGGTGGAGAGGAGTTTGCTGACCTTCTCCCGAAGTGACTCCTCTTCACCCACTGCCACTCGGTCGTGTGTCTCTCTCCGAGTGTGTGTCTGCCTGAGTGTGTCTCCAACTGTAACTGTCCAACTCCGACTCCTCCAATTATACTTTTTCTTCAGGAGCCTCCACTTCCCGCCCAAAATCAGGTTAGTCTTTGTTTAACTTTTGGTGGGCTGGGAGCACAGCGGGGTAGTTATTGTAGTGTATGTACCTTTAAGAGGAACTATGTTTTTGAAGCCCCTGTGTACTGTAGTACCAGTAGTGACCACTCGGGTACATAAGCCTGTATAGCGTCTTGTGTAGTTAGTTCACCTCCAGACTTTGTTCAGTAAACACTTGTTAAATCAACTCCTGCATTCCATGTCTCCATTAACACACGGATCCAACAGTGGCGACGAGTTAAAAACGAACTTACCTGCAATTTGGCAGCACCTCAAGGAGATCGATTCCTCAGACGAAGGTCGAAGCAAGAAGAAAAAAAAAAAGAAAAAAACTGTAGTTTCACCAGCTAAACGTGCTGTTGGCAGGTAGTGCACTGATCCTTCCTGGGCTGCGGCGGGCTGGTGCTCGATTGGGTGGCTCTGCAGCGGGGCCGGGCAGCGAGTCGGAAAGCAGAAGCAAAGAGAGACAGAGGGTGGAACACTCAGGAGGCGGCCGGCGCTGCAAAGCAGGTCGGCGTTCGGACCGAGCAGAGGGAGGGGAAAGTCCCAGAGGGTCCGACGGGAACGATTTTCCAAGTAACGGAGAAACTATTTCAAATTAAAAAAAATAAAAATAAATAGAAATACCGTGAAAAGCTGCAGGTCGCAACGGGAACCGCGGAGAACAGCGTTGGCAGCAGCGGGAAAGCGCAGGAGGCGCCATCTTGACTCGGCGGGGAAGAAGGAAAAGCGCGGGAGGTGCCATTTTTGATTTTCAGGATGCCGAAGACTGGCAATATTACTGCTTTCGATAGTGATATAGAGGATTGGACCACATATGTGGAAAGAGTGGAGGTATATTGCAAGGTGAATGAAGTAGCGGATGATAAAAAGGCATCGGTACTTCTAAATCTGATGGGCGCAAGGACATACGGGCTGTTACGAAACTTGATCACTCCAGCCAAACCGATGGACAAGAATTTTAAGGAGATTGTTGATACCCTACAGGAGCACTTAAACCCAACACCGCTGCTGATAGCGGAACGATTCAAATTCTTCAGGAGGAATCAGCACAAGAATGAAAGTAATGCTGATTACCTCACTGAATTACGAAAGCTGTCAAAGCACTGCCAATTCGGGGCAGGACTGGCAGATTCTCTACGAGACAAATTCGTCTGCGGTCTCCTAAGCGAAGGAACACAGAAAAGACTACTTTCTGAGAAAGATTTGACACTGGACAAGGCTTTCAGTGTGGCTGTATCATATGAAGCAGCAGCAAGAGGAGCTGCAGAGATACAGCAAAAGCCACAGGACTTCGGCACCCATGAAATGACATGGGGTTTCGAGAGATGTTATCGCTGCGGCAGATCCACCCATGACCAGAAGGACTGCTGGTTCAAGGACAAAGCATGCAGGCAATGCGGAAAGATGGGACACATTGCACGTGTATGCAGATCTGGAAAAAAATCCGCTGACAGTAAAAAGGTCAATAAGGAAAAGTACAGAAAGGTACAAATGATGACGGACAGTATCTCCGAAGACCAGAAGAGCGATAGCGACTCCGGAAACAAGAGACTAAGCTGTCTCAAATTACATAATGTAATTGCCAAAGAAGATTACCAGACCATTTGGGTTACCCTCACGATAGCGGGGTTCCCAGTCAAAATGGAACTAGATACAGGATCAGCTCTGACCATCATAAGTCGACGGGATTACGAGAGGCTATTTCCGCATATACCTTTGAAAGACACATCCATTATCTTGAAGACATATACGGGGCAGAAAGTATACCCCAGAGGGAAAATAAGGGTGCCTGTTGTATACAATGGCAAGGAAATACAGAAGTTGTATTTATACGTTCTGCAAGATGGTGGTCCACTGTTGTTGGGACGTGAATGGATCAGAAAGATACGTTTAGACTGGCACTCCATTCAGGCACTGACGGTGACCAGTAAGAAAAAAAATGATGATGATGTCATACCTGGACGATTAAAAGAAATCTTGGCTAACGCCAAAGAAGTGTTTCAACAGGAACTAGGAACCCTGAAAGGCGCCACCACCTCAATAAAAGTGGAAGATGCGGCAATTCCCAAGTTTTTTAAGGCAAGGCCGGTGCCATATGCAATTCGTCCAGCCGTCGAGGCAGAGCTGGAGAATTTGGAAAAAGCAGGCGTGTTATCCAAGGTAGATTGGAGCGAGTGGGCAACACCCATCATCCCGGTCATGAAGAAAACGTTGAATAATGATAAATCTGAAGAACAGAGAAAAATTCGCATCTGTGGGGACTTCAAGGTGACTGTAAACCCGGTTCTTCACATGGTACAGTATCCTCTTCCGAGGATAGAAGATATTTTCTCCTCACTATCCGGAGGGAAACGTTTCACCAAAATTGACTTAGCACAGGCATATCGACAGATGGAGGTTGAGGAGGCCTCTAAAAAGTATCTCACGATAAACACACACAAAGGCCTGTACCAGTACAATCGACTGGTTTTCGGAGTAGCATCAGCTCCGGCTATCTGGCAAAGAGTTATGGAGCAAGTCCTGCAAGGGATTCCGGGGACTCAATGCTACCTAGACGACATCCTTGTAACAGGAGAAAACGACAACGAGCACCTTGCCAACTTGGAGCAGGTGCTCACGAGGCTGAGAGAACGGGGCCTACGAGCAAATCGCCCCAAGTGCGAATTTTTCCAGAAACAAATATCATATTGTGGCCATGTCATTAACGAAGAAGGGTTGCATAAGTCACCTGAAAAAATTGAAGCGGTCGTAAAAGCCCCCGCGCCTGAAAATGTCTCACAATTAAGGTGGTTCCTGGGATTAATAAATTACTATCATAAATTTTTACCGAACTTGTCAACGGTTCTGCACCCTCTTAACGCACTGCTACAAACGGGAGTAATTTGGAAATGGAGCGAAGACTGTAAACGTGCCTTCCATAAATGCAAAGGCTTGATCACGTCCAGGGAAGTGTTGGCTCATTACAACCCATCACTGCCAATCAGACTGGCGTGCGATGCATCCCCTTATGGCGTGGGAGCGGTATTATCGCATGGATTCCCTGATGGCTCAGAGCGGCCGATAGCTTTTGCGTCACGCTCATTGAACTCAGCTGAGTGTAACTATGCCCAGATCGACAGGGAGGCACTCAGCCTGGTGTGGGGGGTGAAGAAATTCAACCATTACCTACACGGACAAAAATTTACCTCGTTGACTGACCATCAACCCCTCGTCTCCATATTCAACCCTAAAAAGGGCGTTCCCATTATGACAGCGCAAAGGCTACAGAGGTGGTCCCTTTTCCTAGGGGCACACCAATATGACATAGAATACAAAGGAACAAAACAGCATGGGAATGCTGACGGGTTATCGTGCCTACCATTGCCAACGGTAGAAGAGGCGCCTACAGTGGACCCAGTGGAGATGTTCCACTCGACCATAGTGGAATGTCTACCGGTGACAAATTCTACCATTGAAAAGGAAACGAGAAATGACCCAACTCTCTCACGAGTCTACGATTTAACGGTGAAGGGATGGCCAGCACATGGCGAACCACTGTTGCCAGCATTCTCGCAAAGAAGAGAACAGCTGTCAGTGTGCCGAGGAACCTTGATGTGTGGATCCAGCGTGGTGATTCCACCCAAACTCCAGGATAAAGTGCTAAAGGAGCTTCACGAGGGGCATCTGGGTGGAGTGAAAATGAAGAACTTAGCCAGAGCGTTTGTGTGGTGGCCAGGTATTGATGGAGACATCGAAGAAATGACCAAGAGCTGTCTAGGATGCCAGAAGGTCCAAAACGCCCCACCACAAGCCCCTCTACATCCATGGGAGTGGCCCTCATCTCCATGGCAAAGGGTACATATCGACTTTGCTGGTCCATTTATGGACTCAATGTTCTTAATCGCGGTGGATGCACACTCCAAGTGGCCGGAGGTAATAAAGATGTCCTCCACCACCACGGAAAAAACCATCACAGTATTAAGGACCATATTCACCAGGAATGGGCTGCCTGAACAGATCTGTTCCGATAATGGACTGCAATTTGTATCCGAAGAATTCAGGAAGTTCTTAAAAAACAATGGGGTTAAGCACTACACGTCCGCCCCATACCATCCCGCCACCAATGGATTGGCTGAAAGGTTTGTCCAGACCTTCAAGAAGGCCATAAAGGCCATGGGTAATGAAGACATAAATCTACAACATAAGGTAGATAACTTCTTGTTTGCGTACAGGAATGCAACACATGTGGTTACAAACCAAACCCCCGCCATGATGTTTTTCAATAGAAGACTAAGTTGCCGACTGGATTTGGTCAAGCCAAACGTCAGAAGGGACGTAGAGAACCGGCAATTTCAAAGCATGAATGAAAGGCCAACTAGAACCTTCCAGATAGGTCAACCAGTTTTGGCCCGGGACTACCGTACCTAGAAATGGCAGCCTGGAACTATTTGCACACGACTAGGACTGCTGATGTATACCGTGGACATTGGAGAAAGCATAATAAGGCGCCATGCTGACCAGATCATAGAGTCATCCGAAAAAGGACAACCTACACCACAACTCTGTACGCCTAGTGATGAAGCAGAGATACCCATAGTATCTACCTCCGATCCGGTGATACTGGAACCAGATGAACCAGACACTGGCATTGAAGCCGAATTGACCTTGCCAAAAGAACCTACTACACCACCGAAACCTACTACACCACCGAGGCATTATCCGGACCGAGTCAGGAAGCCTCCAGAGAGACTGAATTTGTAATTGATTAACTTCAGCAAATGTGTAGATTATTGTTCTTGTAAAAATGTTATTTAATGATTACTTAAAATGTTATGTACTATTTATCTAAAAGGGGAGGAATTGTAGTGTATGTACCTTTAAGAGGAACTATGTATTTGAAGCCCCTGTGTACTGTAGTACCAGTAGTGACCACTCGGGTATATAAGCCTGTATAGCGTCTTGTGTAGTTAGTTCACCTCCAGACTTTGTTCCGTAAACACTTGTTAAATCAACTCCTGCATTCCGTGTCTCCATTAACACATGGATCCAACAGTTATTATATTTTAAAATGTTTTAAACGGCCGGTAAAGGCCCATCTCTGGTCTGGAATGACCTTCATTGTTTTTAATGTCCTGCTGATCTCGTTATCTAGTCCTGGATGCTGTTCTCATGAATATGAAATTGTCCCCTTTTGTCTGGGTCAACATTTAGATGGCCTCTGTCTCCAGGCCGATCTTGACTGGATCTGCATCTAATCCATATGTATATGTGTGGGTCTGGTTTAGTTCTCTCAGAAACGGCTTCCAGAACTTACTGTGGGTTGAATCCAAAAAGCTGTCTGAGGTTTCGCAGGAACCATTTTAAAGTGTCCCAATAAGCCGGTCACGTGGTATGGCAGCCATTTTGTATGCCCCTTTTTCTGGGCTTCTTTTAAAACAGTCTTTAAAATCATGGCCTCTTCTGCCATTTGACCCTTATTAATACAAAGTCCAATTTTGCGAATCCTACACATGTTCCACAGAGAGATGATCATTTTCGATACTTAAGTTTAGTACCAGAATTATTCTCATCTCTTCTTTGAGCCCTCGCTAAATCATATTTTTTTTAAAGTCAGTGTGCCAAAAATGCACACAATGGGCCAAATTTTGCAGTAGCAGGGCATCTAACTGTGTCTGCCATTTGTTAGACTTGCCCTTGCATGTTTAAAGTTAAAAAAAAAAAATTTGCTTGGCGAGTTGCTGAAAGTGCGAGCTGATAATGTCGCGGTGATGAAAACAGGGCATCTGGGACCCGAGTGAACAGGGCAAGCAACTGTGTATCCCCTTAACCAATCAGATTGAAGGATTGTGAAATAAACAGCGGAAGGACTGAGAAGGAAGTGTGAGTTAGAGTGGGTGAATTCAATGTCAAATCAGGTACAGAAAGAGAAATAAAGGGAAAGAAAGATTGGATTGAGAGAGAGAGATAGAAAAGTAAAAATTTTTAATTTAAAATTTTATGTTTTTAAAATCTCCAACAATTGAAAACTGAAGGAGACTTCCTACTTGTAATAGTTAATTTTCAGTGCCAGAGAGGTTGATTGACAGTAATTAATACTTATCACATCGTTAAAAGGCTACTTAGACTTGACTTAACTTTCTGTGACGGGTTTAGATCATATCTACCATGCAAATACAGCAACTTCACGCCATGAAATGCATTTCAAAGGTGAGCCAGACAGGGAGATGCTGTTTTCGCAAAGCTAATGCGGAGCGGCGTAACTCGGACAGCAACCTTTGGATAATCGCATTTAACTGCGAATCTGCCCCTCGCCTGAAGTTGCTGTACCATTTGCGCATAAGTAACAGCGAGTGCCTTAGCATCACTGTGATTTGACAGCAAAATCTGGTCCATCCTTACCAAGGAGTTAGACTGGTAACAACTTCACGCCAACAAACCTTGGAATGATATTCACATCCAGACTCTCTTACATTTGGCAATAGACACCCATTTGATGGTGCAAAAAAACACAAAATACGTAGTGTGTAGATATCCACACTGCCATTCCACAACATTATTGGCTTGATTTGACATTTCAAAAAATCCCTTTGTCTCTTTCGTCCATGAAAACTTGTAAGAAATCTTTGAGCAAAATCTCTCCTATATAGTGCAACATGCACGATAAAGACAAGATTACGTTTTTCAATCACTCATTTCCGAATCCCTTCATTGGCCAATTGTACATATATTAAAATCTTATTACAGTAGCACTACAAGCTTTGTTCGTTTTTAATGACCAGAAGAATGAGATTGGTTTCATCCATACACCCTGCTTGATTCAGGAAATGCTGTCAAGATATGAAGTGTCGGTGGTCGTCCAAGCAGCAAGACAGCAGTGTTGAGTACAAAAAGCCGAACTGAACTTTTATTGTAATGCACTATACCCTGTCGGATGGCTTGAAGTTTAGTGCAAATCTACCATGACAGTGTTCTGATGTTTCAGACAGTGGTACCTGCCATGGGCTTGTGCAGCTCACTGAGTTTCTATTACAATACAGACTATAACCAATCACCACATGAAGATCAGGCCATAGCCTGCAATCAGAACTGTCTCCATCTATGGGGGATATATAACTCAAAGCCAAGTAGCTTGAATTCAAATTAAACCACTTCTCTCTGAACAGGAACAGCTTTGAACAACCTGTTCTGTCTATGGTGAACATAATTTCATTGCACTAAATTGTCAATATTCTAATTAACAGTCTCAGACCAGTGACAACTTGAGCAAAAAAAGGGAGTGTGCTGCGGTAGAATGTGTTTTTGTGGTTGTCGTGGAAAAGCAGAGAATTATTCCCTATATGTAACTTGTGTTATAACACCTGACCAGGCAAGTGCAAACATAAGGTGCATAAAAACACGTTCATATGTTCCATGTAAAATGTTATAATCAGACACAACCCAGCTGTGGAAACTGAGGCAGCACTTAGCCTTATGGTCAATTCTGGGTTACTGTTCGAATGCAAAATACAAAGAATCCTAAACAAGCTGAACAAGTAGCATCAGTCAGTTTTTAAGATGATTTGTCAATCGCCTGTGGCCTTGCACACAGTGCTTCAAGACCAAGTGTAGTCATCGGACGAAGCAGGGTAAGAGTGTGGCAGATATTGGGACCATGGCATGCTGAAGTAATTCAGTGCCCATTTTAAAATTACATATTCTACCTTTACTTTTCAATAACACTTTGCTTTTATACTTTCTATAGTTAAATAGCAAAACTTAAGGCAATTTGGCAAGCAGAGAAGTAGAGCTGGTTGGAGCACAAGAGTTTCTCTGTCGTGTAGGCTGCAGTCCTGGGAGATGCAAAACTGAGATGCTACATTGCCACCATGGTGGGAGGGTGACATTACAGTGACACAAATTTACAAAGGACGTATCAATTATAACTGTGGACGTAGGAATCAACAAAGTTGACAGGAATATGACAAAATTGTGACAAGAAGTACGGTTTAATATACAGGAAGTACACGTAGATGCAAAATTTTTAATATAAGAACATAAGAATTAGGAGCAGGACTAGGCCATTCGGCTCCTTGAGCCTGCTCTGCCATTCAATAAGATCCACTTTCCCGGCTGATCCCCATATCCCTTGATTCCCCATGAGTTCAAAAATCTATCACTCTCAGCTTTGAATATACTCAACAACAGAGTATCTACAGCCCTCTGGGGTAGAGAATTCCAACGATTCACAACCCTCAGTGAAGAAATTTCTCCTTATCTCAGTCCTAAATGGCTGACCCTTTATCCTGAGACTATATATTATAAGTGGTGCAGCCATATTGACCTCTTCACATTTATGATACAGTTGTGGACAGAAGCTCTTCTGCTTCTGCTCCTCATTCCCCAGCAAAAAGACGCTGTTTTTCCTTGCACTTCCTTCACAATTCTAGTTAGTGATTTTCGGTATAGGAAGCACTTGTGAAAACTACATTAATAAATACAGCCATCATTGTCCACAGCTGTCAAAAGATCGAGAAGAGCCTGGGGTAAAAAGGAAACTGTGCTTTCTCCTAATAATAGCTTCATACATTGGGGAGGGGGGAGAGGGGAATCTTTGATGTAGTGCTCTTGTTTCTGATCTCTCCTCCCCCACGCCATCATTTACTTGTTCACTTGGGAAAAAAAGACTGACATAATTGCAGCATTGATGAGCATCAATTATGTCAACTTCCCCACATGTCCAGCAAGATGTTCAAGCTGTGAGCGAAGTCACTTTGATGTAGTCATTATTGAAAATAGTCTTGGCGGCTTTAAAGACGACATATTTACCCAAAGTAGCTGTCAAGATGACTCAGGGCCTTAAAAAGTCTTGCAGCAATTTGCAGCACTGGCCCCACAGGCAGAAAAACAGATCAAATGACATTAGCATGGGGTATTACTATTTTTAAAAATTCCAACAATCGTTAAAACCGTCAAAGCAGATATACATAATAATAATGATAAATGAATCAGTGAAAATACTGTTTTATACAGGATTATCAATAGTGTGACAGGAAAAGTGAATTAAAGCAGTGGCAGTGCGAGGCTCCGATTCAAAAACAACATCAAAGAGTGACATCACAGGAGAGCAGGTAGGTGATTGGTTGGTGAGTAGTACAACTCTCTAAGTTAGGGAAGGGGGTTAAATTAAGAGCTGAGAAACTGTAATTTGCTAGTACTTATTAGATTAATAAATAATCAAACAATAAACCTAAAATATCGATTGAATAAAATCTTTAACTAATTAATTAATAAATAAAACAATGTTAGAGATGGCAGGGCAGGTGGTGTGTTGTAGCTGCAGCATGTGGGAATTTGTGGAGAGCATCGCGATCCCAAGCAACCACATCTGCAGTAAGTGTCTGCAACTCGAGGAACTTCGGCTCAGAATTGTTGAGCTGGAGTACGAGCTGAAGAGATAGTGGATGCATTGGTTTCCCATGATTCTAGAATGGTCCCAGTGGATTGGAAGGTCGCAAATGTAACACCATTATTCAAGAAAGGAGGGAGAGATAAAACAGGGAATTACAGGCCAGTTAGCCTGACATCAGTCGTCAAGAAAATGCTGGAATCCATTGTTAAGGAAGTGGTGTCAGGGCACTTAGAAAATCATAACATGATTAGGCAGAGTCAACATGGTTTTATGAAAGGGAAATCGTGTTTGACAAATTTATTAAGAGTTTTTTGAGGATGTAACTAGCAGGGTAGATAAATGGGAACCAGTGGATGCAGTGTATTTGGATTTCCAAAAGGCATTCGATAAGGTGCCATAACAAGATTAGGGCTCATGGGGTTGGGGTAATATAGTAGCATGGGTAGAGGATTGGTTAACGGACAGAAAACAGAGTAGTGATAAACGGATCTTTTTCAGGTTGGCAGGCTGTAACTAGTGGGGTGCCGCAAGGATCAGTGTTGGGCCTCAGCTATTTACAATCTATATTAATGACCGAGTGTAATGTACCCAAGTTTGCTGATGATACAAAGCTAGGTGGGACAGTAAGCTGTGAGGAGAACACACAGAGTCTGCAAAGGGATATAGATAGACTAAGTGAGTGGGCAGTAAGGTGGCAGATGGAGTATAATGTAGGGAAATGTGAGGTTATTCACTTTGGTAGGAAGAATAGAAAAAGAGTATTTTTTAAATGGTGAGAAACTTTCAAATGTTGGTGTTCAGAGAGATTTGGGTGTCCTTGTGCAAGAAACACAGAAAGCTAGCATGCAGGTACAGCAAGCAATAAGGAAGGCAAATGGCATGTTGGCCTTTATTGCAAGGGGGTTGGAGTATAAGAGTAAGGAAGTCTTGCTACAGTTGTACAGGGCCTTGGTGAGACCACACCTGGAGTACTGTGCACAGTTTTGGTCAACTTATCTAAGGAAGGATATAATTGCCTTGGAGGCGGTGCAACGAAGGTTCACTAGATTGATTCCTGGGATGAGAGATTGTGTAGAATGGGCCTATACTCTCTGGAGTTTAGAAGAATGAGAGGTGATCTCATTGAAATATACAAGATTCTGAAGGGGATTGACAGGGTAGATGCTGAGAGGTTGATTCCTCTGGCTGGGGTGTCTAGAACTAGGGGGCATAGTCTCAGGATAAGGGCCATTTAAGACTGAGATGAGGAGGAATTTCTTTACTGAGAGGGTTGTGAATCTTTGGAATTCTCTTCCCCAGAGGGCTGTGAATGCTGAGTCTTTGAGTATATTCAAGGCTGAGATAGATAGATTTTTGGACTCTAGGGGAATCAAGGATATGGAGATTGGGCGGGAAACTGGAGTTGAGGTCGATGATCAGCCATGATCTTGTTGAATGGCGGAGCAGGCTCGAGGGGCTGAATGGCCTACTCCTGCTCTTATGTTCTTATGGGAAACTAAGTTTGACACTTACAGGGAATTAATGCTTTATGAAAGATGTTTAATTTATATATATCTATATATCTATATATATAAAGCGGCTCTTCTGTCTGTCTGTCTGTCTGTCTGTCCGCCTGGTCTCGATGCGTTTGGAAGTTACAGAGCGTACCGACGCGCGCGTCGCCTCAAAAGAAAGCTTGCGATTCCGGACCGGTTATAGGCCTATTTACGTTGCGGCCGGACAAAAATCCCGCCCGCGGTATCCCAAAAACATTCAGCGTTCCGCTCTCATTAGCGACCGTCTGACGTCGAGGTCTTCCTACAGTTGAGTGTCGAGTGACTCGACCATTGACCAATCCTACGCTTCGGTGACCTGACCGGTCGACCAATCGGTGCGTGTGTGGGCGGGCCTTATCCTTCTGAACCGAGGTGAGTGGCCGCCATCTTGATTTTTCACGATTTTTCCCCCCACACTTTCTGTGTGTTAGGGAACTAAGGTAAATATTTGAATTATGTGTTAGGGAATTAATTAACAATTTATTTCAGTTTTATATTGTGTTTAGCAACCCCCCTCCCTCCTCCTCCTCACTCTCGTGCAGGGGGGACTCGGTGCTGGTCTCCAGGCCCGCTGCAGGCAGGCCTGAAGCTCCAAAAATTTCTCTATCTCTCTTCCCTCTCTCTCTCTCCTTCTCCTCTTCCCTCTCTGTCTCTCTCTACTTCCCCCTCTCAGGTTTGACGGTGTCGGGGCCCGAAGTGAGCCGCTCTAACGGCCGCCAGCCCGCGGAGTTTCCCTGCCTACTCCTTGCTCTAACGGCTGCCAGCCCGCGGGGTTTCCCTGCCTACTCCCCGCGGGCCGCCCGCCCGCGAGAGCCCGCTCTGGCTT
>NC_140999.1:127934146-128001477 GCF_052327205.1 Somniosus microcephalus | reverse complement strand
GGGGAGGAAGAGAGAGTGGGGGAGAGAGAGAGAGAGAGAGGGGTGGGGGGGAGGAGAGGAGGGTTGGGGGAGGGAGGAGTGAGGGTGGGGGAGGAGAGAGAGGGTGGGAGGAGTGGGAGGAGAGCGGGGAGAGGTGGGGGAGGGAGGAGAGAGAGGGAGGGGAGGAGAGAGGGAGAGGGTGGGGGGAGGAGAGAGAGAGAGGGTGGGGGAGGAGAGACAGAGGGTGGGGGAGGAGAGAGCGGGTGGGGGGAGGAGAGAGAGGGTGGGGAGGAGTGAGAGAGAGAGGGTGGGGGAGGAGAGAGAGGAGGGTGGGGAGAGAGAGAGAGGGTGGGGGAGGGAGAGAGAGGGTGGGGAGAGAGAGGGGTGGGAGGAGGAGAGAGGAGGGTGGGGAGGAGAGAGGGGTGGGGGAGGAGAGAGAGAGGGTGGGAGAGGAGGAAGAGGGGGAGGGAGAGGAAGAGAGAGGGTGGGGGAGGAGAGAGGCGTGGGGGAGGAGAGAGAGGGGAGGGGAGGAGAGAGAGAGGGTGGGGGAGGGAGAGAGGGGGTGGGGAGAGGAGGAGAGAGGGTGGGGGAGGGGAGAGAGGGTGGGGGGAGGAGAGAGGGTGGGGATCGTGGAGGGTGGGGGGAGGGGAGAGAGGTGGGGGGAGCGAGAGGGGTGGGGGAGCGAGGAGAGGTGGGGGGAGGGAGCGAGAGGGTGGAAGGGCGAGGAGGGTGGGGGAAGGGAGGACGGGGGAGAGGGAGCGAGGGAGGGACAGGAGAGGGGTTGAGGAGAGAGGTGAGAGAGAGTAAAGCAGGGAGAGACGTGGGAGGGAGGAGAGAGCGTGAGCGGAGGAGAGCGTGAGGAGGGAGAGTAAAGCAGGAGGACGGGGAGGAGAGAGAGGGTGAGGGAGGGAAAGAGTGAAGGGGTGGGACAGGGAGGGAAAGGAGTGAAGGGGTGGGAGAGCTTACCTTCTTCCTTCGCAGGGGGTCCATCGGGCACCTTCCCCCCCCCCCGTTCGCGCTCTCTCTCTTTCCCCCCCGTCGCCGCTCTCTTCCCCCCCGTCGTGCTCTCTCTCTTCCCCCCGTCGCCGTGCTCTCTCTTCCCCCCCGTCGCGCTCTCTCTCTTCCCCCCGTCGCGCTCTCTCTCTTCCCCCCGTCGCGCTCTCTCTCTTCCCCCCGTGCGCGCGCTCTCTCTTCCCCCCCGTCGCGCGCGCTCTCTTCCCCCCCGTCGCGCTCTCTCTCTTCCCCCCCGTCGCGCTCTCTCTCTTCCCCCCGTCGCGCTCTCTCTTCCCCCCGTCGCGCTCTCTCTCTTCCCCCGTCGCGCTCTCTCTTCCCCCCGTCGCGCTCTCTCTTCCCCCCCGTCGCGCTCTCTCTTCCCCCCCGTCGCGCTCTCTCTCTTCCCCCCGTCGCGCTCTCTCTCTCTTCCCCCGTCGCGCTCATCTCTCTTCCCCCGTCGCGCTCTCTTCTTCCCCCCGTCACGCTCTCTTCCCCGTCGCGCTCTCTCTTCCCCCGTCGCGCTCTCTCTTCCCCCGTCGCGCTCTCTCTCTCCCCGTCGCGCTCTCTCTTCCCCCCGTCGCGCTCTCTCTCATCCCGTCGCGCTCTCTCTTCCCCGTCGCGCCTCTCTCTTCCCCCCGTCGCGCTCTCTCTTCCCCCCGTCGCGCTTCTCTCTTCCCCCGTCGCGCTCTCTCTTCCCCCCCGTCGCGCTCTCTCTCTCCCCCCCGTCGCGCTCTCTCTCTTCCCCCCCGTCGCGCTCTCTCTCTTCCCCCCGTCGCGCTCTCTCTCTTCCCCCCGTCGCGCTCTCTTCCCCCCCGTCGCTCTCTCTCTTCCCCCCCGTCGCGCTCTCTCTTCCCCCCCGTCGCGCTCTCTCTTCCCCCGTCGCGCTCTCTCTCTTCCCCCCGTCGCGCTCTCTCTCTTCCCCCCCGTCGCGCTCTCTCTCTTCCCCCCCGTCGCGCTCTCTCTTCCCCCAGTCGCTCTCTCCCCCCAGTCGCTCTCTCGCTTCCCCCCCCAGTCGTTCTCTCTCTTCCCCCCCCAGTCGCTCCCTCTCTCTCTTCCAACAACATGCCCTCAAAAAAGCCTCTGCACCGCCCCCCCCACTCGCTCTCTCTCTCTCTTCCCCCCCCCACTCGCTCTCTCTTCCAACAACATGCCCTCGAAAAAGTCTCTCTCCCCCGTCTCTCCCTCTCTCTTTCTCTCCCCCACCTCTCTCTCTCCCCCAGTCTCCCTCTCTCTCTCCCTCAGTCGCTCTGTCTCTCCCCCCTCAGTCTCTCTCTCTATCTCCCCAGTCTCTCCCTCTCTCTCCACATCTCTCTCTCTCACCCATCAGTCGCTCTCTCTCTCCCCCTCAGTCGCTCTCTCTCTCTATCTCCCCATTCTCTCTCCCCAGTCTCTCTCTCACACTCCCAGTCTCTCTCTCACACTCCCAGTCTCTCTCTCTCACACTCCCAATCTCTCCCTCTCACTCCCAATCTCTCTCTCTCTCCCCATTCTCTCTCTCTCCCCAGTCTCTCTCTCTCACACTCCCAATCTCTCTCTCTCTATCTCCCCATTCTCTCTCTCACTCCCAATCTCTCTCTCTCTCTCTTATCTCCCCATTCTCTCTCTCTCCCCAGTCTCTCTCTCTCACACTCCCAATCTCTCTCTCTCTCACACTCCCAATCTCTCTCTCTCTCACACTCCCAATCTCTCTCTCTCTCACTCCCAATCTCTCTCTCTCACACTCCCAATCTCTCTCTCTCACACTCCCAATCTCTCTCTCTCTCACTCCCAATCTCTCTCTCTCTCACTCCCAATCTCTCTCTCTCTCACACTCCCAATCTCTCTCTCTCACACTCCCAATCTCTCCAATTCCAATTCAAATGCTTTATTGGCATGAAAGTTTACAGAGAACCATATTGCCAAAGCTTACATAGCAAAAAGGTAGTTTTCCAATATTCTGTAGGTGTCAATCGATTTGACATTTGTTGGGTACATACAATATTACTTTTAAACAATATTAATTTTAAACAGTCTTTCTACTTCATTTGGTACGTTCAATATTAATTTTAAACAGTCTTAATTTTAAACAGTCCTCAGGTTGTGACATGTTGTTACATATTTGGCCCCAAGGTATGGTCTGTCTCCTTCTCCCAGGACTAATCTCAATTTTGACAGGTCATCCAATTCCTTGAAATCTGGGGTTGTTTGGCTTAGCTTGTTGAATAATATGTTTCTTGATGTGTTGAATTTTTCGCATTTTAGGAGGAAATGCATTTCTGTTTCAACCTCGCCGGCCAGACATTGATCGCATATTCTATTCTCTCTAGGCTGCCAGGATTTCTTGTATCTGCCTTTTTCAATTTCCAGTTGGTGGTCGCTTAGTCTGTACCTGGTGAGGGTCTGTCTCTGTTTTGTGTCTCTGATGGTCGTGAGGTAGTCTGCCAGTTTATATTCTCTTTTTAGGGCCCGGTAACATTCTAATCTGCTTTGGCTTTCGGTTATTTTGTTCCAATGTTCCAGGTAGGTTTCTTTGCATTGTTTAATGATTTGGTTCACTCGGATTGGTGTTTGGACGGCTGTGTTGGTCTGGGGCTGGTCAGGGTCCGGCTGAGTACTTAGTTTCAGTAGCAGCTGACTCAGGGGACTCTTTTCTGGGTTTAGCTCTTGGGTCTGAAAGGCTTTGAAATGAAGGGTGTCTGGGGAGCTAGATTTGAGGTGATTTAGGAAGTTTAGTGCTCGTTTTTGGATGTTTATTATCAGTGGGTATCTGCCTAGTTCGGCTCTGCATGCATTTGTTGGCGTTTTTCTTTGGGTGCGAAGGATGCTTCGGCAGAATTCTGCATGTAGGGCTTCTATTGTGTGTTTTTCCCATTTAGTGTAGCTTTGGTGATTTAGCGGGCCCCATACTTCACTACCGTACAGTGCAATGGGCAGGATTATGCTGTCAAATATTTTGAGCCAGATTTTGATTGGGATTTGGATGTTGTAGAATTTTCTTTTTATTGCATATAGGGCTCTCTCACACTCCCAATCTCTCTCTCTCTCTCACACTCCCAATCTCTCTCTCTCACACTCCCAATCTCTCTCTCTCACACTCCCAATCTCTCTCTCTCTCACACTCCCAATCTCTCTCTCTCTCACACATTCCCAGTCTCTCTCTCTCTCACTCCCAATCTCTCTCTCTCACACTCCCAGTCTCTCTCTCTCTCACTCCCAATCTCTCTCTCACTCCCAATCTCTCTCACACTCCCAATCTCTCTCTCTCTCACACACCCAATCTCTCTCTCTCTCACACACCCAATCTCTCTCCTTCCCCTCTCTGTCTCTCTCCCCTTCCCTCTCTTTATCCTTCCCTCTCTCCTTCCCTCTCTCTCTCCTTCCATCTCTCTCTTTCCTTCCATCTCCCTCTCTCTCCTTCCCCCTCTCTCTCTCTCTCCTTCCCCCCCTCTCTCTCTCTCCTTCCCTCTCTCTCTCTCTCCTTCCCTCTCTCTCATTCCCTCTCTCTCTCTCTCTCCTTCCCTCTCTCTCTTCCCCCCAGTCGCTCCCTCTCTCTCTTCCAACAACAACATGCCCTCGAGAAAGCCTCGGCACCGTCGGGCTCCCCCAGCTAATATATATATATATATAGGGTCTCAAACCTTCTGAAAATATGTGGCAGCAAGGAGACTAAGATGATACAAATAACTGTGCTCCCCATTAAATATACAAATAAACACCTCCATGTGCAGTGTTGGAGAGATAGCCAAAGCACAAATTGATAGTGGATTATATCTAAAGTTTGAATGACATTCTGTAAAAGTGATCAACAGTAAATTCACAAAATAAGTAAGGAATTATAATCAGAAAGGTATTAGTTTTTTCCCCCCTTTCCTATACTTTCAGATCAGTGAGCTGGGTTGGAGATTTACCATTGATGTCTAAGGTTTCTAAAATGCTAAATTAGCTCACATTTGGGCAGCCTTATATGATCCAGTCCAAACTGTATTAACAATTACCCAGGCTGAAACCAATCACAACTGGAATGCAGTAAAACAATATTACTTGCCTGGCATCCTAAATGAAGTCAGAGGGCAGTGTCCTAGGCCCAACCATCTTCAGCTACTTCATCAATGACTTTCCCTCCATTATAAGGTCAGAAGTGGGGATGTTCGCTGATGACTGCAGTGTTCAGTGCCATTCACAACTCCTCAGATAATGAAGCAGTCCATGCCCGCATGCAACAAGACCTGGATGACATTCAGACTTGGGCTGATAAGTGGCAGGTAACATTCGCGCCACACTAGTGCCAGGCAATGACTATCTCCAACAAGTGAGCATCTAACCACCGTCCCTTGACATTCAATGGCATTACCATCGCCAAATCCCCCACCATTAACATCCTGGGGGTCACTATTGACCAGAAACTTAACTGGATCAGCCATATAAATACTGTGGCTACAAGAGCAGGTCAGAGGCTGGGTATTCCGTGGCAAGTGTCTCACCTCCTGACTCCCTAAAGCCTTTCCACCATCTACAAGGCACAAGTCAGGAGTGTGATGGAATACGCTCCACTTGCCTGGATGAGTGCAGCTCCAACAACACTCAAGAAGCTCGACACCATCCAGGACAAAGCAGCCCGCTTGACTGGCACTCCATTGTAAGGGTTTTTCTCCGATACGGGTCCCCCGTTATAAATCCTGACGTCCAAGAACTGTGTGTGTAAGAACAAAATACACACGGCACAGTGTTTTGGCTCAATCTTTGATTCGTTCGTTTATTGAACACATACAATTACTTCCTCAGTATAAATCCCTACGATTTATATTGGACTAACAAACCCAAAATACAAACCCCTATGCAAGGGTCATTTGCATCGACACAATATGACACAGTTAAACCCGTCTGCGATTTGACTGTTACATATAAAGTTACCCAGGCTCAATCACAAAAACCCTTATTGTGATCTGACTGAAACTTACAACTTACTCAGACTCAATCACAAAAGCCCCCTCTATGATTTGACTGAAACATACAATCACCACTCCTGATCGTCTGTCTCCTGGAGTTGATTGGAGGCCCGAATCTTTCTGCTCCCTGTTCTTCCGTTGGCTTCCCACCCCACTCTCTTCGAAGCAACTCTTCCTTTAAACCAAAACTAACTTGCAGTATCGTGAAACACGTATCCTGGCCCCCTCCTGAGCATACGATGGCCGTTTCAAAATGTGCGAATGTCTCTAGCAGAGAACTCTTGGTTAATTGTCCCTCGTATTGTCCATTGATTAGAGATACCTTTCTGACAATGCAACCTTCCCAAGGTGACTGCATATGCTAGTTGTTGGTCTCTTTTTGCATTCGCATTCAAATGGTTCAAGGCCCGACCCATTGTCTAGGCCTGCACTGATACTAGTTATACTGGGGCCATGGTCTTCTTTAACAATGTAACCACTTAAGGTAAATGAATATGCGAATGTTCTTGTTCAGAAGCATTCATATTTTAGCTTGTCTGTGATCATTGATATCCTGTCTCTTGATGGTTCATAGTTTTGGCTGCAATGTTTGCCCATCTCTTTTCGCATGCTGTCCAGTTCTGGGTTTATATATTTCATAGTCCAATTTTTTTTACTGTTGGGTGGGGGGGGGGAGGGGAGGAATGGATCCTACACCATCCACCACCTTAAACATTCACTCCCTCCACCAGTGGCGTATCTTGGCTGCAGTGTGTACCATCTACAAGATGCACTGCAGTAACTCTCCAAGGCTTCTTCGGCAGCACCTCCCAAACCCACGACCTCTACCACCTAGAAGGACAAGGGCACCAGGCACATGGGAACACCACCACCTCCAAGTCACACACCATCCTGACTTTGAAGTAGATCGCCGTTCCTTCATCTTCGCTGGGTCAAAATCCTGGAACTCCCTCCCTAACAACACTGTGTGAGCACCTTCACCACACGGACTGCAGCAGTTCAAGGTGGCGGCTCATCACCACCTTCTCAAGGGCAACTAGGGATGGGCAATAAATGCTGGTCTTGCTAGCGACGCCCACATCCCATGAACAAATAAAAATGTCACCGAACACGTTTAAAAATCGATTATAATGCAGCTAATAAGATTGAAAATGGAAAAATCCAATAGGTATTTGGTTCTTAAGTGTATCACAATATCTCAGTCTTAGCTAGATATTTGGTTACTGGCCGTATTATATTCAATGTCCAAGACTGCACTGTGGTGTAGCCTGGTTAACTTTGCAGCTCATATTCAATGTGATATGGACAAATGCAGCATTCAGCTATTTCTCTGGAATAGGAACATAAAACATACATCTTCCTTTCAGTTGCTGTAGCCTTGCCTTTCTTGGGGATGCTCATCCTCTCCTCTGGAAGTTCCCTTGGTGAGTTATCATCTGTGGTCATTATCCTCCTCCTTCAATGGTCTTCTTGTCCTAAATAACCTTGCACATATTTTACTTCTCTGTATATTACACTGTTACTTTATTTTAACTAATAACTGTGACACACTTTACAAGTTTTAATTATGATCAATTAACCATGTCATCTCTGCTTTTTTACAGCACTATCTCAAAAATTATTAGCAACTTCGGTTTGACTTTGTCCTTTCAAGAATGCTTCCCTTGGAATCTCTCTGCTTTTTCTTCTTTCAACTAGAAGTGGGGAAAATTATAGCTCTATATCTTTAATTCTATTAAAAAAATCTTAGTAGCAAATCAAGAGGATCAACTTTTGTCATTCAACTCGACAGGGTTTGTGTCAGAAGTTGATCGTCAGATGTGAATTAGTTTGATGAAGGTCTGATGTTACACTTATTTTTTCTAGTTCTACTTCACAACCAGGATACGGAGGTTGTGACCTCATGACTCCAAGGCTCTTCCTGCTCATTTGTCTTTGTCATAGGACATAGTACAAACTTTGCTAATTCTAAGTTGCTTGGTTCCCTACACTGACATCGTGTCCAGACCCAGGCTCTATCTCCATTGACATTCCCGTAACACTGGATGTGTAGGTACTTTGTTTTACAGAATATCTATATTGTGCTTTAGAACGGCCAGCTATCCTACAATTCGATTTGTACAGTTTATATTTCAAATTTTCCTCAAAACACAATAATTTGTCTGTAATCTTTTGTAAACTGTCTCAGCACATTAAAACGCAAGAAACTGATGGCTGGAGTTTTAAATACCTTTATTTGTAGAAATGCAGGTCAGCAAACTTTTTTTTTAATGAAGTTCGACAATTGTCAATATTGTGTTCTACCTGCAACCATAACTGCTATGAAATGTATTTCAGAACTTATCACAATTAGAACTGTGTTCCCCCATGAAATCCACCTACCCAAACTTACTGCAAGTGAAGCATAAAACAGATCAAGAATGGTTGGTTTAGTCGGCAGTCAATGTAGAGACCTGCATTAGTTCAGCAAGGGAATAAACAGTTCCTTACAACACAAAACTGAATAACTGTGCTGTGTTTCCTATTGCAGACAAGCTTCTTTTTTTTCTGCAGCTCAGTTCAATAGTTGAAGGAGCGATGCCAACTTCCACCTTGCTGTTGGTGCCCGGTATTCGTTGTTTGTGCTGTTCGCAATTCAGCAACTGAACTTTACCAATCACTACAAACGTTACTGACGGTAGAGGTAAAGGGAAAAGCTGTGAATGATGGAACTTCAAAATCAAAAATAGAAGATTTAGGAATTACCTCTGAGGTTAGTCAGCATCTGGAAAGAGAAAAAAAAAGGTGAATGGTTTGGGTGAAGATCCTCCACCACAAGTTTTCTCCTTTCAGATGCTGGCGGATCTGTTACACATTTCCATTTTTTTTGCTTTTATTTCCGTGTAATGAAGTGTAAGAAGTCATGTCAAACCTAGGGGTAAAAAGTACACACACCTCAAAATTTCTTATGGGAGGGATAAAAGAAGAAAAAAATTCAGCTATAAAAGGACATTTGGTACAAGGATACAAAGCAACATTTATATTCACACATTAATATGCACTTCACTGAAGCAGAAAGCGGAACTGCAGCTTTCACAATGTGGTTCATCTTTACATGTATTAGAGGTGGAAAGTTTATAACAAGTGGATTTACATCAGAGCAAATGCATTTTTCTTAAGATACAATGCAAGCCAGACACACATTTCTTCAACTAGTACACTGGGAATCTGTATGCTTTGTGAGTAAAATGTCAATTACTTTGTTTCTACAGCTTACATATGACTTGTTAAGCATTATGCAACATTGTGTAAAGCTGAGAGAAAATGAATTTGGTTTTGACAAAGGCAAATCATTAAAACAGATCATGGCTCAGATTTTTTTTAAATCTTAAAGGAAAGTAATTGTAAAGATTACCACTGTAAGAGTGGCGATTTTTAGTCAATCAAATGTGATGCTGCTCCATCAGTATTGCTGTTCTTGTTGTGAAGAGGCACATTCCTCAAGTATGTTATACAGTAGATTAAAATCAAGTCCACTGTAAGTGTTCCCAGTCCCCTGACGATTAGAGGAATGTGTAAGACCACCTCAAACTGTAAGCTTGCCACTGTATTTCTCGAAACTCCTCGAGCATTTACAGACCCGAACGATATTCTTAGAAATTTTCAAGCAGGCCCAGGATTCTTTTCTGCTCACTTTCTTTAAACTCGTCATTCTTCCCATCACCAATGTTTTCAGCGTACTCTGTAAAACAGGTTTTAACAGAATGAAGGAGACAGAGAGAACTGTTTCAGATTAAATACCGTGATCATTCCATGACTTAAATGTGGGAAAGGAGGCACTTTCTCTGCAAATCATATACCTTTAACGCAAGAGATGAATGAGGGATACTCTATCTTTAGTCTAATGTGCAAAATCACAAAGTGCTGTAATGAAGAAAAGCATTCTGTACACCACTATTCAAATAGGGATATATTTTCCTGTATGTGCGCTTAATATGCTGATACTAAATTTTCTATGCCCGTAAATGTAAGTATCAAACTCTTAAAAGAAAATAAACAAGTTAATGCTGATGTTAAAAAAAAGCAGACTCAAGGACTTAGCACAAACCATTAAGTGGTTCTTGTTGAGTCTGAGTGTTCCAGATATGTTTACTATAAATCACTGGACACAGACAACAAGAATAACTAAAACAGGTCTTTACTAATCGAAGGTCAGGGCTGAACTGCTTAGCAAATTACTACACAGAGTTTATATACCGGTGTGGTCACCACCGGTACTACAATATACAGTAGCCAAGAGAAAGTAGTCCATCTCTTAAGGTAGTCTCTTAAGGTGGTACAGGTTACATACACAACAATTCCTCCCTTTTTAGCTTAACAGTATACATCCCAATTTAAACATAACATGGATAACATATATACAACTTCATGCAAATCTGTTCAAAGATTCAGTCTCTGAGGAGGCGGATAACATATATACAACTTCATGCAAATCTGTTCAAAGATTCAGTCTCTGAGGAGGCCTCCTGATCCGAGATGGATAACGCCTTTCAGGGGTCTCCGGTTCTCGTTGCTGGGGTGACTCATCTAGTTGATCTCTTATGGATTGGACATCATCAGATACATTGGCGTCTGAGGTAGATGCTTCAGGTTCACTAACTTCTTCCACTGGTGTCTGTCGTAGTCATGGGTTCGACCCTTGTTCTCGATTCTACAAGTTGGTCAGCATGACGTTTTCACCAATATCTACCGTGTACATCAGGGGTCCTTGTCTGGCACGAATTTTTCCAGATTGCCATTTCTCATTCTTATAGTCCCGGGCTAACACTGGTTGTCCTATTTCGAAACTCCGAGTGGTCTTGTTATTTATATGCTGGAACTGTTTGTTTTCTACTTCCCTCCGCACATTTGGTTTTAACAAGTCCAACCTGGACCACAACCTCTTGTTATAGAACATCATGGCAGGGCTTTGATTTGTCACTGCATGAGTGGCGTTTCGATATGCCATTAGGAAATTGTTCACCTTGTGTTGTAGTGGAATCTGGTCTTCGCTCATGGCCTTTATTGCCTTTTTGAACTTGAACGTTTGTACAAATCTCTCGGCCAACCCATTTGTAGCCGGATGATATGGGGCAGAGGTATAATGTTTCACCCCATTCTTCTTCATGAATTTCTGGAATTCATCTGACACGAACTGCGGTCTGTTGTCTGAACATATTTGTTCTGGCAATCCATTTCTTGCGAATATCGTTCTTAGCACTGCGATCGTCTTTTCCGAGGTAGTGGTCGCCATCTTAATCACTTCTGGCCATTTAGAATGTGCGTCTACCGCAATTAAAAACATGGAGTCCATGAATGGACCTGTGAAGTCAATATGTACACGTTGCCATGGGGTTGAAGGCCATTCCCATGGGTGCAGCGGTGCAATTGGAGGTGCATTTTGAACTTTTTGGCACCCTGAGCAGCTTTTAGTCAGATCCTCTATTTGTTGGTCGATGCCTGGCCACCACACATAAGCCCTAGCAAGGCTTTTCATCTTGACTCCCCCCAGATGACCTTCATGCAGTTCCTTTAGAACTCTCTCCCTTAATTTAGGAGGAATAATCACCCGTGTTCCATACATCAATGTTCCTTGACAGACGGACAGCTGTTCTCGTCTGGCTGAGAATGCCGGTAACAGTGGTTCACCATGAACTGGCCATCCTTTCACTGTCAATTCGTAGACCCGAGACAGTGTCGGGTCATTCCTGGTTTCTCTTTCAATACTTGCATTGGTGACTGGTAAACATTCGATGATGGTCGAGTGAAATAACTCAACAGGGTCAACTGTCGGTGCCTCTTCCGCTGTAGGTAGTGGCAGGCGCGACAGCCCATCAGCATTACCATGTTGCTTTGTACCTTTGAATTCGATCTGATATTGATGTGCCCCTAGGAAAAGGGACCATCTCTGGAGCCTCTGCGCTGTCATCACCGAAACACCCTTCTTAGGGTTAAAAATGGAAACCAACGGCTGGTGGTCTGTCAGCAGCGTAAACTTTTGCCCTTGCAGGTAATGATTAAATTTTCCTACTCCCCACACAAGGCTGAGAGCCTCCCTATCTATCTGAGCATAGTTGCGCTCAGCGGAGGTCAATAATCTGGATGTGAATGCGACTGGTCTTTCCAAGCCATTTGGCAACTTATGTGAGAGCACTGCCCCAATACCATATGGAGAAGCATCACAAGCTAACCGAATAGGCAGCGTTGGGTTAAAGTGAGCCAACACTTCCTTAGAGGTGATCAATGCCTTGCCTTTGTGAAAGGCCCGCTTACAGTCCTCGCTCCACTTCCATGGCACTCCCTTCTGCAAAAGAGCGTTCAGCGGGTGTAGCACCGTGGATAAATTTGGCAGAAACTTATGGTAATAGTTAATCAACCCCAGGAACGACCTCAACTGGGATACATTCTCCGGAGCGGGAGCCTTCACAACAGCTTCGATCTTGTCAGGTGACTTGTGAAGCCCCTCCTGGTCAATGACGTGACCACAGTACGATATTTGCTTCTGAAAGAACTCACATTTCTGGTGATTAACTCGAAGTCCATATTCTTTCAATCTGTTGAGCACCTGTTCCAAATTTGCAAGGTGTTCCTCATCATCATTTCCTGTAATCAGAATGTCGTCCAGGTAACATTGTGTGCCTGGAATTCCCTGTAATACCTGCTCCATGGCCCTTTGCCAAATCGCTGGAGCCGATGCCACTCCAAAAACCAGTCTATTATACCGATATAAGCCCTTATGCGTGTTGAGCGTGAGATACTGGCGTGACGCTTCATCAACTTCCATCTGTAAATACGCCTGCGCCAGGTCTATCTTGGTGAAGTGTTTCCCGCCAGACAACGAAGCGAAGATATCCTCAATCCGTGGAAGCGGATATTGCACCATGTGAAGCACCGGATTAACAGTGATCTTGAAATCGCCACAGATGCGAACCTTCCCCGGTTCCCCCGGTTTGTTACTCGATGAACGCTTCATGACGGGAACAATGGGCGTGGCCCATTCACTCCAGTCCACCTTTGACAGTACTCCGGAATGTTCTAGTCCTTCCAGCTCAGCTTCCACAGCAGGTCGTATCGCATAAGGTACCGGTCTGGCTTTGAAAAATTTCGGGTTTGCATGTTCTTCAACTTTGATGTTTGCCATAATTCCTTTCAGTGTTCCCAGTCCCTGCTGGAACACCTCTTTAGCATCATCCAATATTCTGGACAGTCGCTTAGGTTTGACCTCTTCCTTTTTGCCGGAATCTACAGTTAGTGCTTTTAAGGAATGCCAGTCCATATTTATTCTCCTGATCCATTCCCGTCCTAGTAATGGTGAATCTCCCTCAGGTAACACATACAAGTCCATTCCTCGGCTTTCTTTATCCTTGTGGACCACCTTTACCTTTATCTTTCCAATGGGGTATACTCTTTGCCCCGTGTATGTTTTCAAAACAATCTCCGTATCCCTTAAGGGAATGTGTGGAAATAACCTTTTGTAATCTTGCTTATTCATGACCGTCAATGCCGATCCAGTGTCCAATTCCATCTTCACTTGGACTCCTGCTATCTGAAGTGTGACCCAGATAGTTTGGTGGTCTGCTGTGTTACCCACATTATGTATTCTTAGACAACCCAGTTCCTTACTGCTGGAGTCTGAATCCGTCTTCTGTTCATCCGAACTGTTCTCTGTCACCTTGTGTACCTTTTTGCACTTTTCCTGCGGTGACTTTTTGCTGCTGGTCTTCTTACCTGACCGGCATACTTTAGCTATGTCACCGAGCTTGCCACATTTTCTGCATTCCTGATTTTTGAACCAGCACTGGTTCTGATCGTGCGTTGTCCTTCCGCAACGATAACACTTTACTGCACCCAATGCCATTTGATTGGTGCTGAGTTCCGATGACCTTAGTTGCATTTCCGCGGTGCCTCTTGCTGCGGCCTCGTGCGATGCTGCAATGGTGACAGCTTTCTCAAGCGTAAGGTCCTTTTCTTCTAGCAGACGCTTTTGTGTTCCTTCTTTTAATAATCCACACACGAATTTATCTCTCAGAGCATCTGCTAGTCCTGTACCAAACTGACAGTACTTTGATAGCTTACGCAGTTCAATTAAGAATTCAGCGTTGCTTTCCTCTTTCAGCTGCGTTCTGCTGTAAAATTTAAATCGTTCCGCTATCATCGTGGGGTTTAAATGTTCTTGCAGGATCGTAACAATTTTCACGAAAGTCTGATCCGCCGGTTTATCTGGTGTTATCAGATGCTTCAATAACCCGTACGTCTTCGCCCCCATTGAGTTTAATAATGTTATTGCTTTCTTATCATCTGGTACTTCATTTGCTGTACAATAAACTCCAATGCGTTCTACATACGTGGTCCAATCTTCAACATCACTATCAAAAGCAGTGATGTTACCGTGTTTAGGCATCCTTGAATTGTATTTTTCCCCCCAAGATGGCGGCTTCCCGCGCTTGGTGGCTTTTCCCGCGCTTGTCTTCTTCCCCCGCCGACTACAATGGCGGCTTCCCGCGCTTGTCCTCTTCCCCCGCTGGCTACAATGGCTCTGACCGCGCTGTTGCCGTTCTCGCCTCCCAGCGGTTCTTACTTTCCCCCGACGCTGCTTTTGCTCCCCCGCGGTTCTCGTGGCCTCAACGCTTCCCTCGTTGCTGCGCTTCTCAGCCCTGATTGCAGCCCGGCCCTTTACACCGGCTGTGGTCAAGTTCTCCGCGGTTCTTGTGGCCTTAACGCTGCCCTTGTCGCTGCGCCTCTCGGCCCCGATTGCAGCCCGGTCCTTTTCACCGGCCGCGGTCGAGTTCTCCGCCCTTTTTCCTCCAGTTTCCCTCCCCTTCTCCACTGACAACGCGGCCGACTTTCTGCCCGTGTCGCTAGATCGGCTTACCCACCACTGTGGTAGAAGGATGATCACTGCCTGTCGCTGATGGAGGACTTCGTGGTCAGTAATTTCCCCAGGTTCTCGATGCCTCCCGTGCGAATGCGGTGCTCAGCAGGATGATGAGGGCGGATGCCTCTTCTCGACGCCCGTTCTGGGGACGAAGCTGCCTTGGATGCAAACTGCCGCAGGGTAAGATCGGACTCGTCGCCACTGTTGAGTCTGAGTGTTCCAGATATGTTTACTATAAATCACTGGACACAGACAACAAGAATAACTAAAACAGGTCTTTACTAATCGAAGGTCAGGGCTGAACTGCTTAGCAAATTACTACACAGAGTTTATATACCGGTGTGGTCACCACCGGTACTACAATATACAGTAGCCAAGAGAAAGTAGTCCATCTCTTAAGGTAGTGTCTTAAGGTGGTACAGGTTACATACACAAAAGTTCTGACGAAAGGTCACTGGCTTGAAACGTTAATTCCGTTTCTCTCTCTACAGATGTTGCCTGACCTGCTGAGTATTCCCAGCATTTTCTGTTTTTATTTCAGATTTCCAGCACCCGCAGTATTTTGCTTTTGTGACAAGCCATTAATTGTTTGTCCGGTTTTGGCACTATCATGTTTCCAATACTGCTGTTTAATTTTTTTTTAAAACATAGTTAGTATTTATAGTGCTTGAAGTTTGAATTATTCGGACACTGCCAATGTTAACTGCTGTAACTGGTCAGCTTTTCTGCCAATGCAAAACCTTTTAAAAGCACTGCTAAGCAGGAAGCAATAAATCAGACCTTGTAGGAATGTCTAGTTCCTATCCAAAAGACTGAGGTCCACTCAGGTGATCAAATAAACGAGGTTTAATGAAAACTAACAGAGTTTAACGGATAATTACAGGAGAACATCGAATATAGGTCTAGTCAGTTCGGAGGCTCCAACGAGGACTGCATGGGCGGTCCCGTGGCTGACGTCATGACGTCATCACGTTTTCCCCACCGGTGGGGGATCACGTGATGAACGGCGTGATGTCATCGCGTTTACCCGCGCTATTAAAGTGATCGCGCTCTGTACATGTAAACAGTGAAAACAAAGATACAGACTCAGGCTGTAGCCAACATATTATTAAAGGGAATGATATACAATTGATTAGAGTCCCTTAGTGGCTCCGCCACAACCTATTATATAAATAGGCTTTTTGGTTTTTGGGTTGATGCGCCATCAATTACTCAAAAGACTGAGGTTAAGCGAGTAACAACCAGGCTTTTATTAACTAAAGAATGAAGGTCTAGTCTCGAGTGGTCGACCCGTCCAGAATACTAAGGGACTGGGAGGTAGTCACTTATATACCTGGAATAGTGGGAGGAGTCAGCCGAGGCATGTCCAGACCTGTACCTAGTGGAATACACATACACATACAGACAGGTATAACAGTGGTTTACCACATGGGTTAAACTAAAAATCCTCCCTGCAACCCAATTAAAAAAAAACTTTCTTAGCATTGAAAAAAAATCTAAAACCCATTCTTTAAATTTGATTTTTATAAATTGTACGATTTTACTTTAATGTTAGATGCTGTGATGGGAAGGTTGTGGGTGTCTATGGATGGATGAGCTAGATGGGCTGACTTGGGGTATCCCTTCCTCAGAAATGCTAAGGAGGTTGGTCAGGCAGGATCTGCAGTTTACACAGGCATGCTTTAAGAAAGGCTTGCACTTATAGCTCCTTTCACGACCACTGGACATCCCAAAGCACTTTTTTTTTGGAAGTGTAGTCACTGTTGAAATGTAGGAAATGTGGCAGCCAATTTGCACACAGCAAGATCCCACAAACAGTAATGTGATAATGACCAGATAATGTGTTTTTTTTTTATAGTGATTTTGGTTGAGGAATAAATATTAGCCAGGACACAGGGAGAACTCCCCTGCTCTTCTTCAAAATACTGCCATGGGATCTTTTACATCCACCTGAGAGGACAGACCTCTGTTTAACATATCGTTCGAAAGACAGCACCTCCAACAGTGCTGCGCTCCCTCAGTACAGCACTCGAGTGTTAGCCTAGATTCTGTTGTCAAGTCTCGAGTGGGACTTGAACCCACAACCTTCTGACTCACAGGCGAGAGTGCTACCACTGAGCCATGGGCTGACCATGATATACCTGGGTATTGGTTTATTCCAGATCATTTCAAGTTATACAACCTGTCACCAAGGAGTGCCACCACTTTCATTTCCAATACATTACCTGGATCACTTTGCCAGTTACCTCTTGTGGCATCCCTAATACAGTCAGAAAGCAGCCATGCATTACATTCACTAGCTCAGATGCTAGATTGCTTGGATATTCAACAATAACATACAGCACCTTTAACATAGAAATAACAGCCCAAGATGCTTCACAGAAATGTAATCAGACAAAAATCAAAAGGTCCTGGCTTATATTAAAGTCTTCCACTTATGTCACCTGTTTGTACTCATTTAAAAAAAAAATCTCTTGCTAGAGTAACTGATGCGCTATCAATTCTAATAAAAGGCTAGGCAGAGTTCAGAACAGGCTTTTATTAACTACTGAATTGCACTTCAGACAGATCAGGACTATGCCTCTAGTGGACGACCGAATGCCAGGAGCTGCCATGCGGCCGCTCTTATACTCGGTAGCCCAGGGGCGGAGTCAGCTGAGGCATAGTCAGGCACAACAGTGAAACAAGAGTGAACGACAACAACAACAACAACAGTGAACACAGTGGTTTACCACATTCACCCCTCGTTTAAAATTAAGTCCGGCGGGGTGAAGTGTATCAAAAGTTCGAGTAGGCGAGTCTGTCGGGCGGCCTCGTTTGCCGTCGAGATCTTCGTGGCGACGGTTGCGATGGTACAGCTTCCCACGACGCGTCTTAAGCGGGGTCCAGCACCGGCGTATCGTCCCCTTTGGTGTTGGGTGGGCGAGTGGGCTCTGGCTGGTCCTGGGGGCGCGGCATGCCGTCTACTGGGGTGGAATGGACAGGGGTGAGAATTGGGTCTACTGAATTTTGGGCCGTGTCGGAGGGGGTCGTGGTGGGGGGCAATGGTGGCGGGTCAGTGGACCCCGAGGGTGCCAGATCTCTAATGGAGACTGTGTCCTCCCACCCGTCCGGGTATGCCACGTAGGCGTACTGGGGGTTGGCATGGAGGTGGTGAACCTTCTCTACCAGGGGAGCCGTTTTGTGGGACCTTACATGCTTCCTCAGCAGGACGGGCCCTGGGGACGTCAGCCAGTGTGGTAGTGAGTTACCGGATGTGGACCTCCGGGGAAAAACAAACATTCGCTCATGGGGGGTTGCGTTGGTGGCTGTACACAGCAGTGACCGGATGGAGTGGAGCGCATCAGGTAGGACATCCTGCCAACGGGAGGTCGGAAGGCCCCTAGATTTTAAGGCTAGGAGGGCCGCCTTCCAGACCGTCGCGTTCTCTCTTTCAACCTGTCCGTTCCCCCGGGGGTTGTAGCTGGTGGTCCGGCTTGAGGCAATACCTCTCATGAGCAGGTACTGACGGAGTTCGTCGCTCATGAAGGACGAGCCCCGGTCGCTATGAATATAGCTGGGAAAACCGAACAGAGCAAAGAGGTTGTGCAGGCATTTAATGACCGTAGCGGTGGTCGTGTCCGGGCAGGGGATGGCAAAAGGGAAACGGGAGTACTCATCAACTATGTTGAGGAAGTACACATTGCGGTCAGAGGAGGGGAGGGGCCCTTTAAAGTCGATACTCAGGCGCTCAAAAGGGCGGGTGGCCTTGATCAGGTTTGCTCTGTCAGGCGTATAGAAGCGCGGCTTGCACTCTGCACAGACTGGGCAGCTCCTGGTCATGGTCCTGACCTCCTCGATGGAGTAAGGCAGGTTGCGGCCCTTAATGAAATGGAAGAACCTGGTGACCCCCGGGTGGCAGAGGTCGTTGTGGAGGCCCCGTAGTCTATCGATCTGCGCGGTGGCGCATGTGCCTCGCGATAGAGCGTCTGAGGGTTCGTTGAGTTTCCCTGGCCGGTACAAGATGTCGTAATTGTAGGTGGAAAGTTCGATTCTCCACCTCAAAATCTTGTCATTTTTGATTTTACCCCTCTGCTTGTTGTTGAACATGAAAGCAACTGAACGCTGGTCAGTAAGCAGGGTAAATCGTTTTCCAGCCAGGTAGTGCCGCACCGCCTCCACAATGGCCTGGGCCTCCTTTTCCACAGAGGAGTGTCTGAGTTCGGAGCCCTGGAGGGTTCGTGAAAAGAAGGCCACGGGTCTTCCCGCCTGGTTAAGGGTAGCGGCCAGGGCGAAGTCGGATGCATCGCTCTCCACCTGGAAGGGGATGGACTCGTCTACCGAGTGCATGGTGGCCTTGGCAATGTCATCTTTTATATGGTGAAAGGCTAAGTGGGCCTCCGCCGTCAGGGGGAAGGAAGTGGACTTGATAAGTGGACGGGCTTTGTCCGCATAATGAGGGACCCACTGGGCGTAATAGGAAAAGAAGCCCAGGCACCTTTTGAGGGCCTTGAGACAGTGGGGCAGGGGAAGTTCCATCAACGGGCGCATCCGGTCAGGGTCAGGACTGATGACTCCGTGTTTCACCACGCAACCAAGGATAGCGAGGCGGGCTGTGCGGAATATGCACTTTTCCTTGTTGTACGTGAGGTTTAGGAGTTGGGCCGTGCGGAGGAACTTATCAAGATTGGCGTCATGGTCCTGCAGGTCATGGCCGCAGATGGTCACGTTGTCTAGGTAGGGAAACGTGGCCTGTAACGCATTCTCGTCGACCATCCGGTCCATCTCCCTCTGGAAGACGGAGACACCGTTGGTGACGCCAAAAGGAACCCTGAGGAAGTGAAAAAGGCGGCCGTTTGCCTCGAAAGCTGTGTACTGGCGGTCCTCAGGGCGGATAGGGATTTGGTGGTATGCTGCCTTGAGGTCAATGGTCGAGAAAACGCGGTATTGCGCTATCTTATTAACCATGTCGGCTATGCGGGGGAGGGGGTATGCGTCCAACTGGGTGTACTTGTTGATAGTCTGGCTGTAGTCGATGACTAGGCGCTGCTTGTTGCCAGTCTTAACGACTACCACCTGGGCTCGCCAGGGGCTGGTACTATCCTCAATAATCCCCTCTTTCAGGAGCCGCATCACCTCAGATCTTATGAAGGATCTGTCCCCGGTGCTGTATCGCCTGCTCTTTGTGGCGATAGGCTTGCAGTCGCGGGTGAGGTTGGCGAACAGGGGGGGGGGGTGATTTTGAGGGTGGAGAGACTACAGGTGGGGCGTGGCGGGCAATTTAAAAACTGCTGGTTGCAGACAGTGAGTGGGGGAAAAGGTCCACCGTATGTCAAGGTGACACTCTTAAAGTGACAATGAAAGTCCAACCCCAGTAGAACGGCAGCGCAGAGATGTGGCAGGACGAAGAGCTTTACATTTTTATATACGGAGCCCTTCACCGAGAGGGTCACTACGCAGTAGCCGCCGACGTCTGCTGAGTGGGATTTCGAGGCCATGGAGATCCGATGGCGCGTTGGCCGGACCGAGAGAGAATAGTGCCGTACTGTATCAGGGTGTATGAAGCTCTCCGTGCTCCCGGAATCAAAAAGGCAAGTTGTGGCGCGGCCATTTACCTGGATGTCCATCGTGGACCTGGCTAGCTGATGGGGTCTGGATTGATCCAGCGTGATGGAGGCCGCTGTGGAGTCGGTAGCGTCGCTGTAGAACCCTGGTGAGGCGGCGGTGGGTGAGTCGGGGGCCCGTTGGCAGAATGGCAGACAAGATGGCGGCGTCGGAGAGGAAGGACAAAATGGCGGCGCCCATGACGATCCCGATCCCCACGAGGCTGGAGGGAGGCAAGATGGCCGCTCCCACGAATCGCACGCGGCGCTGCTGGAGGTAGGGGTCTTCTGGCTTCTGCAGACGCCAGCGTAGTGTCCCTTCTTACCGCAGGCAGAGCAGACCGCGTTTTTCGCCGGGCAGCGCGCCCTGGGGTGTTTGGTTTGGCCACAGAAATAACATTTCTGGCTCGGGCGGGCCATCGCTGCAGCAGTTGAGGCCAGGGCCCGTGGCGGCGCCGCGTCCCAAGGTGGCGGCGGCTGCGACATCCATGAGGCGGCCGCGCGGTCCGGGGAGTAGGCCTCCATGTTCCGGTGGGCTACGTCCAACGAGAGGGTGAGTGAAATCGCCTTCTTCAGGTCGAGCTCGCTACTTTCCAGCAGTCGCTGCCGTGTGTGAGTGGACCTGAGGCCCGCCACGAGGGCGTCCCGGATGAGCTCCTCCGTATGTTACGTGGCTGTTACTTGCTTGCATTCGCAGGCTCGGCCGAGTTCCTTCAGCGCCCGTATGTATGCTTCTGTGGGTTCCCCGGGCTGTTGTTTGCGAGACCCCAGGAGATGTCTTGCGTAAACATAGTTGACCGGGCGTGCGTATTGCTCCTTCAAGATGTCGATAGCCCCCTGGTAGCTCGTAGCGTCCCGGATAAGGGCAAAAGCTCGGTGGTTTACTTTAGAGTTCAGCACCCTGAGCTTGTCGGCATCGGCGGCGACGGTCTCGCCGGATGCAGTCAGAAAGGACTCAAAACAGTGCAGCCAGTGCGAGAACTTAGCAGTCGAGTCCGGTTCTTGCGGGTCGAGTTCCAGGCACTTGATCTTAAGAATCTGCAGCATCGTTTTTTTTTTTTTTTCAGTAGTTAATAAAATTGATGCGCTATCAATTCTAATAAAAGGCTAGGCAGAGTTCAGAACAACAGGCTTTTATTAACTACTGAATTGCACTTCAGACAGATCAGGACTATGCCTCTAGTGGACGCCCGAATGCCAGGAGCTGCCATGCGGCCGCTCTTATACTCGGTAGCCCAGGGGCGGAGTCAGCTGAGGCATAGTCAGGCACAACAGTGAAACAAGTGTGAACGACAACAACAACAACAACAGTGAACACAGTGAACTACAGTGGTTTACCACAGTAACCAGCCCTGCAGTTTTGAACAGGTGATCCATAGTAAACCTGTAGAATTACTTGTGCTACAGTTGCACACCATGCTTCCAGTCAGATTATCTTGTGGGATAGATTATCCTGTGCCAATGTGCCCACTACCTTTACCTCCTAGATGACCCTGACATATAGAACAACTCCACATCCTTTCTGGTCTATTCTTGCTTCCTGAACACTCCAAATTCCCTGTATGTTGTCCTTGCCTTCATTGCTGGGTTAGCCAGTTTTCTGAGAGCCATAATCTATCAGAATGCTTCTACTATTCCAAGTATATGCATACTAATAGGTTAATCCTACCACTTACAAAAAAAAAACAAGTCAAGTCGCTTTTTTTTGGTGGTGGAAGAAACAATCCAGTAAAATAGATTGTTGGAGCTTTGTTGAGAACAACATAGACTCCGAACATGTGCTACCTTCAATTCAGCGACTTCCGTATCTACTACAGATGTAAGATACAAATTGAGGGACAGGAATGGTGGGGAGAAATTCCAGCATGCGTTCATTCTTCAACCCACTACATTGTAAACAAAAGGCCATAATGTGTGCATTGGGACCATTCCTGACAGTTGTCTCTACCTCCTACATCTAACATGTTGAGAGTAGCCATCAAAGCCAATTGTTACCATAATTCTCTCAAAATATATTAGTCCTTTACCCTGTGCACTGTCTTAATCTAAATGTACATTTCGTTGTACTGCACTTGTGCACTAACAATGACAATAAAGTTGATTATGATTATGAACTACTGCACAGATTCTGATGCAACTGGAGTACATGCAGAGCAGTCTAAGCAGCAGCACTGTATGGTTAAAATTCAAAGAAAAATATTTCAGAACAATTTTTTTTAAACACATACAGGAGCAGAAAATTAAACAAAGATCAAGAAATAACAAAATGAAAGTGAGAACAGGAGAACTGAACAAAAACAAAAAGAGTATTAAGAACTAAAGAACCATTTTCCTCTCTAAGCTATGGGCATCTCATTTGAACCACACTGATTTCCTGCACACTGAGCACAATAAATGGCTTTGCAGCAATGTCAGGATTTTACTATCTCCTTCTCCTATGGTAATTCTAGAAGTTGGTGGCAGGGATTTGTGAGGGGCAGAGTGGCGGAGAGGATGTTTGCGACTCAAACTCCCAATTTTCTAATTCAGTTTTTTGTTGTCAGATGAAACAATGATAAAGATGAGACCAAAAGTACTGATCTCATCTCTACATTTATTTAAAATGCACTGTACACAATACGAATGGATGACTAGTGGCTACAGCAGTCACACATATAATGGCCTAAACCATCACAAGACAACAGATTGTAAAACACCAACTATCCATATTCTGCCTAATGTAGCTCTCACTTTCCATTTTATTACATTATAATGAACAGCATTGTTGTCATACAATAACTGGAAAACAAAGTTAGGTAACAATGACTTGCATTTCTAGAGCATTTTTAAATTAGAAAAACAAGGCAATCCACAGAGGCATAAAGAAAAATGGATACTGAGATAAGGGAGGAAATATTAGGAAGAGTGAGCAAAAGCTGGTGATCTTTATCTTGATGAAGAAGAAATCCATCATCTCATCATACATGTTGTTAGAGCTGAGGGTGGATGGGGCAGGAAAGAGGGGCTTAAGGCAACAGTTGGTAGTGCAGGAAAGGAGCCTGGGGTTATGTTTGTTTTCCAGGATGATCCTAGAGTAGTGGGCGGTTTTGGCAGAGTGATTCCCAGTAGAGCTTGATCTGGTTCAGTCAGATCTGGCAATGGATGGCGAAGCCAGTTAGGCAGCAGGTGTGCTCAAGAAAGAATAGGAGGAAGCAAAAAGAATCTGTGACTATGGCAATAGTTTTAAAACTTCTCCATGGGAGACATTTCTGCAAATGTCAGCACACTCCCAGGAGTCCTGTATCCCAATTCAGCTCCTCAAGGGAAAACAGTAATATTATCGCAGCAAACAACTATTTTTATTAGTATATAGCAACAGAAATAACTGCACCAGTACATCAACTACCACAGATAGCTAGAAATCTAATAATCTTACAGATACAACACCTCCCACCCACTTCCCCACCAAGTGGACCTCCTAAGGTCTGTGTTCCTCAATAGCTGGGGTCCTTGGACCCCAGCTATTCACAATATATATTAATGATCTAGACGAGGGAACTAGATGTAATATCTCCAAGTTTGCAGGCAACACAAAGCTGGGTGGGCGTGTGTGCTGTGAGGAGCATGCTGAGAAACTCCAGTATGATTGGGACAGGTTGGGTGATTTGCATCTGCCATGCTTCTGCCCATATAACGTGGATAAATGCAAGGTTATCCACTTTGGTGTCAAAAACAGGAAGGCAGATTATTATCTGAATGGCAATAGATTGGGAGAAGGGGAAGTGCAACGAGACCTGGGTGTCCTTGTGCACCAATCGCTGAAGGTAAGCATGCAGGTGCAGCAGGCGGTTAAGGCGGCAAATGGTTGGCCTTCGTAGCGAGGGGGTTTGAGTACAGAAACAAGGATGTCTTGCTGCAGTTGTACAGGGTCTTGGTGAGACCACATCTTGAGTATTGTGTGCAGTTTTGGTCACCTTAACTGAGGAAGGATGTTTTTGCCATGGAGGGAGTGCAGCGAAGATTCACCAGGCTGATACCTGGGATGGCAGGAATGACGTATGAGGAGAGATTGGGTCGATTGGGCTTATACTCGTTGGAGTTTAGAAGAATGAGAGGGGATCTCATTGAAACGTATAAAATTCTGACAGGACCAGACAGACTAGATGCAGGAAGGATGTTCCCGATGGTCGGGGAGTCCAGAACGAGGAGTCACAGTCTAAGGATAAGGGGTAAGCAAATTAGGACAGAGATGAGGAGGAATTTCTTCACCCAGAGAGTGGTGAACCTGTGGAATTCTCTACCACAGAAGGCAGTAGAGGCCAATTCATTAAATATATTCAAGAAGGAGTTGGATATATTTCTTAAGGCTAAAGGGATCAAGGGATATGGGGAGAAAGCAGGGACAGGGTACTGAATTTGGATGATCAGCCATGATCTCATTGAATGGCGGAGCAGGCTCGAGGGGCCGAATGGCCATCTTCTATGTTTCAATATGAAAACTGTAACAACTTGCATTTATATAGCACCTTTAACATAGCAAAGCATTCCAAGGTGCTTCACAGGAGCGTTACCACAAACTGACACCAAGCCAAATAGATATATTAGGACAGGTGACCAAAAACTTGGTCAAAGAGATAGGTTTTAAGGAGCACCTTAAAGGAAGCGAGTAAAGTCGAGAGGCGGAGGGAATTCCAGAGCTTTGGGCCAAGGCAGCTGAAGGCCGCCAATGGTGGGGTGATGGAAATCGGCGATACACAAGAGACCAGAATTGGAGGATCATAGATATCTTGGAGGGTTGTAGGGATGGAGGAGGTTACAGAGATAGGTAGAAACCAAGGAAAGAAATGGAATCAAATTATAAAAAGGATATTGAGGCACTGCAGAAAGTGCAAAAAAGATCGACTAGAATGATACCAGAACTGAGAAGTTAAACCCATCAAGAAATGTTGAACAGGCTGGGGCTCTTCTCTCTACAAAAGAGAAGACTGAGGAGTGACCTGATAGATTTTTTCAAGATTATGAAAGGTTTGATAGGGTAGACATAAAGAAGATGTTTCCACTTGTGGGCAAGACCAGAACTACAGGCCATAAATATAAGATAGTCACTAATAAATCCAACAGGGAATTCAGGAGAAACTTCTTTACCCAGAGAGTGGTGAGAATGTGGTACTCACTACCACAGGGAGTAATTGAGGCAAATAGCTTCGATGCATTCAAAGGGAAGCTAGAAAAGCACATGAGGGAGAAAGGAATAGAAGGATATCTTGATGGGGTTAGGAGGAGGAGGAGGAGCATAAATACCGACATGGGCCTGTTGGGCCAAATGGCCTGTTCCTGTGCTGTAAATACTTTGTAATAAATTTATGTTTAAACAGAATAAAGGGGGGGAGAAGGATGAATATTATGATTTACCAGTATTCATTGAAGAAATGGTGAAAGAAAATCATGTGTGTAAATATAGTCTAACCTGTTTAGTAAATATTTTGTTTGAATAACTCTATACTGTTCACATATAATGAGTGTATTACCCATATACAGTTATATTACCAGGCAATTTGGGACAATTAAATCTCTTTCAAAGCCGCCACTTGTCAAGAACAGCGGATAGCATCAGCAGCTGATATGCATGCACAGCTCAGTGTTGTACAGTGAGGTGAGGATCTGTATTCTAACCTAATGCTCCATTTCACATTAAAACTCTTCAGAAATAAGTTAACTCCCATGAATGAATAAACGAACTTTTAGGGCTCCAAAAAAGGCATTCACTATATGTGGTGTTATTTAAATAAAACCTGAAATGTTTCCGTTCACTCAGCAGCAGATAAGCGTGGTCCATGATGCAGTATGTATTGATTTTACACTGATTTTTAGCTAGCAACGAATAAAAAATGAATGGGAGAAGACCATTCATTTCTTTGCTTGTTTTTGTTAGTGTAAATTGAATGAAATAAATCACAAGTCTTATTAGGTAACTTTGTTTTTGTTAAATTTTCTTCCCTTCCGCTTAGAGACTTTGACTGTTGTTGAGATACAGTTCCACTGGTAATGGTCGCCTTATAGCATCAAGTGGCTATTAACCATATGTTGGCAGACTACTTAACCTAGTAGGGGCATCACAGTTGAGCTTGATCTTGTCCTCGCTCAATGTCCACACACATGCAAACATTTTGGTTTATTTCCCCCTCAGCATCATTGAGGCTCCAACTTCCTGTTTCCACTGCTCTAGGCAATTGAACACCAATGGAAGTGGTGGGCAGGATTTCCTAATTACAGGAAACTCTCGTTTAAATGACACCTAAATATCCGTAATTCTCTATTAACCGGCAAAATTCTCGCTCCGAAAACACCTCAATAACCGGCAATGTTGCCGAGTCCGAGTCTCCTGCGGTGGCCGAGTTAGTCAGTGGGGGTAGTTCTCCAAACTGCCACTACTCGGCCTCTTGGCGCTATCAGAAGTCGGAGCACCTCAAAAACCCTGTATCAGGAGCCTGAATCTCCCGCGCTGCCGGTAGTCTCTTCTGATCCGCCATTTTACAGGGGTACTGTGTGTCTCCCACGCTGCTGGTAGTCATTGGATTGCATTATGGAAATCCCAAAAGTTGGTCCAAGCAAAAAGAGAGTGGTGTTAACTTTAAAACAGAAAATCAAGATATGCCAACGACTAGAAAGGGGAGAGAAGCGTATCAACATTATGAATAAATTCAAAATCGGTTCGTCAACAATCTATGACATCAAATCGCAGAAGGATAAGCTACTCAAGTTTTATTCAAGCTTGGAGACATCTAAGAGTGTAGAGAAATGGCGTACGCTTCGTAAGCCTAAGCTTGAAGAGCTGGATACCGTGCTTTATGAGTGGTTTTCTCTTAAGCGTTCAGAGGGTGTTCCGATTTCCGGACCCATGCTAATCGAAAAAGCGAAGGATTTCTACGCAAAGATGGAGCTCACTGACAAGTGTGCTTTCTCTGAGGGATGGCTAACGTGCTTCAAGGTACGGCACGGGATACGACGACTCGATATTTCTGGGGAGAAGAAATCAGCTGATCACGACGCCGCAGAAGAATACTGCGATTATTTCAATCGGATTGTGCATCAACATGATTTGTCGCCAGCACAGCTATACAATGCCGATGAAACTGGCTTATTTTGGAGGTTTTTGCCAGAATCAACGCTTGCTGGGGCTAGTGAGACTAATGCTTCAGGTTACAAGAAAAATAAAGATCGTGTAACCATGCTAACATGTGCGAACACTGCTGGATCACACCGGGTTAAATTTCTCGTCATTGGGAAGTATAAAAATCCCCGTGCATTTAAAAATGTGAGGCACTTACCTGTTGAGTACAAAGCTCAAAGAAATGCTTGGATGGATAAGGAAATCTTTTCGAATTGGTTCCATCATATTTTTGTTCCATCTGTGAGGGAACATTTCCGTAGAATAGGGAAACCTGAAGATAGCAAATGCATTTTATTGCTTGATAATTTTAGAGCCCATCCGCATGAATCAGAGTTGGTTTCGGGAAATATTTTCACCATTTATTTGCCACCAAATGTAACTTCTCTCATACAACCCATGGACCAGGGCATTATCCAAAATCTGAAGTGTCGTTACAAGAAACACTTCCTACGTAAACTGATAAGCCAAGATGACAATACAGGTATTCATGCATTTCAGAAGGAATACAATCTTAAAGATGCCATCTTTAATGCTGCATGTTCCTGGAACTTGGTGAAAGGTCACACTTTGAGACAAGCCTGGCGCAAATTGTGGCCTTCTGTAATGTTTGCTGAAGGTTCTTCTTCAGAGGAGGAATTTCATGGGTTCAATGTTCGTCCCAAGAGACTACAGTAATGGAAATGGCTGGCATGGTGAAAAATGTAGGCCCAGCAAACCCTCTACGTCACCTCAGTGAAAGTGATATTGAGCAGTGGGTTGATGCAGATAGAGAAGTTGCTGTTGTGCATATGCTAAGTGATGATGAAATAATGGAGAATGTTTTGAATCCAAAGAAAAGGAAGTGAGATGGAAAGTGAAGAGGATGAGATTTCTGAAGAGAAGATGATTTCTTGGGCTAAAGCTGCAGAAGAGTTTGCTTCATTACTCAAATTTGCTGAAAACCATTCTTGCTATTCTGCCCAAGAAGTTATGCACCTCCACATTCTGCATTCCACCTTTCTACAAAGAAGGCAAGAGTCCACTAAGCAAGCAGACATCCGGGACATGTTTAAGAAAGCTTCCAAAAGAGTTGAAGCAATGGAAGTGCCTGAAGAATCTGTTGAAGTGCATGATCCTGATGACCCAGCTGACATGGATATTCCTGATAAACCAGTTGACTTGGAATAAGTGTACAGTCAACCACAGTACTTTATACTGTACTGTATAGTTGTTTAATTACTTAACAGTAAAACAAAACTTATAAAGAGTTATGGATTACCCTCAACTGGTAGCATCTTCCACCATCCATTTAACACAACATTCTTTGGATGAGTACCCAATTACTGTATACTGCACATTTCTTGATTTTTTAATTTTTCTTTGTTAAAAATAGCCTCGGTAGATAATCCTCTCAGTCATCCGGAAATTTTGATAAACCGGCAACACGCCGGTCCCGGATAAAAAAGAGTTTCCTGTACGTGGCAATTCTTGCCCACGGTATCTAGTAATGTTCAATCACTAAGAATCAGCAGCAGGTAGGAGCCAGCTGCCACACTGATGAGGCAGGTGAGAAGAGTGACAGCACAAAATTGGAGAGAGAGAAAACGGAAGTAGTGCAAGCTTGAACTGGGGAGGCAGGGGGAGAAGAGTGCCAGAGTAAAATGGGGGCGTGGTGAAGAAGAAGAAAAATACCTGCTTAAACTGGGGGTGGGATAATATATTTAAATGGGAGAAGAGGGAGATGAATGCCACCATGCACTAGTGAGTGGGGTGTGGAAATGAAAACGTGCCAGCTTTAACCAGAGGGAGGACAAAAAGTGCAACCTTGAAGGGAGAGTAAGGGACAGGAGTCCCAGCATGAAATGTGGGGAGCAGAAGAATGCCAGGTTGAAATGGGGAGTGGGAGAAGTGTGTAATCTTGAACTGGGGTGGGGGGGGGGGAGGAGAAAGAAGAACTCTAGCTTGAACAAGGGAAAGGAGAAGAGGAAAGAAGAAATAACTTGGATTTATATAGCACCTTTCGCAGCCTCAGGATGAACTAAAGCACTTTACAGCCAATGAAGTACTTTTGAAGTGTAGTCACTGTTGTAATGAGACTCCATGGATGAATAAAGCCATAAGGGAACATTGAGGGTAAGGAAAGAGGCATACATTAAGTACATAGACAGTGGGGGGGAGTGCATGATAAGGGAGAATATGAAGAGATTAGAAGAGAAGTAAAAAAAAAAACAATTAGGAAGGCAAAGAGGAACTATGAAATTAAATGATCAAGGAACATAAAACAAAATAGTAAAATATTTTACAGGTACATCAATAAAAAAGGTTGGGATGAGAATAAGGCCAAAGGATAGACAGGATAATACCACAGGTAACGATAGAGAGATGGCAGAAATATTAAATAATTATTTTGCTTTAGTATTTACCAGGGAGCTAGAACAGGTGGACATGACATTGGATGATGAGATTAATAACGAGATAAGTGCATTTAAAATAAAAAGAGGGGATATATTAAATAAACTAAATCAAACTCAAAGAGGATAAAACCCTTGGTCCTGACGGATTGCATCCATGCATTTTAAAAGAATCTACCGAAGAGGGCATTACTACACATATTTAATAATTCGTTAGAAAAAGGTGTAGTACCAGAGGACTGGTGGATAGCTAACGTAATACCTATATATATATATTATATGGGGGATAGAACATGCCCAGGGAATTATAGACCAGTCAGCTTAACATCAGTGGTAGGAAAAATAATAGAATCCCTACTAAAGGAGAATATAGAAGAACATCCAGAAACCAAAAATATAATAATGAATAGTCAGCATGGATTTCAAAAGGGAAAGTCTTGCTTGACCAACCTCATTGAATTTTTTGAAGAGGTAATAGAGAGAGTAGACAATGGTAATGCAGTAGATGTAATTTATCTAGATTTTCAAAAGGCCTTCGATAAGGTACCCCATAATAGACTGATGAACAAGGTCAGAGAATGTGGAGTCAGGGGACAAGTAGCAGAATGGATTGCTGGCTGGCTTCAGGACAGAAAGCAGAGAGTAAGGGTAAAAGGTAGCTATTCACAGTGGCAGAAGATGGGTAGTGGTGTTCCACAAGGATCAGTTCTGGGACCCCTGTTGTTCTCAATTTATATGAATGATTTAGACTTTGGAATCAAAAACACAATTTCTAAATTTGCGGATGCCACCAAATTTTGGGGGGGGGGGGGTAGTCAATATTGAGGAGGAATGCAACAAATTACAGGAGGACATTAATAAACTTGCAGAATGGGCATATAATTGGCAAATGAAGTTCAACACAGATAAATGTGAGGTACAGGAAACTTTAGTTTAAACGGAGGTTAAATCTCCGGAATGCTCTATCCACTGGCAAAATTCAGGAGTCGGTTCAGATAACTTTTTTTTAACTTTTCGTTGCTTTTTTTCTCCATTCGTGGCTCTGCAAGCGTCTAGCTGAAGCTGTTGCTTAGCTACAGAGACGCTTGCAAGCTGCGCCGACTGTTTTGAGGCTGTAAGCAACAGGGTTTGTTGCTTCAGATGGAGCTCTGAGCTCCGTATGTTTTAACATTAGCGCTGGTTTCTCCGGCAGTGTTGATCGACCGGCACCAGCTCGGTCCCGTCAGTGCCGGATACCAGAAAGTTTCCTGTATTACATTTTGGTAGGAAGAATAGGGAGGTCACTTATTACTTGGAGGGTGCGAGTCTAGGTGGGGTAGAGGAACAAAGGGATCTCGGAGTACAAATACACAAATCACAAAGTTACGACACAGGTTAGCAAGGCCCTAAAAAAGCAAACCAATCACTAGGGTTTATTTCTAGAGGTATAGAATTGAAAAGTAGGGAAGTTATGCTAAACCTGTATCGAACCTTGGTTAGACCACACTTAAGAGTACTGCGTACAGTTCTGGTCGCCATATTATAAAAAGGATAGAGAGGCACTGGAGAGGGTTCGGAGAAGATTTACAAGGATATCAGAAATGCGAGGGTATACATATCAGGAAAGGATGAACAGGCTGGGTCTCTTTTTTCTTGAAAAAAGGCTGAGGGGTGACAGAGGTCTTTAAAATTATGAAATATTTTGATAGAGAGAGAATGTTTCCACTTGTGGGGAAGAGCATAACTAGAGGCCATCATTATAAAGATAGTCACCAAGAAATCCAATAGGGAATTCAGAAGAAACTTCTTTACCCAAAGAGTGGTGAGAATGTGGAACTCGCTACCACAGGGAGTGGTTGAAGCGAATAGTATAGATGCATTTAAGGGGAGGCAAGACAAGCATATGAGGGAGAAGGGAATAGAGGGTTACGCTGATAGATTTAGATGAGGAAAGACGGAGGAGGCTCGAGTGGAGCATAAACGCTGGCATAGACTGGTTGGGCCAAATGGCCTGTTTCTGTGCCGTATATCCTATGTAATGTAGAAAAGTGCAAGTTGAACGAGGGGGAGGACAGTCCCAGCTTGATCTGGAGGGTAGAAGAATGTCAGATTAAATTCTGGAGAGCAGGAGAAAAGTGTCAAAGCTCATTTCACCACAGGATGGAAGTCTGAGGGGAAAGATGGGTGGGTGGTGTGTGGGTTTACCCAGGGCTGCTCTAGTTACCTTCCAAGCTGCTGGTTGTGGAAAGGCACTAGCAGAGGCCTTAGAATCAGTTGTTTGCCCACCTACTTTGCAGGCTGGAGTCTAGAGTCTAAAAGGTGATTTCATTGCATCTCCCTGACTGACAAAGCACAATGCCTGTTGGGACTGCTGCCATGTTCAATTTGACAAATAAAAACAAAAGACCAGCTTTTTATTAAAAGACAATCTGATGACAACTTCAACCTGTGCCAAAGATCTTGTCTCATCAGATAAAGTTAATAGTCCAGAAACAGATTGGAACAAGCAGCAAATCCAAATCAGCTGCACAATAACAGGGAATAGGATGGCCCTGTTTGTGGAAAAGGCTGCATGGAAGCATATCCAGCTGCATCAGAACTACTACTCCCAGACTGAACACTGAGTAGAAGAGGACAATGACAAACAGTCAAATCTCCATGAGTTCTAAGTGAAAGCTGAGTAACCAATTTAACTGGACTAGAACAAACTATTATAAAAGTATTAGTAGATTCAAAGATAAGACCCAAGATGGACTGCTGTTATAGTGCAATCATATTCCTAAATGCAAGCAATTTAATCTGACTCTCCATCACTGGATCTAAGGCATTTGAGATAAAGAGATCAATCGATGTCCATGTCAGTGTTTTTTTTAATGGCATGACATCTTGGATTTCAGCATGGGGGTGATAACATCTAAATTATTCAGCACTTTGATGGTGGCCAATTTAAAACTACATTATTAAATATTGGGAAAAGGATGAACAAAATCAACCAAAACCACAATCCTTTAACATTTAAATAGCAAAAAAAGCATTAATTTGCAGAAGCACTGCACACACGAGGACAGCAAGGCCCTGATATTTACTTCAGGGCCATGAAGAATGGTGGGGGGGGGGGGGGGGGGCGCATGATTTCCGGACGGGAAACCCGAAGCATGGGTTTCCCACACGTCCTTTAGAAATTAACTGCAGGACATCTTTTAAATTTTCTCAACGGGTTTCCCGCCCGATAGTCAGCCAGGTTGGCTGCCTTTGGGCGCGAAAGCAGCCGGGGGCAGATGACAGACAAGTAGGAGATCACGGGGGAGAAGTCAGAGATCACTGGTGGGTTTGGGGAGGGGGGGGTGGGGGGGAGGAACCTCAGGGCGTTCCAAAGCACTTTACAGCCAATGAAGTACTTTTGAAGTGTAGTCACTATTGTAATGTAGGAAACACGATAGCCAATTTGCACACAGCAAGCTCCCACAAAACAGATAATCTGTTTTTGTCATGTTGATTGAAGGATAAATATTGGCCAGGACACTGGGGATAACTCCCCTGCTCTTCTTCGAAATAGTGCCATGGGATCTTTTACACCCACCTTTGACAGCAAGCAGGGCCTTGGTTTGACGTCTCATCCGAAAGACGGCACCTCCGACAGTGCAGCACTCGCTCAGCTCGGCATTGGAGTGTCAGCCTAGATTTTTGTGCTCAGGTCTCTGGAGTGGGACTTGAACCCACAACCTTCTGACTCAGAGGTGAGAGTGCTACCCACTGAGCCACAGCTGACAGCTCATGAGGTAAGCTTGTCGGGCCTTAAGGAAACACTCCTGGCTCCTACTGGCCCACAAGCAGTGCTGTAAATGCTCTTACCTCATGGATCCAGCCCTTCTCTTCTCTTTTTATCTGCCGGGATTCCCGAGCCCTGGGAAAACTGGCCTCCATGGTTTTAAAATAAAAATGTAGTGCAAAATGGAGGCATGCAGGCTCCTTAAAAGATTCCAATGACTGACCCACCTCCTGAGAGCGGATTGATGGCCTGCTCCCCAGTCCGCCCCCATTGGGGTCGAGTTTCAGAATTACATTTTTTTTTTTTAAATCTCCCATCCAACCCCAACCTATCTGTCCCCATATGTCCAGTTTGGCAGTCAATATTTTGCCTTGCACCAACCAGAATGACTAAAATTGGGGATAAGATATTAGTGCCCGTTAGGGCCTGCAATGTTACAGAAATCCAATGCCGGCCCTTTCTTAACTCTCAAATCTTTATTGCAATGCACCAGCACTTCTCAGAAACACTTAGGGCTGGATTTTCTCAGCCTCGAGGAGGCGGGACTGCCGGGAAAGTGGCAGAATTTGGGGGTGGGTGGCAAATCCGCCCCCAACCCACCTCCATGCCCTCTTGCCAGGAGGCGGGAAGCCGTCCTGCCCCAGGTCCCATCTTCTTGGAAGCGGGAAGGGATTAAAGCCTATTAACTGCCTGTTAACAGGTAGTTTACAGGCAGAAAATAGGGTAATCCCCATTTTTCGTCCTGAAGTGCGGGCTTCCCGACCTGGGGGAATCCCGCCGGGCTGTAGGAGGCGACTAGGAGGTCTGCGGGGGTCAGAGGGGTCTGAAAGTGCGATGTAGAGGTGAGTGATGGGTGCAAGTGTGGAGTTGAAAGTATGTGAGGTGAGTGTAAAGTGTTAGAAAATGTTAACTTACCTTTGTTTCTACCTACAGCCTTCAGCTGCTGTGGAGCCAGAATCCCCATTGTACATCTCCATTGTAGAGATCACAGACTGGCTGTTGCATCCACCGATACAACAGCCAGCTGATTTCTGCAAAGTAGAAAGATTTGATGAGTCCTGAACACAAGGACTCATCAAACTACACAGAATGTCAGTGTTTGACAGCTTCACACAGCTGTCAAACGATGACATTTCTTCTTTCAAGAATTCTTGACAGATGACACGTCATACGTTGACGTGCTCTGTCACTGACTTCCCTCTAATTGGCCTGCTGAGTCAGCCGAATGGGCTTAACAAGATCAATCAGGGGAAAATCCCGCTGGATGGTAAGAAGTTGATGGAGGCGGGACTGAAACCCGGCAAGCAGCAGTCCCGCCTCCAACACGTCTCCATTCGTAAAATCCATCTCCTAGTGCATATGCAGCAGCAAACTGTTGATACTGAACAATCCACTGCGACTCCAAGTAATCATGAATGGTGGGAGGTGGTGTATAATGCAGGACAACATCCTTGGATCAGAACGACTTCTGCCTTCCTGCTGATCTTGCAAATGATTGTACCGGTCATTCTGATTGCCATGGTTGTTTTAGTAAGGAGGACACCAAGGAAGGCAAAAGCGAGAAAGAATGCCATGGAAATATTAGCTTTGGTAAATTAAGTTTGCAAGGCCACAAAAAGGAGGTCCTTTTCAAGCCTCGAGGTGGAGTATGTAAAGATAGGCTCGTACAGATTATTAAATAGAATAAGCTAGTTGACATTATATAGAATTATAGAACATTGAGCTAGAGTACTGTAGGGCTGTTAGGTTAAAATAACTTCAGCAAGAAACACATGCATGAGACAGGCTTTTCAGCACAGCAAGGGGGAGTGTGAGAAAGAAATGTCAATTACTGATTGGACTCCAGTGTAGATAAAGAATACCAAAACATCAAAGGCATGACCAAATGGGAACAGCTAACCTCAACACTAAATGATAGCAGTTGCATCAACAGCATACAACAACTTGCATTTATATAGCACCTCTAACGTAACAAAACGTCCCAATGGTGGAGCGATTAAAATCGGGGATGCACAAGATGCCAGAATTGGAGAAGTGTAGAGATCTCGAAGGTTTGCAAGGCTGGAGGAAAGGTTAGAGAGATATAAGGTACCCACATTAGAGTTCCTGAGGAACTTCCATCTAGTCTTGCTGAGACTAGCATAAGCAGTCAAGACGACACGCTTGCGATCTCCTGAAGGAGTCCTCAGTATGTGGGTCTTGGTACCTGTATCTCATATACATTGCATGCAAAGGGATTGCGTTTTATTATTTCATTGAGTTGATTTAATAAAAAGTATTAAACAGACGTTTCTATGTTTCCTAGTCCTCAAATTTGTATTAGAGGTAAAGGATGTATGACACTGTCCTATAATACCTCCACATAAGGGCAATAGGGATATCTGACAATATCCTGCATGAATCCAACAGTGCTTACTTTCCTTTAACACGGAGATTTCCCTAGTGCCATTCAGTCAGTCACTATTTTTCACTGGGGAAATTTACAAAGTTTAACTTTTTTTCCAGTTTAAGTGAAAAACAAATTTTGAATGCTCGATCAGTGACAGAGCGGTTGAATGATTGACAGAAAAGCAGCACAGAACTGAAACTATGGTTTGAGTTTCAGTTCAGCAACCTTTCAATATGATTAACTCAAAAAGGAAACCAATTTAAACTGAGAAGTTGCCTTTATTTTGCTGACTACTATTGTTTTGAACAGTGGAAAAAACACAAAGAGGGACAGTTTTAAATAAGACAATGCCTCATGTATATGAAATGTTTTTGAATTCACTGGTAAGGCACAAATGAAGTTATGGGGAAAAATTGAGACAGTGAAATCTACCACATTCTTCTTAAAACTTGCATGAACATAAAGTATTTAGTTCCCCAGGTCTGGCAGCATTTATCTGAATGACGACAAAAATTCATTAAAAACAAACAGGGCAGAGGGAATCCAAGAAGATGAAACTGACTGCATTAATATAAGAGTGCTCTTAAAATGGCTGAAAGACTGACAGTATCTCACTGGTGACTTGAGTTACTGCAGTTCTTTCAAAAGTGTGAAAGATCCATAAGTCAAGCGTGCTGAAGGCATGAATAACTTATGACGGTCTTTTACACAAGTGAGAGAACACCAAAAAAACTCCATATTTACCAACAAGGTATTCAGTTTGCTCTGTGGGGGCCTGCATACACCTACACAATATTGAGTATTAAACAAAAAACACACTGCACTGGTGTTGATTTTTAGTAATTCACACCTACAAATGATCCATTCATGTAAGGAATTAAATTAACAATTGCAGACTAATGTTTTCATTTGTACTTTTGAGTGTTACGTTGGAAAAAGAGTTCATTAGTGAAGTCAATAGGAAAATGTTGGGATAAATATCAGTGTGGCTCAGACAAATAAATAACAATACCATAAGTAATAAGTCCAATTAAAAAATATTTGCTTGGTTAATAAGGTAATCAAAGGAACCAATATTCTCATTTGCTAAGGATTCCATTATTTAATCTGCAGCTTCACAGAGACGTTAGCAGTGGGAAATGGAATGGTTGTCATTTAGGTACCTAGTGCCATCATCATTCATGGTTAAATGTAGAATAAAGCTAGCTACACTCTAACAAAGAATACCCTCTACCCACTAGTTGCGACATTTTTCTAATTTCTACAAATCTCACAATTAAATTGTCAATTTCACAGTCAAAAGCTAGAAGTTATTCTTTAAGGAATGCAAGATGAAAGAGTATTTGGTATGGGTCCGGTAACATAGTGGTTGTTACTGGACTAGTAATCCAGACATCTGGACGAATGCTCCGGAGACAGGAGTTCAAATCCCACCACAGCAGCTGGGGAATTTAAATGCAATTAAATAAATCTGGAATAAAAAGCTAGCATCAGTAAAAGTGACCAGGAAACTACCGGATTGTTGTAAAAACCCATTAGTCTGGTTCACTGAAGGAAGGAAATCTGCCGTCCTTACCCGGTCTGGCCTATATGCGACTCCAGACCCACAGCAATGTGGTTGACTCTTAACTGCCCTCTGAAATGGCTTAGCAAGCCGCTCAGTTGTATTCAAGAAGGTGGCTCACCACCACCTTAGAGGGCAATTAGGGATGGGCAATAAATGCTGGCCTTGCCGGTGACGTCCACATCCTGCGGATGAATAAAAAAGGTTCTGCAGCAGGAAATGTTGTTGGGAGGCAGGATGTTGTTTTGGGCCACAATGAGGCATGCTACAAATCTAAGGAATCAGCTGGTTGAGTACTTTCCAGTTCACTCCAGCCTGGAGCTGGAAACCTCCCTAAGATGTTGCCAATGAGTAATAGACAGTGCGAGATCAGTAAATCAGTTTAGGGGTTATCCCTTTTCAGTCCAAGGCTTATGCTGACTCATTTGACTTGTATATTCTCAGGGGATAGCCCAGTAGAAAAGAGAGTGCACTGAGAGTTGCAGCACTCAGTGAAGATCAGATCATTTTCTTTGTCCTCTGTAACATCCTAGGTGATTAAAACCAGATCAACTTTGGTAACTGACTCATTTCTTTCTCGGAAACACTTATGATGTGTAAATCCTGTGCTCACGTACAAGTGCCTGATTTTATATTTTGCTACTTAAGGATGCAACTCCTGATTTGTACAGAATCTATTTAGCCTGAGCCTGCTCTTTCTGGTGCTCAAAAGGCAGAGGTCCGGGAGTTTACGATAACATTCTATCATTAAACAAAGCAAAGTACTGCAGATGCTGGAAATCTGAACTACTCCATCATGTTGAGAATGATAAAATGTCAGGAATAAAAGCTAGCTCTCAAATGGTATAGTGAAAGACAGGAACTACTTGACAAGATTGACTCATGTGAATAATCAACTCCTTTGAAAGAAGTTCTGACGAAGGGTCACAGACCTGAAATGTTAACTCTGGTTTTTCTCTCTCCACGGATGCTGCCTGACCTGCTGAATGTTTCCAGCATTTTCTGCTGTTATTCCTTTGAATGAAGGATGTTTTCAAACAGTCTTTTTTTAATTCTTAAATTTAACAAGAATTCATATCTTCCAAAAGTGTAGGAACTTTTTCCTTTCCTGGCAGTTAACCTGAAACTTGTACAAGAGTGACTAATTTTCACTTCAGGGCAGTACAGCTGCCAGATTTCTCCTTACTGCCCTGGTGATTTCTTATTCTAGATCCAGGTACAGGAAACTCTCGTTTAAACAGCACCTAACTAAATATCTGGAATTCCCTATTAACCGGCAAAATTCATACTCCGAAAACAACACCTCAATAACCGGAAATGTTGCTGAGTCCGAGTCTGAGTCTCCCGCGGTGGCCGAGTTAGTCAGTGGGGGTAGTTCTCCAAACTGCCACTACTTGGCTTCTTGTGTGGTCTTGGGCCAGGGATTCCCAGGTGTCGGTGGGGATGTTACACTTTTTCAAGGAGGCTTTGAGGGTGTCCTTGAAGCGTTTCCTCTGCCCACCTGGGGCTCTCTTGCCGTGTCGGAGCTCCGAGTAGAGCGCTTGTTTTGGGAGTCTCATATCCGGACCAAGACCGCACAAAGTGGAGGGGAAGCGTCTGGGAGGGCGCCGAACACCTCGGGTCTCTTCGCCGGGAGCGGGCGGAAGCCAAGCGCAGGCAGCGCACGTCAACCCAAGCATCCCACCCACCCGCCCCTTCAACCACTGTCTGCCCCACCTGTGACAGAGACTGTAGGTCCCGCATTGGACTCATCAGTCACCTGCAAACTCATTTTTAATGTGGAAGCAAGTCTTCCTCGGTTCCGAGGGACTGCCTAAGACGACGACTCGGCTTCTTGGTGCTGTTGGAAGTCCGAACCTCAATAACAGGAGTCTGACTCTCCCGTGCTGCCGGTAGTCTCTTCCGATCCGCCATTTTTGTGTGTGTCTCCCGCGCTGCCGGTAGTCTCTTCCGATCCGCCATTTTTCTGTGTGCCTCTCCATCTTTATCGTGAATTATCTCCCCCATCTTGCATTATGGAATTCCCAAAAGTTGGTCCAAGCAAAAGGGCTTGGAAGAAGTGTACAGTCAACTACAGTACTGTATACAGTCGTTTACTGTATGTTTTGTTTTACTGTTAAGTAATGAAAGAGTTATGGATTACCCTCAACTGGCAGTACTGTACTTAATCAAGCATTTTCCACCATCCATTTAACACAACATTCTGTAGGTGAGTACCCAATTACTGTGTACTGCACATTTCTTGATTTTTTAATTTTTGTTTGTTAAAAATAGCCTCGGTAGATAACCCTCTCCGTCATCCGGAATTTTTAATCAACCGGCACCATCCCGGTCCTGTCGGTGCCAGATACCAAAGAGTTGCCTGTATGTAACTTTAAAGGAAATTTCTTTTGGCGTGAAGGACAGGTAACCTGCTGCTTTTGGACTTGATTACCTCTGGAGAGGTGGGAGGTTGGGGGAAACAGAAGAGTGGGTAGTTATTCCGAGACTAATTTTGCTGATTTAAAAAAAAACATTTTAATATTTCTTCAATCTGCTTAAATAGGACTTTCTTTCATGAAATCCTCAAAAAACGTGCCTAAGACTTCAAAAAAACTAGAGATACGTGTTGTGTATAGCAAAGCATATGTACTTTATTTTCAGAACTCTCCAAGAGCAGTGCTACAGTTTGAGTTTTTGCACTAGCTATCAATTTGCATTCAATCAATTGTCACTCCCAAAAATTGGGCTTCATTTCCCCTATGATACAGCATAATTGTTCTGCTCAATATCTACTTAAATGATAGCATGAACTAGGTTTGTAACAGAACACCTTTGGTCTACATACTGGCTACTGAAATATGACCTGTGCCACCACACAAATCCTCCACTCTTATGGAAGTGGGACTAAAACAGACCCTTAAATGAATGGCATGGGGACTTGGGCAGTAATGGCTAGAGTCAGAGTTCCTTTTGGATGGGATGTCAAATTGACATCCCATCTACCTGTTCAGCTGGTTGTAAATAATCCAATCGCTCTCCCAGCATCTTGGCAACATTCATCCCTCAACCAGCATCACATTTACAGGTCATTCATCTCATTGTTTTTTGTAGGACCTTACTGTCTGCAAATTGGCTGATACGTTTGCTTACAAAAACAACTGCGACTACACTTCAAGTACCAAGCTTTTAGACGTGAAGTTCTTCTTGATGTTCTGAGGATGTAAAATTGCTATATAATGCAAGATTTTGGCTGCGAAATTCGGTATGTTAGTACCTCCTGTTAGTGCCTGGCGGGGGCACTAAGCGGTTAGCACCCGGGCGCGGCGAATGCAGCGATACCCGCGAACTTCAGTGCCGGTAACTCTTAGCGCCTGGGCCTCTAGAGTCTTGCAGATCATGACGTCATAAAGTGCGCAGCGTCCCGTTATTGCCTTGCATGGAAAATTGACACACCCCCTGCTGTATCGCCCTGCGCCGACAACGCCAGCAAGAGGAGGCGCTGTGACCTCAGCTGGCCGTTTCGGGAGCGGTAATTAAAGGGAATGCTTTTCAGCTAGCGCAACCTTTATTGTTTGCACTTTGTGCTCAGGTTGCCTTGCAAAACAGACGACAACCAGCTTGTGTAGCATCATTGGCCTTTCCCTTTAAGCGAGGGAAGCAGCCTCTGTGATGAAAGAGTGCCATTCACAATGTGCTCAAAATTGTTTAGCGCTCTGCTACTACTTCCCCGGACTTTAGCGCCCCAAGAGAAGTGGTTAGCGCTTGATTTAGTGCTCCACTTCCCTCTTGGAGCGCCAAAACTGAATTTTGCAGGAGGCGAGAATGATTAGCGCCTGGCACTAATTTTTCAACTTTTAAAGTGTTAGCGCCCCAAACGGGGCTATACCGAATTTCTCCCCCTTTCTCTTTTACTTACTGGTGGATGAGCTTTCTACAGTGTAGCTGAGCTTTGATCATTCCTATTTGTATTCCGAAATGAGCTTCCGACCACATATCTGCGCCATCACTACGACCGCCTATTTCCACCTCCGTAACATCACCCGACTCCGCCCCTACCTCACCTCATCTGCTCTGAAACCCTCATCCATGTCTTTGTTACCTCTCGACTTGACTATTCCAACACATTCCTGGCAGGCCTCCCATCTTCCACCCTCCATAAACTTATTCATCCAAAACTCTGCTGCCAGTATCCTAACTCACTAAGTCCCGTTCACCTATCACCCCTATTCTCGCTGATCTACAGTAGCTCCCGGTTAAGCAACGCCTCAATTTTAAAATTCTCATTCTTGTTTTTAAATCCCTCCATGGCTTCGCCCCTCCCCATCTCCGTAACCTCCTCCAGCCCTACAACTGTCCGAGATATCTGCGCACCTCCAATTATGGTCTCTTGTGCATCCCTGATTTTAATCGCTTCACCATTGGTGGCTATGCTCTCAGCTGCCAAGGCCCTAAGCTCTGGAATTCCCTCCCTAAAGCTCTCTGCCTCTCTACTTCTCTTTCCTCTTTTAAGACGCTCCATAAAACCCACCTGTTTGACCAAGCTTTTGGTCATCTGCCCTAATATCTTCTGATGTGGCTCGGTGTAAATTTTGTTCGATAACGCTCCTATGAAGCGCCTTGGGACATTTTACTACGTTAAAGGTGCTATATAAATGCAAGTTATTGTTGTTGAAACATCCTGGAAGTACTGCGTCCTGCTCCCCCGTCACCAAGCATCTAATTTCTTGGATTTCTTGTGGTAGGGATTAGTTTCACTGTAAAAAGCACTCCTCAGGAATCCATTGCAGTGCTCGGCAAATGGACTTATTCAGCAGCCACTGGGACTATACTATCTTCAATTTACCCTGGCTAGAGCGGAGGGAAACTGACTCATAAGCTCCTAATCTAACCATAGAGGTGACTGAATGAAAACTCTACAAAAGCCCATGGAAGTAGATAACACAAATAGATCCAAGATTGAAAAACAAAATTTCAGCCACACCTGCTGCTGGCATTTAACTGGAATAAAACCAATAAAGCACTTCAGTGAACAGAAAACATATGATGTTAAGCTCTTGCAGGCCAGGCTAGCATGAAGTTCAACACTTTGGATTCAGAAGAGTGAAAACCAGAAAACATTTGATTGGTGGGAGAACATCAACCCTGATGGTGATAACACTAGGCAAATCAAAAATTCATGACATTTTTGCAGAACGAGATTTAGCGGATTGTGTGGGATTAGAGGTTGCAGGCTATCGGAGTTTGCGAGTGGTGTGTTGGGGGTGTGGAAGTGGTGGGAAGAGTGGTGGGGTGTTAAGAGCACCTGGATGGTGGTAGCAGGGTGTGAAAGTACCGGAATGTGATAAGAACTGTGGGGTGGGGGGTCAGAGGAATGAAAGCCTTAAGCTTTCATCAACTTTCTTTCCCCGCCTCCCCAGATCTTTTAGTGGTTTCCCAGCACCAATTTGGAGATCCTGTCTTAGTTGCTTAAGTGCAAGGCACACTTATATACCGTATTTACTGACTGTATGTCAGAGAGGCAGGAGAGGTGAGCAGGGAGGGGGTAAAGACCATTGATGGTTGGGAGTAGAGAGGCGCAGCAGGAGTGTTAAGCACGAAGCTGATTTTGTCACAGGCCTCAGGTGATTAGCGCTGTGGAAAATACCTACCTTGAAGACGTAACTCTGTACTTGGGAGCACTTAAAGTGCAAGTACATAAGAAATAGGAGCTGGAGTAGGCCATTCGGCCCTTCTAGCCTGCTCTGCCATTCAACAAGATCACGGCTGATCTTCTACCTCAACTCCACCTTCCCGCACTATCCCCATATCGCGGCTGCAGAGAACAGTATCTATCCCCCCGACTATACTGTTGCCTACCACATTCCTTTTTATTCCCCCCCCCCCCCAACCACCACTTGAATGGCCTCCTGTACCACGGTGCCGTGGTCAGTTTGGCCATCCTCTCTGCAGTCCTTGTTCTCATACACACAGGCAGATCGTACCTTGTACCTGTTGGACAAGGTCAAGGGCTGAGGCTCTTCCATCACTATAGCCTGGGTCCCCATAACTTCCTGACTTGCAGTCACACCTTCCTGTCCCTGACCATTGACTAACTCTGAAGTACTGCTTAACCCAAGGGGTGTGACTGCCTCCTGGAACAAAGTGTCCAGGTAACTCTCCCCTTCCCCAATGCATCGCAATGTCTGCAGCTCGGACTCCAGCTCAACAACTCTGAGCCGAAGTTCCTCGAGCTGCAGGTACTTACCGCAGATGTGGTTGCTTGGGATCTCATTGGTCTCCACAGACTTCCACATGCTGCAGTTATGGCACGCCACCTGCCCTGCCATGTCTATCTAATCTTATTTTAGTTATATAATGATTAAGTTATTAATTTACTAAAGTAATAGCAGTTATTATTCTCCCAGCTCTTAATCTAACCCAGTTCCCTAACTTAGAGATGGGAAAAAAGCTGTACTACTCACCAGCCAATCACCTACCTGCTGTCCTATGAGTCACTCCTTGATTTTAGATTCCACTGCTCCCAGTGAGTTTATTTATTTAATTAAACTTAAATTAAAATTTAGGTAGACAGCTTTTGTTAAAGAAAAAGCAAATGACTTACTGTTTACTCACCAGAGCTCCTCCTTCATGCTCTCTGTGACTTCACTTTATCAGATTTTCCCTTTTGTTAGTTTCACAGCCTGCTCTTCTTAACTATTTTTTAAAATCTTAGTTATCAATTACTCTGAATACTTATTTAACGATTTATTTATAGTCAAGTTAAAAATAAAAGATTAACACTAAAAGGGAGTATATACAATAGATCAAATACTGAGCTCAATTTACTCTGGATCCGCTGCCGATTATGACGTCACTGTGATTTTTTCTCTCTTGGTTTGTTGCTCTGTCACTCCGCTCACTGCTCCCGCTCTTTTTAAATCACCGCTCCCCTCACTGCTCCCGCTCTTTTTAAATCACCGCTCCCCTCACCGCTCCCGCTCTTTTTAAATCACCGCTCCCCTCACCGCTCCCGCTCTTTTTAAATCACCGCTCCGCTCACCGCTCCCGCTCTTTTTAAATCACCACTCCCCTCACCGCTCCCGCTTTTTAAATCACCGCTCCCGCTCTTTTTAAATCACCACTCCCCTCACCGCTCCCGCTCTTTTTAAATCACCACTCCCCTCACTGCTCCCGCTCTTTTTAAATCACCACTCCCCTCACCGCTCCCGCTCTTTTTAAATCACCACTCCCCTCACCGCTCCCGCTCTTTTTAAATCACCGCTCCCCTCACCGCTCCCGCTCTTTTTAAATCACCGCTCCCCTCACCGCTCCCGCTTTTTAAATCACCGCTCCCCTCACTGCTCCCGCTCTTTTTAAATCACCGCTCCCCTCACTGCTCCCGCTCTTTTTAAATCACCGCTCCCCTCACCGCTCCCGCTCTTTTTAAATCACCGCTCCCCTCACCTCTCCCGCTCTTTTTAAATCACCGCTCCCCTCACCGCTCCTGCTTTTTAAATCACCGCTCCCCTCACTGCTCCCGCTCTTTTTAAATCACCGCTCCGCTCACCGCTCCCGCTCTTTTTAAATCACCGCTCCCCTCACTGCTCCCGCTCTTTTTAAATCACCGCTCCCCTCACCGCTCCCGCTCTTTTTAAATCACCACTCCGCTCACCGCTCCCGCTCTTTTTAAATCACCACTCCCCTCACCGCTCCCGCTCTTTTTAAATCACCGCTCCGCTCACCGCTCCCGCTCTTTTTAAATCACCACTCCCCTCACTGCTCCCGCTCTTTTTAAATCACCACTCCGCTCACCGCTCCCGCTCTTTTTAAATCACCACTCCGCTCACCGCTCCCGCTCTTTTTAAATCACCGCTCCCCTCACCGCTCCCGCTCTTTTTAAATCACTGCTCCCCTCACTGCTCCCGCTCTTTTTAAATCACCGCTCCCCTCACTGCTCCCGCTCTTTTTAAATCACCACTCCCCTCACCGCTCCCGCTTTTTAAATCACCGCTCCCCTCACTGCTCCCGCTCTTTTTAAATCACCGCTCCGCTCACCGCTCCCGCTCTTTTTAAATCACCACTCCGCTCACTGCTCCCGCTCTTTTTAAATCACCACTCCCCTCACTGCTCCCGCTCTTTTTAAATCACCACTCCCCTCACCTTTTACATCACCGCTCCCCTCACCACTCCGCTCACCACTCCGCTCCCTGCTCCCGCTCTTTTTAAATCACCACTCCGCTCACTGCTCCCGCTCTTTTTAAATCACCGCTCCGCTCACTGCTCCCGCTCTTTTTAAATCACCGCTCTCCTCACCGCTCCCGCTCTTTTTAAATCACCGCTCTCCTCACCGCTCCCGCTCTTTTTAAATCACCGCTCCCCTCACTGCTCCCGCTCTTTTTAAATCACCGCTCCCCTCACTGCTCCCACTCTTTTTAAATCACCACTCCGCTCACTGCTCCCACTCTTTTTAAATCAGCGCTCCCCACACCGCTCCCGCTCTTTTTAAATCACCACTCCCCTCACCGCTCCCGCTCTTTTTAAATCACCGCTCTCCTCACCGCTCCCGCTCTTTTTAAATCACCGCTCCCCTCACCGCTCCCGCTCTTTTAAAATCACCACTCCGCTCACTGCTCCCGCTCTTTTTAAATCACCACTCCCCTCACCTTTTAAATCACCGCTCCCGCTCTTTTTAAATCACCACTCCCCTCACTGCTCCCACTCTTTTTAAATCACCACTCCCCTCACCTTTTAAATCACCGCTCCCGCTCTTTTTAAATCACCACTCCGCTCACTGCTCCCGCTCTTTTTAAATCACCGCTCCCCTCACTGCTCCCAGTCTTTTTAAATCACCACTCCCCTCACCTTTTAAATCACCGCTCCCGCTCTTTTTAAATCACCACTCCCCTCACCGCTCCCGCTCTTTTTAAATCACCGCTCCCCTCACCGCTCCCGCTCTTTTTAAATCACCGCTCTCCTCACCGCTCCCGCTCTTTTTAAATCACCGCTCCCCTCACCGCTCCCGCTCTTTTTAAATCACCACTCCGCTCACTGCTCCCGCTCTTTTTAAATCACCACTCCCCTCACCTTTTAAATCACCGCTCCCGCTCTTTTTAAATCACCACTCCGCTCACTGCTCCCGCTCTTTTTAAATCACCACTCCCGCTCTTTTTAAATCACTGCTCCCCTCACCGCTCCCGCTTTTTTTAAATCACCGCTCCCCTCACTGCTCCCGCTCTTTTTAAATCACCGCTCCCCTCACTGCTCCCGCTCTTTTTAAATCACCGCTCCCCTCACTGCTCCCACTCTTTTTAAATCACCGCTCCCCTCACCGCTCCCGCTCTTTTTAAATCACCGCTCCCCTCACTGCTCCCGCTCTTTTTAAATCACCGCTCCGCTCACCGCTCCCGCTCTTTTTAAATCACCACTCCCCTCACCGCTCCCGCTCTTTTTAAATCACCGCTCCCGCTCTTTTTAAATCACCACTCCCCTCACCGCTCCCGCTCTTTTTAAATCACCACTCCCCTCACTGCTCCCGCTCTTTTTAAATCACCACTCCCCTCACCGCTCCCGCTCTTTTTAAATCACCACTCCCCTCACCGCTCCCGCTCTTTTTAAATCACCGCTCCCCTCACCGCTCCCGCTTTTTAAATCACCGCTCCCCTCACCGCTCCCGCTTTTTAAATCACCGCTCCCCTCACTGCTCCCGCTCTTTTTAAATCACCGTTCCGCTCACCGCTCCCGCTCTTTTTAAATCACCGCTCCCCTCACTGCTCCCGCTCTTTTTAAATCACCGCTCCGCTCACTGCTCCCGCTCTTTTTAAATCACCACTCCCCTCACCGCTCCCGCTCTTTTTAAATCACCACTCCCCTCACTGCTCCCGCTCTTTTTAAATCACCGCTCCCCTCACTGCTCCCGCTCTTTTTAAATCACCGCTCCCCTCACCGCTCCCGCTCTTTTTAAATCACCACTCCGCTCACCGCTCCCGCTCTTTTTAAATCACTGCTCCCCTCACTGCTCCCGCTCTTTTTAAATCAACGCTCCCCTCACTGCTCCCGCTCTTTTTAAATCACCGCTCCCCTCACCGCTCCCGCTCTTTTTAAATCACTGCTCCCCTCACTGCTCCCGCTCTTTTTAAATCACCGCTCCGCTCACCGCTCCCGCTCTTTTTAAATCACTGCTCCCGCTCTTTTTAAATCACCGCTCCGCTCACTGCTCCCGCTCTTTTTAAATCACCGCTCTCCTCACCGCTCCCGCTCTTTTTAAATCACCGCTCCCCTCACTGCTCCCGCTCTTTTTAAATCACCGCTCCCCTCACTGCTCCCACTCTTTTTAAATCACCACTCCGCTCACTGCTCCCGCTCTTTTTAAATCACCACTCCCCTCACTGCTCCCGCTCTTTTTAAATCACCACTCCCCTCACATTTTAAATCACCGCTCCCGCTCTTTTTAAATCACCACTCCCCTCACTGCTCCCACTCTTTTTAAATCACCACTCCCCTCACCTTCTAAATCACCGCTCCCGCTCTTTTTAAATCACCACTCCGCTCACTGCTCCCGCTCTTTTTAAATCACCACTCCCGCTCTTTTTAAATCACCACTCCCCTCACCGCTCCCGCTTTTTTTAAATCACCGCTCCCCTCACTGCTCCCGCTCTTTTTAAATCACCGCTCCCCTCACTGCTCCCGCTCTTTTTAAATCACCACTCCCGCTCTTTTTAAATCACCGCTCCCGCTTTTTTTAAATCACCGCTCCCCTCACTGCTCCCGCTCTTTTTAAATCACCACTCCCCTCACCGCTCCCGCTTTTTTTAAATCACCGCTCCCCTCACTGCTCCCACTCTTTTTAAATCACCACTCCCCTCACCTTTTAAATCACCGCTCCCCTCACCACTCCGCTCACCACTCCGCTCCCTGCTCCCGCTCTTTTTAAATCACCACTCCGCTCACTGCTCCCGCTCTTTTTAAATCACCACTCCGCTCACCGCTCCCGCTCTTTTTAAATCACCGCTCCGCTCACTGCTCCCGCTCTTTTTAAATCACCGCTCCCCTCACTGCTCCCGCTCTTTTTAAATCACCGCTCCCCTCACTGCTCCCGCTCTTTTTAAATCACCGCTCCGCTCACTGCTCCCGCTCTTTTTAAATCACCACTCCCCTCACCGCTCCCGCTCTTTTTAAATCACCACTCCGCTCACCGCTCCCGCTCTTTTTAAATCACCGCTCCCCTCACTGCTCCCGCTCTTTTTAAATCACCGCTCCCCTCACTGCTCCCACTCTTTTTAAATCACCACTCCGCTCACTGCTCCCGCTCTTTTTAAATCACCACTCCCCTCACCGCTCCCGCTCTTTTTAAATCACCGCTCCCCTCACCGCTCCCGCTCTTTTTAAATCACCGCTCTCCTCACCGCTCCCGCTCTTTTTAAATCACCGCTCCCCTCACCGCTCCCGCTCTTTTAAAATCACCACTCCGCTCACTGCTCCCGCTCTTTTTAAATCACCACTCCCCTCACCTTTTAAATCACCGCTCCCGCTCTTTTTAAATCACCACTCCCCTCACTGCTCCCACTCTTTTTAAATCACCACTCCCCTCACCTTTTAAATCACCGCTCCCGCTCTTTTTAAATCACCACTCCGCTCACTGCTCCCGCTCTTTTTAAATCACCACTCCCGCTCTTTTTAAATCACCACTCCCCTCACCGCTCCCGCTTTTTTTAAATCACCGCTCCGCTCACCGCTCCCGCTCTTTTTAAATCACCGCTCCCGCTCTTTTTAAATCACCGCTCCCCTCACCGCTCCCGCTCTTTTTAAATCACCACTCCGCTCACTGCTCCCGCTCTTTTTAAATCACCACTCCCCTCACTGCTCCCGCTCTTTTTAAATCACCGCTCCGCTCACCGCTCCCGCTCTTTTTAAATCACCGCTCCCCTCACTGCTCCCGCTCTTTTTAAATCACCGCTCCCCTCACTGCTCCCACTCTTTTTAAATCACCACTCCCCCTCACCTTTTAAATCACCGCTCCCCTCACCACTCCGCTCACCACTCCGCTCCCTGCTCCCGCTCTTTTTAAATCACCACTCCGCTCACTGCTCCCGCTCTTTTTAAATCACCGCTCCGCTCACTGCTCCCGCTCTTTTTAAATCACCGCTCTCCTCACCGCTCCCGCTCTTTTTAAATCACCGCTCCCCTCACTGCTCCCGCTCTTTTTAAATCACCGCTCCCCTCACTGCTCCCACTCTTTTTAAATCACCACTCCGCTCACTGCTCCCACTCTTTTTAAATCACCACTCCGCTCACTGCTCCCGCTCTTTTTAAATCACCACTCCCCTCACTGCTCCCGCTCTTTTTAAATCACCACTCCCCTCACCTTTTAAATCACCGCTCCCGCTCTTTTTAAATCACCACTCCCCTCACTGCTCCCACTCTTTTTAAATCACCACTCCCCTCACCTTCTAAATCACCGCTCCCGCTCTTTTTAAATCACCACTCCGCTCACTGCTCCCGCTCTTTTTAAATCACCACTCCCACTCTTTTTAAATCACCACTCCCCTCACCGCTCCCGCTTTTTTTAAATCACCGCTCCCCTCACTGCTCCCGCTCTTTTTAAATCACCGCTCCCCTCACTGCTCCCGCTCTTTTTAAATCACCACTCCCGCTCTTTTTAAATCACCGCTCCCCTCACCGCTCCCGCTTTTTTTAAATCACCGCTCCCCCCTCACTGCTCCCGCTCTTTTTAAATCACCACTCCCCTCACCGCTCCCGCTTTTTTTAAATCACCGCTCCCCTCACTGCTCCCACTCTTTTTAAATCACCACTCCCCTCACCTTTTAAATCACCGCTCCCCTCACCACTCCGCTCACCACTCCGCTCCCTGCTCCCGCTCTTTTTAAATCACCACTCCGCTCACTGCTCCCGCTCTTTTTAAATCACCACTCCGCTCACTGCTCCCGCTCTTTTTAAATCACCGCTCCGCTCACTGCTCCCGCTCTTTTTAAATCACCGCTCCCCTCACTGCTCCCGCTCTTTTTAAATCACCGCTCCCCTCACTGCTCCCACTCTTTTTAAATCACCACTCCCCTCACCTTTTAAATCACCGCTCCCCTCACCACTCCGCTCACCACTCCGCTCCCTGCTCCCGCTCTTTTTAAATCACCACTCCGCTCACTGCTCCCGCTCTTTTTAAATCACCGCTCCCCTCACTGCTCCCGCTCTTTTTAAATCACCGCTCCCCTCACTGCTCCCACTCTTTTTAAATCACCGCTCCCCTCACTGCTCCCGCTCTTTTTAAATCACCACTCCGCTCACTGCTCCCGCTCTTTTTAAATCACCACTCCCCTCACCGCTCCCGCTCTTTTTAAATCACCACTCCGCTCACTGCTCCCACTCTTTTTAAATCACCACTCCGCTCACTGCTCCCGCTCTTTTTAAATCACCGCTCCCCTCACCGCTCCCCTCACCGCTCCCGCTTTTTTTAAATCACCACTCCCCTCACCGCTCCCGCTCTTTTTAAATCACCGCTCCCCTCACTGCTCCCGCTCTTTTTAAATCACCACTCCCCTCACCGCTCCCGCTCTTTTTAAATCACCACTCCCCTCACCGCTCCCGCTCTTTTTAAATCACCACTCCCCTCACCGCTCCCGCTTTTTTTAAATCACCACTCCCCTCACCGCTCCCGCTCTTTTTAAATCACCGCTCCCCTCACTGCTCCCGCTCTTTTTAAATCACCGCTCCCCTCACTGCTCCCGCTCTTTTTAAATCACCACTCCGCTCACTGCTCCCGCTCTTTTTAAATCACCACTCCGCTCACTGCTCCCGCTCTTTTTAAATCACCGCTCCCCCTCTTTTAGTACAATAGTATAATAGCTATTAAGTATGACAGATGTGAAGGAATGAGTGTGACAGGAAATGTTACTTGCAGGACGTGCGTGCCATACACAAGACTTATGATAAAACCAAATAACCCTCAACCATCTGCGACACCATTATGGTTCCCCCTTTTCCTACATTCAGAATTCATCCTTCAAAGGCAGATGACACTGGCTACATTAATGATGTAGTCAATTAAACTAGCATAAATTCCATAACATATTTTGAATGCAAATCAGCTATTCATTGTGGAGTGTGGTAGCATTCAACGGTCTCAAGAGTAAAAGCAGGAGAATGAATAAGAACTCAAGCCACAGGCCTCACTTTATCAAACAAACTGTAGTGATCCTAAACTTACTATGCTGCACAGCACAGATTTACAAAGCAGCAGAGATGGGTTTTACAAACATGCACAGTGAAGAAGCCACAAAGCTTTATGCTACAGTGTATGATGGATTACAGAAACATGGCAAGTTTAAAATACTGAAAGCGTCATTATGATGCAGCCATTAAACCAATCATAACACAGAGGTCTCAGTGTCACATGGTGATTTTAAAATAGATATAAAATATATACTGGGTATGGTATTAATCTGTAAGATTCACTGAAATAAAATCAGATATCAGGCAATTCAAGTCATTGGTGGAGCAGAACTTCAGTTCAAATCATGTGATTAAATTACTGAAACTGGCCATCCATCACTGTCCAAGTGATGCCCAGTGCTTGCAGGAAAAAAGCTTGCCAAAAACAGAATAAAGTCACTTCCCACATCTGCAGATACTTTTATAGAACAGCAGCTGGAATAATTTCAAGGACATACATTTCAAAGCATCCCTAGCCCTTGATTTATGACTACCCAACACCATAGTTTGCCTTTTTATACCTGATTTTTAAAGTATCAGATGCTATTTTAAAAGGAAGACCCATAAACGAACACTTTTTGATTTGGAAGGTAGATTAAAATAATCCACTGGAATAATGTAAACCAGCAATTGATCAGTTGACCACACATCTTTATTGATAATTCAATATAATGTAGAATTTTCTTGAGTGATGGAAGAGGTGTCAGTGACACAAAACTGTAAAATTAGCTCTCATTATAACCTATAAATTACAGTTTGCAATATTAACCAGTTTATCTTAAACTGGGTTAACGCTTCTGTAAGAATAAAATTGGCAAAGGCAGTCTGGAGGACGAGTTCATGGAATGCATTCGAGACAGTTTCCTAGAACAATACATCATGGAACCAACCAGGGAACAGGCTATTTTAGATCTTGTATTGTGTAATGAAACAGGGCTAATTAGTAATCTATAGTAAAGGAAACTCTGGGGAAGAGTGATCATAATATGATAAAATTTCACATTGAGTTTGAGTGTGAAATACTTCAGTCGGAACCGACAGTCTTAAACTTAAATAAAGCCAATTACATAGGTATGAGGGGCGAGTTAGCTAAGGTAGATTGTGAAATTAGATTAAAAGGTACGACAGCAGTGGTAAACATTTAAAGAAATATTCCAAAATTCTCAACAAATATTCATTCCATTGAGAAATAAAAACAGGAAAAGTAATCCATCCGTGGCTAACTAAAGAAGTTAAGAATAGTATTAGATTAAAAGAGGCTTATAATGTATAATTATAAATCGTAGTAAGCTTGAGGATTGGGAGAGCTTTAGAAACCAGCAAAGGATGACCAAAAAATTGATATAAAAAGGGAGAAAATAGAATGAGAGTAAACTAGCAGGAAATATAAAAACAGATTGCAAGAGCTTCTACAAGTATGTAAAATGAGTACCAAAAAGTAAGCGTCGGTCACTTAGAGGCTGAGACAGGTGAAATTATAATGGGAATAAGGAAATGGCAGAGACTTTAAACAAATATTTTGTATCTGTCTTCACAGTAGAAGACACAAAAAGCATATAAAAAAGTGGGGAACCAAGGGGCTAATAAGAATGAGGAACTTAAAGTAATTAATATCAGTAGAGAAAAAGTACTCGAGAAACTAATGGGACTAAAAGCCGACAAATCCCCTAGACCTGATGGCCTACATCCTAGGGTGCTAAAAGAGGTGGCTGCAGAGATAGTGGATTCATTGGTTGTGATCTTCCAGAATTCCCTAGATTCTAGAATGATCCCAGCGGATTGGAAGGTAGCAAATGTAACCCTGCTATTCAAGAAATGAGGGAGAGAGAAAACAGGGAACTACAGGCCAGTTAGCCTGATATCAGTCATCAGGAAAATGCTGGAATCTATTATTAAGGAAGTGGTAACAGGGCACTTAGAAAATCATAATATGATTAGGCATATATGGTGTTATGAAAGGAAAATCATGTTTAACAAATTTATTAGTTTTTTGAAGCTGTAACTATCAGGGTAATAAAGGGGAACCAGTGGATGTAGTATATTTGGATTTCCAAAAGGCATTCGATAAGGTGCCACTTAAAAGGTTGCTACGCAAGATAAAGGCTCAGGGGGTAATATAGTAGCATGGATAGAGGACTGGTTAACGGACAGAGAGTGGGGATAAATGGATCATTTTACAGTTGGCAGGCTGTAATTAGTGGGGTGCCGCAAGGATCAGTGCTTGGGCCTCAGCTATTTACAATCTATATTAATGACTTAGATGAAGGGACCGAGTACAATGTATCCAAGTATGCGGATGATACAAAGCTAGGTGGGAAAGTAAACTGTGAAGAGGACACAAAGAGCCTGCAAAGGGATATAGACAGGTTAAGTGAGTGGGCAATAAGGTGGCAGATGGAGTATAATGTGAGGAAAAGTGAGGTTATTCAATTTGGTTGGAAGAATAGTAAGAGAGAATATTTTTTTTAAATGGTGAGAAACATTTAAATGTTGGTGTAGAGAGAGATTTGGGTGTCCTTGTACAGGAAATACAGAAAGTTAGCATGCAGGTACAGCAAGCAATTAGGAAGGCAAGTGGCATGTTGGCCTTTATTGCAAGGGCTTTGGTGAGATCACACCGGGAGTACTGCGTACAGTTTTGGTCTCCTTATCCGAGAAAGGACATACATGCCTTAAAGGCGGTGTAATGAAGGTTCACTAGATTGATCCCTGGGATGAGAGGGTTGTCCTATGAGGAGCGATCAAGTAGAATGGGCCTTCACTCTCTGGAGTTTAGAAGAATAAGAGGTGATCTCATTAACAAATATAAGATTCTGAGGAGGATTGACAGGGTAGATGCGGAGAGGTTGTTTCCCCTGGCTGGAGAGTCTAGAACTAGGGGGCATAGTCTCAGGATAAGGGGTTGACCAGTTAAGACTGAGATGAGGAGGAATTTCTTTACTCAGAGGGTTGTGAATTTTTGGAATTCTCTTCTCCAAAGGGCTGTGGATGCTGAGTTGTTGAGTATATTCAAGGCGGAGATAGATAGATTTTTGGATTCATGGGGAATCAAGGGAAATGGGGATCGGGCGGGAAAGTGGAGTTGAGGTCAAAGATCAGCCATGATCTTACTGAATGGCGGAGCAGGCTTGAAGAGCTGTATGGCCTACTCCTGCTCCTAATTCTTATGTTATGTTCTTATCGTGACGGAAAGTCATTCAGCATGTTGAACCTCGGTATGCTAATGCTGTTAACCAGTAAATTTCTAGGCTAGTGTCACTGGCACAGATACAACGGAAGAGAGGGGTAAGGGAGCCAAGGTTACAATGTGACTGAAAATATGGTTCTGGAGAAAATGGGCACAGTGAATTTAATCGATTGTAATAATCCTGTATCATGGATTACAAGAGGCAAAATAAATTAAGTTTCAGACCAATATTATTAATGTTGAATGATTTAATACCTAAATTCCTTGTGACTTCAATACTGTTACAAGGTTTAAGCAAAATTCCTGGAATCTACTAACATAATTCATAACATTAGTCATAAATATTAAAGACATATTTTCTTTAAGAAAACAGGATCTTTATTGCCCACTGAAAATACAATGGATACCTTGGTGTCAATTTTTTTTTTTTTTTTTTTAAATAAACAGGTTCATATTCAGAATGCTTTGACATGCCTTAATAAAAGTACTTTGTGATTCCTCATGTCTAAATTATTTAAGTGTTGCATTGAGTAGCATCACGTGAACTAGAACCTTGCTCAAGGCCATCAAATATGTCCAAAAAAAGTTTGAAAATGAATTGGAATTATTCTTACCGCTGCTATCATTGTGCATATTTAACCCGTTTCCAGCTGAGGTGGGTCAAAAGTAGCTAATGAGCAAAGCCAGAAACATCAGTTTTGCAGACTAGTAATTTAAAGTGACATGCAGGGTGCAGGGAGGGAGAGACACCAAGTGGTGCAGACACTCTAGGGAGTTTTCTTCTAAATTTTAATTCAACATCAAAATGAACTGGGGCGCGCGGGCAGACTGGAGGGGAAAGCAAATATTTTCAAAACTGAGCAGATGGTATCAAGAATTTAGTTAGTGTGCCTATTCACTTGAAAATTTACACTCAGAGACATCCCATTTTTTTCTTTACTGAAATCTTTACTTCTGAAGTTAGAGCTTTCATTGATTTAACTATCCATTACAATTAGTTCCCTAGATGTTGTTTGCACAGTGTTAACTTTTAAAGATTTCTTTGAAGGCTAACCTCTGATGATTTGGGCACTGTCCCTTAATTGTTTAAAATACATATACGGACTTATACAGTCGGCTAATACAGCACAAGCACCCCAAGAGCTCGAAACTAAGATACGAGCTCAGTGCTAGGAAACAGTCACATTAAAACTTCAGGGGGCAGATTGAAGAAACCTTACAACCTCCATTTTCTTGCAGCCCTCCCTCCAAAATGCTGCCAGAACCCAGACTACCCTCTCAATGCTTCCTGACCTCCAAAACCCTTGGACCCCCTACCCCAGTACTCCTGCACCTGGAAGCCACTTCCCTCCACACTTCCAGGATCCCCTGCCAATGACTCCAGATCATAGCATTCTGTACTTTGCTCCCAAATTTCATCGTCCACTTCCCATTTTTCCCCAGACTTCATGACTTACTCCCATGTTTCCAGACTGCCACCCACCAGAATCCCTCTAAGATTTCTAGACTCCCAGCCCCAAGGACATCCAAATTTCTGCTCCCCCCACACCCAGCCAGTGCTGCCAGATCTGGAGCACCTGCTCAACACTACCAAACCACATGACCCTCCTCTCATTCCTCAATACTGTTATATATCTTCTATTACTTGCAACCTGGACATCTTTCTGCACAACCTAGGCTTTTAAAAAAAGGTAACATTTAAAACAAAGTATATAGGTAAAGAAACATCATAATCTAAACAATATGAATATAATCATAATTCAAACACAAAAATACTGCTAAAACTCCCATATTGAGCAATAAAAACACAATTTGATTTATTCAATCACCGAGATAATATACCGTACGTTACACTGCATAAAACAGCGTACCCTTTGACTCACTGCGAGCAATACCACAGGAGGTGAGCGAGCACATATAAACTATATCCCAACTATATCAAAGTTTTAATTCAAAACCAGACTCTTTCAGCAAGTTAATGGCATATCACTCGTTGAAGCAACTTCCTGGCAGACATTTTACAAGTCCCAATGTCTCTCTATCTCCACTTATTTCAGGTATCGCAGTAGATTCCTTGCAACTTTCTCGTAATCAAACCAGCCAAGCGATCACAGACTCTCTCAACGCTCAAAATGAGATGTGCAACGTTCATTATCGGCTCAGCTGCATCGCAAACGAGGTGTGAAATCTCTCTCTCGCTTTTGCAGCACTGTGCCCATTCTGTGTTGCAAATCTTGCCGAGCTGTACCCAGGATGAGGTACGCTTATTGCATGCAACTATCAAAGGCACTCACAGACTAAAGCTACACTGCAGGTACTGGTGTCTGTATAGCATGATGCTCAGCCAGAAGACACAAATTTTACTGTCGAATACGCCTCGCATTGAGCTCAGTGACAATGGAGTCCACTTAGTGATTAAGTTTTAATGATATGAGAGATTATGCAAGAGCCATGCATCTCTCACAATACTGAAGAGCCAAAAGTCAGTTTGCAAAGTTCCAGAGAAGTTCAATGGATCCTGAGCAATTTCAAAATTAGGCCACACACCAGACTAGAGTTACACTGCACTTGATCTAGTGACCTCAAATGTCAGATCACAATCCCACTTCAGAGTTATACCAACATGCCACTTTCATGTGGCTATGTATCTGAAACTGCTTTTCATAGACACAGAACTGGTAGTGTAACTGCAGCATTAACCAGCTTCAAAAATATGCAAGGAATCGTCATCTGCACCCTTTCCATAGAAACATAGAAGATAGGAGCAGGAGTAGGCCATTTGGCCCCTCAAGCCCACTCCGCCATTTAATGAGATTATGGCTGATCATCCAAATTCAGTACCCTGTCCCTGCTTTCTCCCCATATCCCTTGATCCCTTTAGCCTTAAGAAATATATCTAACTCCTTCTTGAATATTATTTAATAAGTTGGCCTCAACTGCTTTCTGTGGTAGAGAATTCTACAGGTTCACCACTCTCTGGGTGAAGAAATTCCTCCTCATCTCTGTCCTAAATGGCTTACCCCTTATCCTTAGACTGTGACCCCTGGTTCTGGACACCCCCGCCATCAGGAACATCCTTCCAGCATGTAGTCTGTCTAGTCACAGAATCACAGAAACCCCACAGTGCAGATAGAGGCCATTTCGGCCCACACAGCCACACATATCCCACCCGATCCCCGTAACCCCACGTATTTAATCCCCCTAACACTAAGGGTCAATTTATCATAGCCAATCAACCTAACCCGCACATCTTTGAACTGTGGGAGGAAACCGGAGCACCCGGCGGAAACCCACGCAAACACGGGGAGAATGTGCAAACTCCACACAGTCACCCGAGGCCGGATTCGAACCCGGGTCCCTGGCGCTGTGAGGCAACAGTGCTAACCACTATGCCACCGTGCTGTTAGAATTTTATAGGTTTCAATGAGATCCCCTCTCATTCTTCTAAACTCTAGCAAATATAAGCCTAATCAACTCAATCTCTCCTCAGACGTCATTCCTGCCATCCCAGGTATCAGTCTGGTGAATCTTCGCTGAACTCCCTCAGATAAGGCGACCAAAACTGCACACAATACTCAAGGTGTGGTCTCACCAACTGCAGCAAGACATCCTTGCTCCTGTACTCAAATCCTCTCGCTATGAAGGCCAACATACCATTTGCCTTCTTAACCGCCTGCTGCACCTGCATGCTTACCTTCAGCGACTGGTGCACAAGGACACCCAGGTCTCATTGCACTTCCCCTTTTCCCAATCTATTGCCGTTCAGATAATAATCTGTCTTCTTGTTTTTGCCACTGAAGTGGATAACCTCGCATTTATCCACATTATACTGCATCTGCCACGCATCTGCCCAATCACCCAACCTGTCCAAATCATACTGGAGTTTCTCGGCATCCTCCTCACAGCACACATGCCCACCCAGCTTTTTGTGTCGTCTGCAAATTTGGAGATATTACATTTAGTTCCCTCGTCTAGATCATCATTAATATATATTAAGAGGTGTCCTTTACTTCCATTCAGAAACTCACCACTGTGATGAGGCTAAGATCAGGACATACTGGGGTGGGCAAAACTGAATTTGAGCCTCTCTACTACTGTGGTGCCAAGTATTGATATGACAACATGCCACTGACATAACATCACCCAAGAATGAGGTACAAATCCAACTCTTGTTGAGTTTCTTTCAAATAAGCTGAAAAACCCAATTATTTGCTATGCAGAATTTGAGTGGTTGCAGTTAGAATTTTGTCATTATGTTGCAAAACTTGTATTTTACATTCAGGAAAGAGAAACATATTCAATCATGAAAACTACTTGTAATTTAGCTATTACACACTTCCGTGCGCATGAAGAATTTTGTCAAACTTAAGTGATGTACTGCTAATTTACTAGAAAAATACAGCGCCACTCAGGTGTCTATAATGCTCTATTAGTTTATGCCCAAGAACATGAATTAAGAAATATTTGCATATTTTTATAATTCTATATTAGAATACCTAGCTGAGAAACATGCACATTGTTTAGAAACTAAAGTGCCTCAGCACTCAGAGTTTATATTATTTTAGAACAGTCTAGTGTTTCTCCTCCCTATATATTGCAAGTGATGGCTAATGATAATTGGTAGCCATTTCTTTTTATCTTTGCTGCCTTCCAAAATTTTCTTCTCCGCCCTCAGCTCTTCTCATGGAATCATTGACTCATCAAAGGTCATGTTTCAAGGGTCTCAGCGACCCTCCAGTACGTTGGTCAATAGCTATTCTTCTTATGTGGCTTTAACAGTCAGTGCTGGCAAGCTATTTTGACTGATCGACACCACAACCAAAGCTGATCCTGGTCCTCAGACAACCTCCCCACATGCCCTTTGCCCGAAATCAGTTCCGTTCTACAGCATCAGGCTTTTAATCTGTCTGGATGTTTTCCATTTAAGGATTTTACTGGAATTTCAAAGTTGACTTTGCTCTTCTGAAAGACTATATTAGTCTGTATGGTATCTCAAAGAATACTCTGGACACTTGCCAAACTGCCAATATTGATTTCATGTGATGAAATGTATTTAATCTGATTTCAAAAAGTATGGCGTCACAGATCATTTTATTTTGTAGGGTGGCAGGGGAACTTAAAAATGCGGCGGAGAGTTTTTTTGCCTGGCTAATTTTATGACGAGCAATTAAAAGTAAATCTATTTTCAGAGTATGCCTGCATAATTAAAGCTTTTTTCATAATCAGAGAAATTCCAATTAACTAAAATTTGAACAGATCACTAAATTTTATTAAATTCTAGTACTCTCAGCAGTGCTGTGGTTAAATTTGACCAATTCAAAGGAATGCACAAACATTTTATGGTAATTTTCAGCAAAGTTTTGTGGTGAAGGGAGCCCGATATACATTGAAGCCGTAACCTTATTTTTCCAACTGTGCCTGAGGCAGGAAAAAAATGATTCCGGTCTCTTTTTCCCTACTGCCCATAGGCAATTGCAAAATCACAAATGCTCCCAGGTTCAGATAACTATCAGTTTCTCAGCCCTTTCCTCATTATTACAATGGTGAGAAAATTAAAACCTGGGTTTGTGGTAACCAGTGGCTAAGGATTTTTAAAAAATTTAAATGGCGCAGGCAAGACCCAAGATTTAAATAGAGCAACTTCCAAAAAGCCTGCAGATCTGTTCAAAGATAGGACCTAATTGAAGCAGACTTCATGCCAGCACACCAGTCTTTGTTTTTAAGGCAGGAAAAGGATTAAGATAGATTAAAAAAAAAAAATTGTTAACACCAAATAGTATCTTATCTTGATTGGTATATGAGCATCCATTCTTCTCATGGACAAATTTGGAAGTGGCCATCAAGGGTACAGACAAAATAGCAATACTGTAACTTGATACAAATTGAGACCATTTACATCCAAGTTTGTGCGCATTTTCACGTACATCTCAGAAATGTCGGCCTTTCTGGTCTGTTCACATATACTGTATGTTAAAAGCACGGTCCATCGCATTCAATTCTGGGGACATGGAGGAGTACAAGAAATCAAGGTACGACCTCAGAAAAACCATCAAAAATGCAAAAAGACAATACACGGACAAAGTGGAGTCACACTATCATAGCTCAGATTTGCGAAGGATGTGGAGTGGATTACAATCTATTACGGCCTACAAAGGGAAACCCAGCTGTGTCATGCCCAGTGATGCCTCTCTCCCGGACGAGCTCAACACTTTTTACGCCCGCTTTGAGGCCAACAACAACTGGCCTGTTACAAGGGCACCCGCGGCTCAGGACGACTGGGTCTTCTCAATCTCCGTGGTTGACGTAAGACTTTTAAGAGAGTGAACACCCACAAAGCACCCGGTCCAGATGGAATCCCTGGGCGTGTCCTTAGAGCATGCGCTGACCAGCTGGCAGCCGTGCTTACGGATATATTCAACCGTTCACTGTACCAGTCTGTAGTCCCCACCCGCTTCAAGATGACGTCGGTTATTCCAGTCCCCAAAAAAACAAAAGTAACCTGTTTAAACGACTACCGCCCCATAGCACTCACTTCTGTCATCATGAAGTGCTTTGAGAGGCTGGTCAAAACCTTACTACCTGACACACTGGACCCACTCAAATTTGCCTACCGCCCAAACAGATCTAGGGATGATGCCATCGCCACTGTACTGCATACTGCCTTATCACACCTGGATAAGAGGAACACCTATGTGAGAATGTTGTTCATTGATTATAGTTCAGCATTCAATACCATTATCCCCTCCAAGCTTGTCAACAAGCTCAGTGAGCTAGGACTTAACACCTCCCTATGCAACTGGGTCCTGGACTTCCTGATGGGCAGACCCCAGGTGGTGAAAATAGGCAGTAATACCTCCTCCACACTGATCCTGAACACGTGAGCTCCCCAGGGTTGTGTGCTCAGCCCCCTTCTGTACTCTCTGTTTACTCACAATTGCGTGGCTACGCACAACTCCAACTCCATCATCAAGTTTGCTGATGACACTACCGTTGTAGGCCTGATCACAGATGGCGACGAGACAGGCTACAGGGAGGAGGTAAGAGCCCTAGCAGAATGGTGCAAGTACAACAACCTCTCCCTCAACATCAGCAAAACAAAGGAGATGATCGTGGACTACAGGAAGCGGCAGGGGGAGGGACACACCCCAATCTACATCGAAGGGGCTGAGGTGGAGAGGGTTAGCAGCTTCAAATTCCTGGGTGTATTCATTACGGAGGACTTAACGTGGTCCAATCACATCGGCGTCGTAACCAAGAAGGCATGCCAACGCCTGTTCTTCCTCAGGAGACTGAAGAAATTTGGAATGGCCCCCCAGATTCTCACCAACTTCTACCGGTGCACCATCGAGAGTATCCTGTCCGGCTGCATCACTACCTGGTATGGCAACTGCACCACCATAGACCGCAAGGCTCTACAAATGGTAGTGAAAGCTGCACAACACACTATAGGAATTAAACTACCTGCTGTGCAGGATATCTACCCAGAGAGGTGCCGGGGGATGGCCCTGAGAATCATCAAAGACGCGAGCCACCCCAGCCACAACCTCTTCGCCCTGCTCCCGTCCGGTAAGAGATATCGAAGCATACGGTCTCGTACCAGCAGGTTTCGAAACAGCTTCTACCCCCAGGCCATAAGACTCATGAACGAATAATTTATTATTTATTACTGTTGTTTTATTTATTATTACTGTATTTCTATTAGTATTTTTATCATTGCTATGCCATATTTATTCCAATGTTGGGAGGACTCGTAAAAATCAACATTTCATTGTGCAGTACACACGTTTGCTGCATATATGACAAATAAAATTGAATTGGATTGAATTGAATGGAATTGAATTTTGTCAATTCTCACTGCTACTTTTATCAATAATCCAGATCTGGAGTTTGTTTGTTCCTCTCATTTTTTCAGTTTCTCCACTGCAGCCTTTCTCCGTGCCTTCATTCAGCTGATGTGGTGAGACAGCTTGTGTGATGCACTGTCAGCAATTTGCTCAGTAAGACAGCAAGATGGTCACCTTAGTGGGCAAGAGACTGGTCCAGTTAGAGATTTCCCTTCTCACTGAAAGGGAGAACTCAATTACCGAGATATACTTTAGTTAGCAATTCAGCAAAAACCTGCCAATGAAGACAGCCAAGATCAATGACAACCAAATTTAGGCTGCAATAGAACTGACAACCATCTGAGGAATGTCATCGACAATTTATTCTCTCGCTTTATCATATTTTCTTATTCTCTGAAGGCAACTTGCAATTGCATATTCTCCCTAAGTGAGAGCAAGGAACCCTACTGGATGTAACTGTTTCATTCCAGGACTTGAGCATATAATCTAGGCTGACACCTCAGTGCAGTATTGAGGGAGTGCTGCAATGTCAGAGGTGCTACTTTTCAGATAAAATGTTAAAACAAGGGCGGCCTTGTCAGATGGACGTAAAAGATTCCTTTGCACAATTTGAATAGGAGCAGGGGAGTTCTCCAGCAGACCTCATCAACACAGTTATCCTTAATCCTTAAACCAACAGCACTACAAACAAATTAACTAGTCATTTATCTTATTGCTGAAGCTGTGACCCTGTTGTGTACATATTAGTTGCTGTATTTGCTTGCATAGCAACAGTGATTACACTTCAGTGATGCATGCTAAGGACACGAAAGGTGCGATATAAATGCAATTTTTTTCTTTTTTCCCCCCCTTCAACCAGTGCCCATGGTCCATTATGATTGACTTGCTGGAGGGATATTTCATGCTGGACAAGTCAGACAAGATAGAATTCTCTTCCTTGCAGTATTCCTTCTATTGGATTGGCAAAACTCAAGAGGTGAGCAGAGTTCAGTGACATGTCCAGTTTAGATCAGGCAAAGGGAAATCACATTTACCCAGAAATTTTTGAAGTACTAGTTTGTAATCTGCAGCATCATGTGGAAGATCTCACTTTAAGGGAAAACTGGCAATAAATCAGAAACGTTCCTCCTCTTGCTGCTGTTCTGCCCCAAAATGAAAATTAGAACATTTAATTCTTGCAGATGGATTAAAGCAATAGGTCCCAACATAAGCAAAATAACAGACTTGTCTGGATGAGTGCAGCTCCAATACAAGACGCTCAACACCATCAAGGACAAAGCAGTCTGCTTGATTGGCACCCCATACACCGCCTTGAACATTCACTCCCTCCACCACTGGCGCAATGTGGCTGTAGTATGTACCATCTACAAGATGCACTGCAGCAACTCGCTACTTCGACAGCATCTCCCAAACCCACGACCTTTACCACCTAGAAGGACAAGGGCAGCAGGTGCATGGGAACACCACCACCTCCAAGTTCTCCTCCAAGTCACACACCATCCTGACTTGGAAATATATCACCGTTCCTTCATCGTCACTGGGTCAAAATCCTGGAACTCCTAACTAACAGCACTGTGGGAGTACCTTTACCACATGGACCGCAGCGGTTCAAGAAGGCGGCTCACCACCACCTTCTCAAGGGCAATTAGGGATGGGCAATAAATGCTGGCCTTGCCAGCGGTGCTCACATCTCAAATGAATAAAAGAAAACTATCCTCATGCTGAAACTCAAGACATCCTATTTAAGAGGGATTCTACTGCTTTGGTGACAGATTATACAAATTTCAGACGCTTTGTAAAATCTTTTATATTCATTGCTCTTTCATGAACCCATTTGAAAATCCTTAAAAGCAAGCGCACAGAACACAGACATTTTGCAATAATTTTAGCATACAGCCTACGATGGCCTTCAAAAAGTCACTGTTTAAGCGGTAATTTTCAGAGTTGACATTCAGAAATCCTTGGCTTCCTATAAATATGGTTTCCAGCACTGATGCATACCTGCTCCTTGGAGAGCAGAGCTCCTACCAAGATGAACCACTTCTGTACTCTAAAAGCTGAGCTGGGACTACTTTACAGCTGATTTCAACACATTTGTCATGGGCGTGCACTTCACACATAGCTGGGGGACGTAATAAAACAAACACAAACTTATTAGGCTCTGAATGTGCAGTTAATGAACCCGCAATCTATTATTCTTCAGCTGCGTCTCAAGCATTATGCATTCCCTCCAGGCCCAAAGACTGTCATAGTCACAGGCAAATTAGCTCAAATGTGTGCAATATAAAACCACAAGTATCTATTTACATGCAATAATAGTACGAATATTCCAGTAAATAAGCTTACAGATTGGTATACTGTCCCAGCGTGGGTTGTTTATGTATGATTTTCTGCTGTGTTTGACAAACCAAAAGTAGCCTTCCCTGAAAGACAATGTTATGCAAGGGGAAGCAGCCATTTCTGCTGTATGATCTAAGATTAAACACTCCTTAGAATCGCTTAAGTGTCAGATAAATAATATAGAACAGGCAGTTACTGAAAAATTAATCACTGTCCCCTCTACGTCATTGCAGCCATAGAATTCTGCAAAATTCTGAAGGGATAGGATACAATCCAGTCCCATTGCAAAGGTGTTTATTTTTTTGAGACACCCTTCTTTAAAAATAGCTAAGCTACATTACATCACATCTGTGCAGCTCAAAGTTAAGAAGTTAGTGTACGGTGACCGTAGGTGGTTAAAGATACAGGAACAGCTTCCAGGAGAAAAATAAAATCATTAAAACAGTCTAACACACACTGGGGAGGCATCACATAAATCATCATCTTTTACAAAGAAAACATTGTAATTAAAGGTAATTTATATTCAAGTCAACTCAATTTGCTCAACTTCAGACTATTCCAAAATATAAATTCCATCCTTTTTCCTTACAAACTGGAAGCACCACATTCCAATATCAAAAAGTGCATTAATAGGTTTCCGATTACATGGTACCATAATTTCCCAAATGAATAACAATGCACTGCAGTTTTCATCTCAGATATACATCCTAAGTAATCTATATCAATCTACATTCACAGATTCCCATAGGTTACATGGAGTCCATGACAAAGGGAATATATTGCAATTAAGCAGCATACAATGCAGACTTTAATGGGGAAGAACAGAGAAGAGAGTTTACAGTACTCAGCTCTCTATGAGCAGACCGCTAATTTGCACAGACTCCAGCCATTGAAGGATTTCACTGTAAAATGCTGCAAATGAAAACTTCACAGAAGTAGACGGGCTCTGCTGAGGTCAGTCTGGTGACCATGACAGAGCACATGCATTAGTCTGCATGGATTGCCACACCACTGCTCTATTCACAGAACAAATTGATCTCCTTAAAAACAGTGGCAGGTGAGCTCGGCAGGGTTCTCATCAACACAACGCTCACAATTAACTCATTCTTGGAAACACATCTGTCAAAACACACCATTTTTCACATGGATGCAATGCAACATGCACAAATACAAATGAATCTAAAAAAAAGTTTCTATCAAATGGGAAAAATCTTTTAGCTCCTACAGAGTTAATGGGTATGTTCTGCTTCTTTTAAGATCAGTACATATTTAATATGTGTAGACTAAAAAGCCACAAATTGGGATTTCATAGTTTGTACAGCAGAAGTGAAATATGTTTGCACTGCTATAGTGCTCTACAGGATTAATGTACAGCTGCAAAGGACAGGTATGAAGTCAGAACATCCAGATAAAGTGATATAACATCAACAATAATGCACACTGGCACAAGACGAGCAACGTATGTTGGCACAGATTAATTTGCAGTTGACATAGTCATCCAAGGTCTAACCTGGCATTTGCACTGCTATTCAAATAATATTGGAAGCTCCAGGTTCCAAAGTGAACTGACAAAGTTGATACAGGCAACTACGGCGAAACATTCAAGTATCAGGAGTTAAAATTAAGTTAGGAACAAGGGAAGTCAAGCAGAACATTTTCATCCAATGAATAAGAATAGATGCGTGAAAATTATCAGAGAATGGCACTGAACTGGGTAGCATAGGTGAGCTCAAGAGACAACTGGATGCATTTCTGGACAAGGACGGCATTATTTATTGAAAAATCAGGTCCTTGAGTGTAAAGATAAAAGAGAATGGATGTATCTGGAATTAATGGATTTTTCTGTAGCTGAAACCGTTCTGTTCATACCTCTCATAATGTGTCTAACCACTTTAGTAGAACCACCTCGCATATTCAGGATTTGATGCACACGCTGTCTTATCTGAAAACAAAAACAAATGTCTCAGTGCAACACTCACAACAAACCAAAAAAAAGTCAGAATTTACCTGGGTATGATTGAAGTGCTTTGCTCCCGGGGGGGGAAGGAAAGAGAGGGAGAGAGAGAGAAAGAGTGACCGACAGAGAGGGAGAGAGAGAGAGAGAGAGAGAGAGACAGAAAGAAAGAAAGAAAGAAAGAGAGAGAGAGAGAGAGAGAGAGGGGG